>NC_133360.1:3625600-4000600 GCF_030506205.2 Paramisgurnus dabryanus | reverse complement strand
GCATTAACGTCGTCCACTTGTGATCCGATCGACGAAAAAACGCATGTTAATGCCAAGTGTATACAGCCAAGTGTTTTATGACTATTAACTTACAGTGAAGATTTTCACACTGTGTTTACATTCAATTTTAAATCATTCAATTTTAAAACAGTTTGAACAGAAACTGTGACAACAGATGTGAACTCTGTGTATAATTGACAACTACACCACTGATATCTTAAATTTAGCCATTAGTAGATTTATATACTGATAAAGAATCTGAAAGATTGAGTTAATAAATACAAATTAATTTATGAGAATATGAGTTGATGTTTATAATCAGTAAATGATTTTAATTGATTTCATTTCACTGTTTCTGTCTGCTGCTGTTACAGATGAAATAAAAACATTGCAACTGTATGAGGGAGAATCTGCTGATCTGAAGGCTGAAGTTAAAGACATAAAGAAAGTTGATCTGATAGAGTGGAGATTTGGAGAAACTCTCATAGCTGAACTCAGTCCTGGAATGTTCTTTGGAAAATCTTATAAAGATAAAAGTCTATTCAGAGATAAACTAAAGCTGAATCCTCAGACTGGAGATCTCAACATCAATGACATCAGTGAGGAACATGATGGAGTTTATAAACTGAAGATCATCAGAGATGGAAAAACTTCACACAAGAGATTCAGAGTGTCTGTCAGAGGTGAGTAACTGAGATCTTTCAGTGTAATAATGGTTAACATCTGTACTTCAATCACAGTTTTAAATTCTGTGAGTTCAGTATGATATTACTTCACACTTTCATTTTAGGTCAGATAAACTGCAGATTATTTCATGTGTTTTTTGGTACATGTAATTTCAGCTTCTATGTTATGGGCTATATGACTATAAGATGATGTTTGACCTCTTGACCCTTTTTGTTGCTGTAGTTATTACACTTTTCAGTTCTAAATTACTTGTCAGCCTTGAGTTTGTGAAACAACATCATTAAACCATTTACTACTTGATCCAGTACCGCCACTCCCTATACATATATGTTTGGAAAAGAAAAAATGTAATTCTGTATAAATATGAATCACAACATCATACATACAAACCAGGCCTGCCAACCCTCACATAATTGACCCCGCTCTCACCCCATGCACAACTTTTCCCAATGTGTGCTATTTATACGCATTTCATACACTCTAAAAAACAAACGGTGCTATATAGCACCAAAACAGTTGCTTTGGATCGTAACGATAGAAGAACCATTTTTAGTGCCATATAGCACCGGTGAAGAACCAGTGAAGCACCAGTGAAGCACCAGTGAAGCACCTGTGTAGAACCATATAGTGCTATGTAGAACCATATGTGGTGCTATATGGCCCCTATATGGTTCTACACTGGTGCTTCACTGGTGCTTCACTGGTGCTTCACTGGTTCTTCACTGGTTCTTCACCGGTGCTATATGGCACTAAAATGGTTCTTCTATCGTTACGATCCAAAGCAATTGTTTTGGTGCTATATAGCACCGTTTGTTTTTTTAGAGTGTAGATTGGGTTGAGCTAATGGACTTCAGCTTATTCTAATGTGACAAAGCTTATTGTTTGTATTTTAATTTTCACTTAAATTTAATAAGCAAGTAAACTGTTGTTTTTAACAATTAAGAGCACTGACTAAAGTAAAGTCTTTTCTGTCCTTCAAAGGAATAGTTCACTCACATACAATGCATACAATTAACTTTGTCACATTAGATAAAGCTGAAGTCCATTAGCTCAACCAATTCTCATGAAATGCGTGTAAATAGCACACATTGTGAATAGTTCCAAATTCCAATTTTCCATGCATACGAAACGCCATTCCTTAATACAGCGCATCTTTTTGTGTCGTTTTATGTATTGGTTTCTCATTATTTTTCTGTTTTTTAAACCATTGTTGCTTGGGTTTATTATAAATGCATATTTATATAATTGCAGTTTGTGTTGCTGTCAAAATACAATTATAAATGATAACATTAGCATTTTAATAAAGTTTTATTCTCACATATACTATAGTTGTGTGTGATTTTGTTGTTGTTTTTTAACTGAAGGCGGCACCACAGTAAAAGTCCCTTTAGGGAGATATTAAAATTTTTTGATTGAACAAACATTATAGCATTATAATCCAACAAGATGCTCCAAAACAATCATCATTGACTTAAATTAATCCTTCATTTAAAGATATTTATCACTGCTGCTTCCTCTATAAACAACTTTTCATTTGATCTCTTATGTCTGTTTCTTACAGCTTCCAAAAAGGGGATTCAGTGAGGAAGATTCAGTGATTCAGATAGAGAATCTGCCATTGTCGCCAGTGAGCAGCAGTGATCTTCCTCCAGTGTAACATCATCATCATCATAAACACATCAGCATCACATTACTAATAACATCACCCTCATATCAATGAGTTTAAACAATCCACATGTATGTGCTGATGAACTATTTCTTTTTGATTTGCCATTACATAAAAACATTTTAATCATTTAAATACATAAAATTAATAGAAAGATAAATATATTATAAATAAAATTAAAGTCAATATAATTAAAGTTGACTGAACACATCTGTTGTTCACACTGATCTACAGATTTGATCTTTGTTTTAAATTCATTAATATTTTAATTTTGTTAATGCTGTGATAATGCAATTGTTTACATTTTTTCCTCATAAATCTACACTACGTACCCCATGACAAAGTGAAAACAGAATTTTAGAAACGTTTGCAAATGTATGAAAAAGAAAACTGAAATAACATATTTACATTATACATATTCATACGTTAACAATTACTTTTGTTACATTTTTAAATACTAGTTTTTTATAAGTTTTACCCAAAAAATTAGTTTTTACATTTTTACTGAATGATTCACAAATTACAAAAAATTGTCTTAAAACATTTCTTTTATTGACCCTTTGCAACTGTTTACCATTTACCGTTGTTTCAATGTTGTATCAACGTTGAACAATCAACTGAACCACAAAGAGGGCACATACAAGCATCCTTACTGAAACATTTAATAACAAAAGAATAACAATGGGCTCATGGACTTTACGGACATTGGGTTAATGATGGTTAAAAGAATAGTGCCTACTACAAAAAACTCAAACATATCTAACATGTAATGGTTTTTCGTGAATGCGTTTTCTTTAACAGGAAGAGTCACATTATAAACTGCAATGTACAGTGCACTCCTAAAAGGGACAAAAGTGATTTACCTCATCTAGTGGTGAAATTGTATTTTGCATTCAAACGAATAGTGCTCTCTAGTGCCTTGCTTTTCCAAATGCGTGTTGCAACTCAGCCGTTATGTAATGAATGATCTCCTTGTCTGTTTTGGCTGGTTCACATGTTCTGAATGAAAACGTGTTATGGAAACGCTTTTAGTGCTTTTTGTCCCTCTCTGCTATTATAGTTTATCAATACGGCGAAACGACATAGAGGCCTCCTTGGGCTTTCAATGTAAGTAAAGAGAAGAAATTCTAGGCTTACTAAGAAAAGTCAGATCACTGGCAGAGATCATTTGACACCAATGAAGACATATTTATGACTAATAAAACACTTAAAGACATTCATTTTGATTTATAAAACACTTAAAACCCTACTTACTGTCCCTTTAAAAATAAAGGTGCTTTATGATGTCATAGAAGAACCATTTTGGCTGAATGGTTTCATAATGAAGAACTTTTTTTTGTTTATTAACGTAAATTAAGGTAAGATTAATTCATGTGTGAAATAAATGGTTAAAATGCCTTAGACTGAATGTTTTTTTGAGGAACTACAAATAAGACGATCATCTAAGAAAAGGTTTGTGTTGCATTAACATTTTTTGAGTTAGTTCAACTTATAAAAAATATTAGTTGACTCACTTTTATTTGTTTTTTAAGTTGAAACAACAAATGAAGAGTTTGGTTCCAAAACCAGATAACTCTTTAAAAATCTTGTTTTTTGATTGTGCATTCCAATTAATATCAATAAACTGCAGTTGGTTTGTTTTGATTTAAGCCTCTATAACTAAAATAATACAACAAAGTAGCACAATAAAAACATGATAATAAACATTGTTTAAAAAAAAAAAGTTAAACAGTTTTCTCGTTTTGGAACCAAACTCTTCAATACGTTAAACAGTATTTTACAAAAACAAAAAACAAATATTTTTACAGTGTACAACTGAATGATACAGACATCTGTAACTGTTGAACAAACATGTTTCTTTCTCTCTGTGTACTTCAAGCAGTAAATTACTTTAATTTAGATGCAAAATTTAATTCAGGTCTGTGATCTCATATAATCAAATTGTACATAAATATTGATGTTCTGAAAAGAAGATCTAGAATTTAAAATGTGTTTCTCTCCTTAAATGATGATTTGTATGAAACTCAATTCTGCCATTAATAAAGAAATTGAAATGGACATAAATGTGACATTTTGTTTTAGATTTAATATTTAGAGGCCATATGACTGACAAGCATAGAAACCAATCAAGTTTTACTTTTGTGCCACATCATGTTTTGGGGCTTGGAGATGTTGCCACGGTAACAGGTCAGTGTGCTTCATTTTACGAGCATTTGTTAAGTTTATAACAACAATAGCAAATAGGTGAAGATTCATGCCTATTTCTCTTATCATTTCTCTTATCTCGTAACATGGTAAAGACAAAAGAACACGCAATTTTCTGCGTGTCGCTGTTCAAAAGTGCAGGCAATGGTTACAAGAAAATAGCCACTCACCTAAACTTGCCCATATCTACAATCAGAGGAATCATGAAGTTTAAAAAAAGTTTATCTTGCCATCAAAACAAATATTTATCAATGTGGGATTTTTTCCACTGAAAAATGTACATCTCAACCAGGGATGGCAGTAATTGTGGAGGGCGCTGTATGGTCTGAGGTGGTGTGAAAGAGTGGAGGTGGGGACTCGTTTGCATATTAATATCTATGGTCCGAGCTGTGCGATTAGCATATTCATAAATCTGTGTCTACTAAATGAGGCAAGTGTGTACAGTTAGTGTTATAAAGTGTAAGAAAAGTACTGTAACAGGTAAACGCCTTTTATTTACTCTATTATGATGCTCAAAGATGAGTTTAGGTTGATAATATTCTTGACTACAGTAAGACTTTAAGATCCCTTAGTATTCGATCTATAGCCTACTGTTGAGTAGAGAGTCATCTAGTGTACACTACAGGAAATCACCTCTTCATGATCAGATTGACTGTGACTCCAGTGGTGGGACACAATATAAAGTAAACAAACAGAAAAACTTATTTTAATTATAAACGGAATAGGTAAAAACTACTTTTATGTACATTACTACATTGTTTGTATAAAGTTATATACCAAGTTATACACAATTTTGTTGCATTGATAATTGTATATAGATAAACACATATACAGTGTTTACCTCTCATTGTCACGGCTGGAACATGAGGAAGTCGAGGAAAACCCAAACGCAGACTTAAATAAAGAATACTTTAATAAACATGAACAAACAGAACCAAAACACCCACGAGGGCGTAAAACATTACAATAACAGAACACACAAACTAAGCTAACTAACATAAACACTTGAAAACACTAACTACATAAACTCACACAAGAGACCAGGAACAGAGAGTAAACACAGGGATCTAGAAAGGGAACAGAGAATAATACCAATGCAGGGAGGACAGGACAGAAGGGAATTAGGGAGTACTAACAACACACACCTGGAGCTTAATCAAACATAAGAGAGCGGGAAACAATTCACGAACCCTGAGAGAAACGTGGACCGCGGAAGGGCCTGTCACACAATTCTCAGGGCAGACACGTACTGTCACAACCTAATCTCTCTCAAACTCGAATAAGACAAGAAATAGAGAGATCAGGTCATGACACTCATAGCTTTACTTCAGAATTTTTTTACGTTTATGGACTTTGTTGTAAACACCCTGCAGCTGTTGTGTTGTGTTTTTTAAAGAATTAAACTGATTATAAGTATATAAGTCAAAGGTGAAGCCTGAAAGGCTTTTTATTCATGCCCATAAGCAATAATAGGGACAAAATTAAAATGTAAAGTTCAGTTTTAATTTTATGTTCTGTTTTACTTTTTCATCTTCGTGTTCATTTTTGTTTTCAACTTGTATGCAAATTCAATGTTAATCAGTGGGTGGGGCTTACTTGCTTAAAAAAGGGGATTCATTAATAGAGAATTTAAACTCTATTTTATGTTTTTTAACTAAAAAGAAAGACTTGTTGGTGTTTAATGTTCATTTATTTGGAACTGTTTCTGTTGAAATCCATATTATTATAAGTTGTCCCTACTCAAAATATCAGTTAGTTCAATAAACTTACAAAAAGTAGTTGGAAAATGTTTTCTTAGTTTTATTGAGTTAGATCCAAGTAACAGTTTTTACTTTACACTTTTAGTACATTAAGGTTATTAAAATTTATTAAATGTATATGCTTGACAACTAAATAAAACTAAACACATCTCTTTTATTTTGATGTCATTATAGACTATTTTTTTAACAATTCAGTTTAGTGCAGGATTACAGTAAGCTAGTTTCAAAACAAGAGTCAGTATCACCATAGAAACCAGAGGCACACTTGAAACTGCACATGAGCTTAGGCGCGTTAGCACTGACTGACTCTGATCACGGCCGTTCTCCAATCGACTCGGGTTTTACACACAATGAGAATTAGACCTGTGACCCAAAGTAATTGAACTGGGACAGACACAGACCTGACTGCCAATAAAAAAAAAATCTAAACACCCAAATATTTATAAATGAAAATCATGGAAATTGTCAGGGGTTCTTAAACTTTTGCATACGAATATAACAGTACTGTTTGATTTAAAGCAATCTTTTATTTGGTAAACATTAGCATAGGTGAATTCAAATGCTTTGTGTACAGTGAATAAAGTCAGACAGTATTTACAGAAACACACTGTTCATGCCTCTCACATGCACACACATATACACATTAACCACATACAGTTAAATAAAAACGCACATTTCACGTCCACCAGTATAACAAAACCACATTTCTTTCCACATCAGGCATCGCTTGAACCCGAATGAACCTGTTAAAGTCAGATGCATTCAGTTAGAAAAATTAAATTTAGACATAGTTTGTGTTTTAAAATCAAATACTTTAGTTGTTTCTGATAATGTACAGTTCTGTCTTTCTTTAAACTGTTGTCTATAAACATTATTTAAAACATGGTGAAATATTGTTGATATATGCTTGCATTTAACGTTGTTAGCGTGTATTATGCTTCAGAATTCAAAGGAGAAGTAACAAATCTTGAAAGTCAGAGAGAACACAGACATCTTAAATGTAATAAGCGCTTTATGTAAAGTTATAACTGAAAGTGAAGATGATTAAACAGCTGAATGTTGATCTGAGAATCACAGAGAGTTTGTTTATCGTCTCTTGACTCCTGCATACACCACATCATCCTCTACTGCAGATCCCTGTATACATAAACACAAACATAAAAACACACACATTTAATAACAATCAGATCAATTCATCAAATATAGTCAGTGGCACAGAGAAACATGGAGGTGAACTCAAACACTGTGTTAACTGAGCAGCAGGATCATCTAGTGCCCAAGAAAAACAAATGACTCGCTCATGTGCGGGCACCCATGACAAAAACCGGTGGTCCCAGCTCTTTTCATGTCATTGACCAGCTACTCCCTTGTAGTTCTGGGCTGATTTATCACCTTTCTTAGGATCATTGAGACCCCATGAGGTGAGATCTTGCATGGAGCCCCAGTCCGAGGGAGATTGACAGTCATGTTTAGCTTCTTCCATTTTCTAATGATTGCTCCAACAGTGGACCTTTTTTCACCAAGCTGCTTGGCAATTTCACTGTAGCCCTTTCTAGCCTTGTGGAGGTGTACAGTTTGTCTCTAGTGTCTTTGGACAGCTCTTTGGTCTTGGCCATGTTAGTAGATTGATTCTAACTGATTGTATGGGGGGGACAGGTGTCTTTATGCAGCTAACAGGTGCATCTCATTTAGGATAATAAATAGAGTGGAGGTGGTGCTACACAACTTGCTGGAACAACTAGAGCATAAGAACATATATGCAAGGCTTCTCTTTGTTGATTTTAGTTTAGCATTTAATACAATCCTGCCAAACAAACTATTTAACAATTTACTTGGACTGGGTACCACATTATGCAACTGTATACTGGATTTTCTAACAAACCGTACACAATATGTTAGAGTGAGCAAGCACACATCCTCCACCATGACCATTAACACCGGGGCCCCCCAGGGTTGTGTGCTTAGCCCACTACACTTTTCACACACGACTACAGCTCTTCCTCCCCATCCAACTATGTAATAAAAAAGAAGAGCAGAGAAGGTCTTACAGAGAGCATGAGAGTCAAGTGAACTGACTCTCACCTCTCATATACCCACAAACCATAAACAGCTACTAATAGTCTAACACAAGCACATCTCTCATGTCAACCAACATAACAAAACCACATTTGTTTCTACATCAGGTTTAATGTCAACTCAGAAATGAAGCTCTAAAAGTGTCACTAGCATACAGTAACAAAAATAAAAAATAGACATGCTTTGGGTTTTAAAACCACTATGACTCTTAGGTCATATCTACACTCTTAGTAATTAATTTATATTTAGATCACAGTGTTTCTGATCATGTTTTACACATAAACACACAACATACGAAAACAAACATTAAATAACAAGTCAATAATAATCAGATAAATTTATTAAATCATCACTAATCTATATTCAGAGACTGTTGTGTATGCATTAAACACTAAAGACAAAGACTAGTAACAAGTAACTGGTTGCTAGCATATAGTCATATGTTTGATCAATCCCAGGCTTAGTTAAAGGCCCACTGAAGTGCTTTAGAATGTGCAGCATTATTTAATGGGGTCAGTGTTAATTTCGTTGACGAAGACGATGACGAAAAATATTCGTCAACGAACCTTTTTTCACGGACGAAGACTAAATAAAAACTAAATAAAAGTCAGCTATGATGACGAAAACTGTAACGAAATATAACTGACACTTTAGTCAACGAATAAAAATAAGACGAAAATGTTAGGGAGGGACGAATGGAGAAGAGATCCAATCAGAGCTACTCATTTTGTGGGGAAAGTTTTGTGGGATCCAATCAGAGCGAATCTTTGAGGGTAGGTTGATCTACACAGGCAGCAGGCAGTAGAGGCATTTTAAAAACTCGCGGCAAAGTTTGTTTTCACAACAGGTTGTTTACATTATATTTAGTTGTACAGTCTTCGTTACCCAGCTTTGGCTGATTTCAGTTGACTTCGCTCGTTAGCAACACGCTAACGTGTTGCGGTGCACCCTGTCTGAAGACATGTCTCAATAACAACAACAATGTCAGAGCTAGCGTCTAATCTGGTCACACTTCAAATATGACAAGACGACAGCCTGTAAAAATGACTCATCCAGAAATACATGCAAAGGTAAACATGCACGCTAAGGTTATTTTATAATATAAACCACAGTGTTTTCGCTAAT
Organism: Paramisgurnus dabryanus; assembly: GCF_030506205.2. NCBI lineage: Eukaryota > Metazoa > Chordata > Actinopteri > Cypriniformes > Cobitidae > Paramisgurnus > Paramisgurnus dabryanus. The sequence continues at coordinate 3,991,081 of NC_133360.1, read as the reverse complement.
CTTGGAATAACATAGAAACAAATGGAATACACATCTGAACTGTATTGATTGTATTGGATTGTCTGAATTAATAGTGAGTATAAATATTCAGTGTCCTCAAATTGAATGAAATGTGTAACGTTACTATTATAGTATATGTTGTGGTTTTACATGACTGGACAAAGTGCGTGTGTGTGTCTCTGTCTGTGTGTCTGCGCGCGTGTGTATCTGTGTTTGCATGTCATTTAGGAAGAAGGCATATCTTTTTCAGGGACCATGTATATTTTTTAGGTAGAGCGGGCCTTATGCTTATTTTATGTGATATTATCTTCTGTGAAAAAGCCACGGTCAGTTTTTTTGACATTAAGATTAAAATAACATGCGTGTTTTCTTTAACAACCATTAAATCTGTCTCTGTATTGCATATTCAAACCTTAATATCATTCCATAACAGACTAAAAAACTTAAGACTAGACTAAAACTAAAACTCTTATGATATTTCGTCGACTAAAACTAGACTAAGACTAAAATATTTCAGATGACTAAAATAAGACTAAAACTAAATGGTGTGTTATTCAAAAGACTAAGACTAAGACTACATCAGAATTTGCTGCCAAAATTAACACTGAATGGGGTGACATCGGTTTAACTGAAACAGGAAGTCATAACGGAACTACGGAGAAGACCCTTGTCAGGGTTTGCTCGATAAGAACCCAAGCGCAGACTTTTGATTAACACTAAACAGATTTTATTAAACAAAAAGAAACCCAATGACTTCACAGCCCAAATATCAATAACTAAGCAATGAAGTCATTTAATCTTTTAAAGTTATTATTTTTAGGGCCATTTTTGCCTTTATTTGATAGAAAGTAATTTCAGAGATGACAGGAAAGTATAGGGTGAAGAGAGGGGTATGGGATTGGCAAAGGACCTTGAGCTGGGATTCGAACGCGGGTCGCCAGAAGTGCGTATGCACCATGTGTCGGAGCACCATCCACTACACCATCGGCTCCAAAAAAGTCATTTAATCTTTAACCCGCAGAAAAAACAACTGCTGGAAAGAAAAAGCAGAGGACCTGGCAACGCTACGCTGCGGACAGCATCTCTCATCGAGATGCACAATGCTATTTTATTACTTTTAGTAGCCTAATGTTTTAAAAGCATACATAAACGCTGCAGAATTTAGTACATCGCGTGTACAGCGCTTCACCCAATTAACATTACCTTAATAATGTGTGATGCTATTGCCTTGCTATTGCTTATTTCTGTGAGGAAAATCATGTGATATAAGAGGTCAATATAAGATGTAAACTTGAGCACAAATGTTCTGCGCATATGCATAAGGTATTTTTGCATCCAATTGAAAAATTACTACGATTCATGCATTTACATGCGTACTTTTCTCCTGATGATCGGATCACAGATCGGAGTACACCACCCCCTTCAATATGATCCAAATTTGCATCCGAAGTCCTTGCATTACCTTTTTTTTAAATGTTTTTTTTTTATTAATATTTGTAACTCGTTACTTTCCTCGTTACTTTAGAAAAGTAATATTATTAGTAATGCACGTTACTTGTAGTGCGTTACCCCCAACACTGTCACTCACTAAAACATTTCACACTGCACTACACTTGTGTTGCAAACCAGTTGTACACAATATAAACAATCTCAGTGCTGAAGGAATAGATATCTTGTTATACCAACAGTGCATGAAAACACTCTGAAAAACAGAGGAGGAAGAGTATGAGGAAGATGTGCTGGATGAATGAATTTATACTGTACAAGTGAATGTTTTGTTATCTTAAGACATTTGTCCTAAAAATTAATTTTATAAAGGCAATTTATATAGATTGTAGACATCTTTATACTGTAATATTATAGTATATGCATTTAATAAGACTAACTGAACAAAGACTAGTAGAGACACTGAATCATCTTTGTTTTCTGAATCATCTCTACTTATATCCACATGTGTTTTGTTTTATGTTTAGTTTTTGTGTTTTTCTTTTCCTCTTTAAGATTTGTCTGATTTGTTTCAGCTACGTTCATTTTGTTGTCATGAATATCTCTGTGTCTTGTATGTATAAATGGTTGCTAGCAGCTTGTTTTGGGATCAGTACAATACTATACACAACTATACAACAAGTAAAACATATTTATTGTACGCGCTTGTGTGTGTGCACATGTGTGATAAAATAAATCTGTCATATTTCAGGTATCCATAAATAGTAATAAATGATCTCACCTGTTAATGTGCTGCTCTTTAATACCATGTTGGATTTGCATAAGTGATTTCCTCTCCTCTGGTTTGAACTGTTTCAGGAACAATAATAATTATGTCATTATTTGTTGTAATACTGTAGTTATTACCATACAGCTGTATTAGTACTAGTTGATATTTACCCTGTTGCTGTGTGTTTGTGTGTTTCCTACAGATCCAGAAGATCAGACCTGAAGTGACAATCATCAGAGATCCAACAACAACACAACAGATCAGAATGAAGGTGAGAGCTGTAATGAATAATAACAGACATTACTGTTACTGAATCTGATCTTAGATCAGTGAAGATCATTACTGTAACTGAATCTGATCTAAGATCAGTGAAGATCATTACCGTAACTGAATCTGATCACAGATTAGTGTATATCATTATGTAACTAAACCTGTCGGTTTGACCTTTAGATCAGCTCAGTAAGTAAGCACTATTAATCACAGCTGTTGTACCTGAACACGGCTGACAGAGTTGAGTGATGTTGAGATGTTGAGTTTGGTTTGTGATGGGATTGTTGAGTACACAGCTGTATTTGTTTGTATCCTGATATTCAACCTCCAGAGGTAGAGAGAGTCTGATGTTGAGATCAGACACACTGACGATGGACAATAAACTGTTTCCTTTGTACCAGGACAGACTCACATCTCTCACATTCAACACTGAACACAACAACACACATTTTGAGACTAATAAAGAGTTTTGTGTACAGTCTCTGCTGATATCAGGAACAGGCAGATGAGCTGAAAAACACAAGAGAACAAAAACAAAAATCAAAATCATATAAAAAGTAAGAGACACTATTGAGAGTAATTGTTATAGTTAATTTGCCAAATGCTCAAATGTTCTTAAAGACAAACCAGAAATCTTAACTCACCATAGAGAGTAACATTGAATCTGTATGAGATCTTCTGTTTGCCGCTGATGAATATTTGATAAAGTCCAGTGTGTTGAGTTGTGATGTTTGTGATTGTGAGATCTCCAGTCTGATTATTCACCTCCAGTCTGTCTCTGAATCTCCCATCAAGAACATCAGCATATATTGAGATCGTATTGGTGTCTTTATTGATTTTAGCTATGAGAGACCCTTTAGTTTTAAACCTCCACAGTATCTGATCATCTTTCTGTAGTTTAGTATCAGTTTGTAGAGTAAGAGAATCTCCCTCCATCACTGACACTGACTTCACTTCATCACCAAACACACCTGCACACACACCAAAGTTCATCAAAGTTTTGGAGTAAAGTTTTTTTTTTATCTTTAACAGAAGCAGAAAGCAGAAAGACAAACTTGGAAAGAGATTTGGAAATGTGAGCTTTGGAAGAAAGATTCATTTAAATATAGAAAATGACCTAAAAGATTTAAAGAACAGCACAGAAAAAAATCTCTGAATGAATAAAACAGATATTCAAATATTTTAATCTTCAGGCTTTGGTTTGGAAAATATTAATTTATGTATTTAAACAAAAGATTAAGAAAATTTCCATTCAGATTCTGATGAGTCCTAAACTTTACTGACAGAATTAAAGTTAATTTGACTTTCACACAAACAACAACAAATCTTAATAGAGGAAAAACTTTTTATTTCTAAATATAAAGAAATCTAGCTTTTTATTTTAACTATAAGTCTATAAACAATTAACTTAATATAAATATAAAAAATTCCTGTAAATATTTAGATTATGTGAGATTGCAGACATCCAAACTAGATTTCATGATAATATCTCAGTTTTTATATGATCATTAAATCAAATGCATCTTTAGACTAAAATAAAATAAAACATCATAACTCTGTACTAACAGTTGTAATAAAACATTAAGAAACATTTATTACTTACCAACCAGAGAAGTGGAGCAGAAAGAGAGAAAAACAAACATGAGAAACATTTTCTTCAACAGTTCAGATGTCTAAAAAAACAACACAACAACAATCTGACAGTGTTGTGATCTCCAGTAAAGTTGTATAGAGATTAACACAACATCAGTTTGTGAGGTCTGTCTGAGCATGCGTGTAGACTTCCAGGTTTAAAGCAGGGCTGGTTTTCAATATAAGGATCTGTTTGAATGTCAATGGGTTTGAAATGTCTCTGTAGGTAACATGGTCTCATCCCTACAAGGTTTGAGAGTTTACAGTATGTATTAATATGTAGTCATATCAAAGCATTACATAAATCAATTTATCTATATCATCTCAACAGTATAGAAATAATTAGGGTGTAATACTTAAAAAAAACATCTTTATGCATTTATCAACAGCAGGATGGATTTCTTTACTACTCCAGATTATCTTTAATAAAGACTGAGATTATCATTATTATCTCTTTTATTTAATCTTACTCAAGTTTATCAGATTTACTTCTTGATATCAGATTTATCTCCCTTTTTTCTCTTGAAGCATTTTAAATCAGCATGTATATAATATGCAATATAAATAAACTTGTCTTGTGTTTTTAGGACAGATACTGTAACTTTTTTGGGGGTGGGGTTAAGAGGCTTGTGGTTAAATTCATCTGATGGGAGTTTCAAATTCACTGAATTTCTTTAACTGGTTTATCATCGTAAACAATATTAACAGTGTTTCTCTATTTGACTTTACATCACAACACTGTCAGATTATTGTTGTGTTGTTATTTCATCTGAACTGTTGAAGAAAATGTTTCTCATGTTTGTTTATCTCTTTTTGTGCTTCACTTCTCTAATTGGTAAGTTATAAATGTTTCTTAATGATTTATTACAGCTGTTTGTACAGAGTTATGATGTTTTATTTTAATTTTAGACTAAAGAGGCATTTGATTCAATTCTCATATAAAAATTAAGATATTATCATGAAATCTAGTTTGGATGTCTGTGATCTCACATAATCTAAATATTCATCAGGTAGTTCTTATATTTATATTCAGTCAATTGTTTATGGATTTATAGTATAAATTAAAAGCTTAATTTTTTTATATTTGAAGATTAAAGGATTTTCCTCTATTAAGATTTGTTGTTGTTTGTGTGAAAGTCTACTGAACTTTAATTCTGTCAGTAAAGTTTAGGACTCATCAGAATCTGAATGGAAATTTTCTGAATCTTTTGCTTAAATACATAACTGAATATTTACCAAACCGGCTGAAGATTAAAATATTTGAATATCTGTTTTATTCATTCAAAGATCTTTTTCCGTGCTGTTCTTTAAATCTTTTAGGTCATTTTCTATATTTAAATGAATCTTTCTTCCAAAGCTCACATTTCTAAATCTCTTTCCAAGTTTTTTGTATTTCTGTTAAAGATTAAAAAGACCAAATAAACTTTACTCTAAAACTTTAATGAACTTTGGTGTGTGCAGGTGTGTTTGGTGATGAAGTGAAGTCAGTGTCAGTGATGGAGGGAGATTCTGTTACTCTACACACTGATACTAAACTACAGACAGATGATCTGATAACATGGAGGTTTAAAACTAAAGGGTCTCTCATAGCTAAAATGAATAAAGACACCAATACAGTCTCAATATATGATGATGTTCTTGATGTGAGATTCAGAGACAGACTGCAGGTGAATAATCAGACTGGAGATCTCACCATCACAAACATCACAACTCAACACACTGGACTTTATCAATTAACCATCAACAGCAAGCAGACGATGTCACACACATTCAGTGTTACTGTCTATGGTGAGTAAAGATTTCTGGTTTGTCCTGTCTTTTTTATATTTTAGTTTATTACACGGCTTGTCGAAATGCTTGATTATGATTGGCCAGTTGCGACATTTGCAGGTTTGTTATTCCCAGATAACAAACGCTCAAAACTAGTAACACATAGTAACCCAGATGCAGCAAATTATTTTGACAGGTGCTGTGTAATATTACAAAAAAATTAAATATAAATATGTCTTTAAAAACTTATTATGAAACAAATGATGAGCTCAGATGCAAATCCTTCTAAGTGCGTCTGACATGTTCGGTTAAAATCATTATCTCATTTTTGACTGAAGTGGCATTATTTTTTGTTGTATTGTGGTGCAGAGGTATAGCAATGATTATTTTACCTAACTTTTAATTAATATTATCGTGTTTTCTTTTAACGTAAAACACACTGATCTGTTTCATGTTGTTCCTTTGTTTCCTCAGACTACGATTGCTGTTGTTTTGGTCCTGAAGGTGTGATTCGATTGGTCGTCTCTGCTCTAGTGGGTGTGGCTACTGTTGCGGTTCTGGTTTATGAATTTTACAGCACCTCTGGTGGAGTTATTGTAGTTTGTGGTTACAATTTTAATACATTATTTTAAAACATTTTTTCCACTATCTTTGATGTTTTTGACCTGTAATGTAATATATTTTACAATTTAACCATTTTTAGATGGACAATATTAGGATCAATATACAAACATACAAATTATGCACCTTCTTTCTATATCAAACAGTTAAAATATTGTATTAAAATATATTATTATATTATTAATATATTATTTATTTTAATAATGAATTAATTCAATGTGTAAGTGAAAAATAGAGCTAGAACATTTAAAATTTGGGGAATGAGTTGGTGCCATCTGGTGGAATTAAAAGAAAATCCTATATAATCACATTTGTGTTTTCAACTCTCAGAGTTTTATTGACAAATGTGTTAAAACACACAAGGATTTTTTTATATTACTTGTAAAATGCATTTCTATAAATATAAAGAGAATAGAGTGTCCATTATGTAGTAAACAGATATATCATTTGCAGGTGTTATTTACATGTGTACAATTTAAGATGTATTTATTGTGATTTTATGTGAAAATATGCAATTGTTCCGATGTCATCATTACGATCAACGAAAAATGCGCTTTTACACCTTTACTTGTTCCTATGGCAAAAATAAAAATTTGACGAAACATTGGTGCGTCTAATGCACAAGATATGGAGTATGGTATTCCGTGCCATTAAAGCAACACTATGTAGTTTTTTTACCTTTAAATAATGTCTCTAAAATTGTTTCAGTGATAGAACAACTTTTAACTGGACAAATTGTACTGCTGCTGCAACCTGAGCAGCCTCCTAGCTGCTACAAGCACACTCTGAAAGTGGCGGTGGAGGGTAGGAAACACAGCCCCGCCTCTCCCCCTGCCTGCAGAAGAGTGTCTGATACCAGGCACTGTTGCGCTTTCAACCACATGGGGGAGCTGTAAGTCATTTTTACATGGAAACTACATAGTGTTGCTTTAATAAACGTGCGACCCACGTGTAGGGTTGTAACAGTATGGCGGTATACCACGATATTGGCATGTACTGTTATCATACCGTGGACATTTGCTTATCCACAGTTTTGGCCAAAAATTTAAACAGATCTATGGGACAAATTTCCCTTCAAATGAATTGAGGTCACGGATAAAAAAATAATATGTGTGAATAAAAAAATAATACGCGCAAATGAGAACTTTAAACAGAATTATAATGCACAAAACTGGATAAAATGGCATAAAAAGTTTTATTTGTTTATATTATTCTTTTTTTCCTTCTCTGTAATATTTTATGCTCATTTTTTATTACAGTGCATTGAAAATGCGCTGTACTGTTCTTACTGGGCTTTTTATTATTATTATTATTATTATTAGTGGTGCTTGCATTTATGCAAAGCATCACTATTACTATTGCTCAGGGATATTATTATATTTTATTCTTACATCCGGACACTTTTTTCGGCGATTAACTCGTCCCGCACGCTTTGTTGTAGACCCATGAAAGAGGGCTCAAATCGACCGGATTATTGAGGAGAGGTGTGCTATGACTTTTATAAGGGATCGGGTGCAGGATTTCCGAAAGGGGGGCGTAAAACCACCCCAAAAATCCCATTGACTTAACATTGGGCCCAACTTTGATGGGTCATAGCTACGCTCGTGGATTTTGTAGAAACATGTGGGTTACAACATTTGAAGAGGGTGGTAGGCTCTGTAAAAACATAGATCACAATGGGGTGTAAGTTGTACCCCTGGGGTGTAAGAGGTGCCCAAAAGTGCCCCAATGAAAAGTCAATGGGGCAAAATCCCATAGACTTACCATTGCAAAAATTTTGACGGGTCATAGGTCCGAGCCAGGATTTCATAGAAACATGTGGGTTACTAAATTTGAAGAGGGTGCTAGACTCTGTCAGGACGTCCCCCACAATGGGGTGTAAGGTTACCATAGCAACCATTTTGGGCACCCTAGCAACCTATACCATAGACTGCCATTATAAAATGCCCGGATGGATATCTTTGCACCACAGTGTCATAGAGACATGGGGGTGGGCCACTGATCTATATAAATGACTGGATTGCGCATAGAACGCTTGACGTAACTGCGTGACGTGAAGCCAGCGCAGAGTTCGAGCCGCCATCTTGGTATACCCAACCGCCAGAGAGCGTCATTGACTTCCATTCAAAATCATGATCAAAATTTACCCCCTTTACAGCGTATCAGTAACCCAAGGTTAATTTTTAGGATATGTGTACGTTAATTATTTGTTAATACTTGTTATTTGCAATGTTTATGTTTTAATCGGGCAGGATAATGGATTTATAAAAAACCGTTAATATGAGTGTGTCTGTTGCATTTGTTAATGACACGGGTATAAATAAAGTTTTTTTTGACATTCAGCTACACTGTGACGGTCAGCGTTATATCTCTAAATAAGTTTAGGTAACTTGTAAGTTTAGATAACATAATTACAAAACTAGCAAATTATTGCATGCACATACGGTACAAAGCATGATTATTTATTTAGATTTCAGAATGAGCACGTTTATTGTCATTAATACTAAATATGCTGCGGTCTGTCTGCTGATCTGATACTGTAATAAAGATGAATGTATAATAACTGTTTAAAACGCAAAATGTACAACTTTCAGTAAATAACTATTTACATGCTTTGGACGTTTGTGTTGTTATAATGTACAGGGTAACTTCACATATAAAAACGAAGACGAGTAAAGTGATGTTTTATCATTAAAATCTGATAACGTCCATTGATTTAATAGAACGTTTGGGTATACCAACATGGCGGCGCGGTGGCTTCACAAGTGTGACGTCATGCGCAATCCAGTCATTTATATAGATCAGTGGGGTGGGCTCATTTTACTCAGGCATCCAATCAGTCTCTCAGGATCCTTACAGACTTACTAAGCCACGCCCCTAGCCATAGACATCATATAGGTAGACGCCCTATCGACCGCTACTGCCTACTGGCGCGGTGAGATATGGGGCCGCCATCTTAGATCGGTCACCCGCTCCACTCAGTGTAATCTGTATGACTGGTGGATTGCGCTATCAGCGCATTTAATTAATCATATCTCAGTGAATACCGAACAGATTTTCACGCGGGTTTTTTTGCTGCAAAGGTCATTCATGGAGCTATGATATAGGACACATGGTTCGGCGTATTTTAACCCCTTATGTGCCGCAAATCCCGTTTGAGTGGGGGTGACAATGTGATGTACATCTTTAAATTAATATTTCTCTGGGATCCTTTGGGCTAGAAACCTAATCTTGGTCTTGTTTTAAAGAAGACAATTTAGGGTTTTTCACAAATGAGTTAGAACGTAAAAATATTGAATATAAATATTTTTATAGCCGTTTACCTTTATTTTAATATATCAAATTATGCATTAACATATTAATTTATAAATAAAATTGCATAAAAGTTAATGTTTCACACAATAAATAATGTTAACATGAAGCAATATGTCTCAAGTAGTTGTGATCCAAATCACAAAAAAATTATGTTTGGGTCACAATTTTAATGGTTTTACCAACAACTGCCACTAGATTTTGCCACATACTCTTGTACTCTTGTATACTCACAAACTAATAAATTACTGTCACCGCAATATTATTCATGCAAAAAGATTTTGAAATATTAAAACTACATTCTGAGAGCTTTCCGGTGATATATAGCTTGCCATGATTTTTTAGGTTTAGAGTAGGGTTTTAGTGTTATATGCAAAAACAAATTTGGCCTACCTGTGGGCCCGTAACATTTTTAGAAACTGACTCTCACTGTGTCATAATTTTCCCCAAATGGTAATGAAATATGAAAATTATACTATTTGAGCTTTCCAACAATATATAGTTTGTCAATATTTAGGTTTAGAATCTTAGTGTTACCAACACTAATGTGGACAGCGCCACTTAATGTTCATAGTAGGAATGAATGAATATTCACTAAACAGTAATAAAATATTCTGATATAAGATATAAAGTGAGTCCAAAATCATAATATGTGGTGTAGGACATAAGATATTTTATAAATCACACACTATAAATATGACAAAGATGCAGAAACAGATAGTTGCAATAAAATAAGACTTTTTAATATGGTGAAGAAACAATTTAAAATGATTTGTAAACCCCCCCACACACGCGCGCGCACGCACGCACGCACACATACACACACACACCCCTGAAAGAGGACTGTTTTCCAGAGCTTCTTTCCCGTGCTCCCTTTCTGTAGTTCAAGAGATGTGAGTTTGGCAACATGGTGGAGCCTTATCTTTAAAAACACAGACACAACCAGTGACAACGAGTCAGACTGATAGTTGTCGATTCCAAACCGAGTCTCCTCAATGTCCTCCCTACAAAGGAAAACATCCTCTGTTCCTGTTGACATCTTAGCTTTTTAAAGCTCGGCGGATCACGCAGCTCACAGCACCTTGTAATAATAATAATAATAATAATAATAATACACATTTATATAGCGCTTTACACAATACTCACAACAGAGAAACTCTTGTAATTATTACTTTACTTTACCCCACTCTCCTTGCAGGGTGAACAGCGGCTGGTGCAGTAAACATAGCCTAGCGAACGTTAGCTGGCTACGATTTCAGTACAGTAAAATCAATAAGCTGGCTCTTTCTCAATTTTCTGTTAATATTCTATTCACAAAATACAACCAATAGTACCGCGATGTTAAAAAGTACTTGTGAAAATAATCCTCCGGGCTCTATTTGCGATCGTCCGCCGATTAGAACAGGAAAATGCTCCACAGTGCTCTGACATCTTATCTGCTGCTATGCAACGAAACTAGGAGAACGACCGGTTTAAGATGGCCGCCGTATTTCTCAGTCCCCAGCGGCCAATAGGGCATCTAGTCTTCTATATGATATCTATGCCCCTAGCAACCACTTTTGAGCACCCTAGCAACATAAAATACAAACAGTTATATCTCGGCATCAGAACATCGTAGAGACACGGGGGTTGGACCATTTTACTTGTGACTAGGGGTGTAACAATTGGGCACATCATTGGCCACTCCGAAGCCACGCCCCTAGCAACCAAATTTGAGCACCCTAGCAACCGAATAAACAAAGCCTTATATCTCCGCATCAGAACATCGTAGAGACACGGGGTTTGGACCGTTTTACTTGTGACTCGGAGTGTAATCACTGGGCACATCATTGGCCACTCCCAAGCCACGCCCCTAGCAACCAAATACAGTACCCTAGCAACAGAGTAAACAAAGCCTTATATCTCCGCATCAGAACATCGTAGAGACACGGGGGTTGGACCGTTTTACTTGTGACTCGGAGTGTAATCACTGGGCACATAATTGGCTACTCCCAAGCCACGCCCCTAGCAACCAAATACAGTACCCTAGCAACAGAGTAAACAAAGCCTTATATCTCCGCATCAGAACATCGTAGAGACACGGGGGTTGGACCGTTTTACTTGTGACTCGGAGTGTAATCACTGGGCACATAATTGGCTACTCCCAAGCCACGCCCCTAGCAACCAAATACAGTACCCTAGCAACAGAGTAAACAAAGCCTTATATCTCCGCATCAGAACATCGTAGAGACACGGGGGTTGGACCGTTTTACTTGTGACTCGGAGTGTAATCACTGGGCACATCATTGGCCACTCCCAAGCCACGCCCCTAGCAACCAAATACAGTACCCTAGCAACAGAGTAAACAAAGCCTTATATCTCCGCATCAGAACATCGTAGAGACATGGGGGTTGGACCGTTTGACTCGTTACTCAGAGTGTAATCATTATGGGATGCCAATTTTTCCCTAGCAACCAAATACAGTACCCTAGCAACAGAGTAAACAAAGCCTTATATCTCCGCATCAGAACATCGTAGAGACACGGGGGTTGGACCGTTTGACTCGTGACTCGGCGGGTAATCACTATGAGATGCCAATTTTTTCCCTAGCAACCAAATACAGTACCCTAGCAACAGAGTAAACAAAGCCTTATATCTCCGCATCAGAACATCGTAGAGACATGGGGGTTGGACCGTTTGACTCGTGACTCAGGGTGTAATCATTATGGTCTGCCAATTTTTTCCCTAGCAACCAAATATAGTACCCTAGCAACAGAGTAAACAAAGCCTTATATCTCAGCATCAGAACATCGTAGAGACACGGGGGTTGGACCGTTTGACTCGTGACTCAGATTGTAATCATTATGGGATGCCAATTTTTTCCCTAGCAACCAAATATAGTACCCTAGCAACAGAGTAAACAAAGCCTTATATCTCAGCATCAGAACATCGTAGAGACATGGGGGTTGGACCGTTTGACTCGTGACTCAGAGTGTAATCATTATGGGATGCCAATTTTTTCCCTAGCAACCAAATACAGTACCCTAGCAACAGGGTAAACAAAGCCTTATATCTCCGCATCAGAACATCGTAGAGACATGGGGGTTGGACCGTTTGACTCGTGACTCAGAGTGTAATCATTATGGGATGCCAATTTTTTCCCTAGCAACCAAATACAGTACCCTAGCAACAGAGTAAACAAAGCCTTATATCTCCGCATCAGAACATCGTAGAGACACGGGGGTTGGACCGTTTGACTCGTGACTCAGAGTGTAATCATTATGGGATGTCAAAATTTTCCCTAGCAACCAAATACAGTACCCTAGCAACCGAATAAACAAAGCCTTATATCTCTGCACCAGAACATCGTTGAGACACGGGGGTTGGACCGTATGACTCGTGACTCAGAGTGTAATCATTATGGGATGCCAAATTTTTCCCTAGCAACCAAATACAGTACCCTAGCAACCGGATAAACACAGCCTTATATCTCCACATCAGAACATCGTACAGACACGGGAGTTGGATCGTTTAACTTTTGGCTTGGAGTATAATCATATATGGTCCCCAGAATTTTGCCACGGCAAGCACCACTCACATTTTCTTCAGGAAATGTACCTATCTAGTTATTATTATTATTCTTCCAACCAAATTTCCGCAATTAATACGGCTCGAACCGTTTAACTTAGAAACTTCATTCAAACTCTCAAACGTGCGGACTATTCGGGAATAGTGTGCTATGACTTTTATAAGCGATCGGGGGTACGGTCTTCGCCCCAGGGGCGAAAAAGCAGCCGAAAAATCCCATAGACTTAACATTGCGACAAACTTTGAAGAGTCGTAGCTCAGACCTAGGATTTCACAGAAACTTGTGACTTGCCACATTTGAAGAGGCTGGCAGGCTCTGTAAGAACATACCTCACAATGGGGTGTAAGCTGTACCCCTGGGGTGTAAGAGGTCCCCAAATTTCCCCATAGACTTATAATGGGGCAGGAATCATGCCCATATAAGGAACTAAAAACGTCCCGGATGGGATATCTTTGCAGCGCAGTGTCATAGAGACATGGGGGTGGGCTCATTTTACTCAGGCATCCAATCAGTCCCTTAGGATCCTTATTGAGCTATCAAGCCACGCCCCTAGCAACCATTTTGGGCACCCTAGCAACATTTCCCATAGACTGCCATTATAAAATGCCCAGATGGATATCTTTGCAGCACAGTGTCACAGAGACATGGGGGTGGGCTCATTTTACTCAGGCATCCAATCAGTCTCTCACCATCCTTATTGAGGTATTAAGCCACGCCCCTAGCAACCAAATATGAGCAGCCTAGCAACATAATAAACAAAGCCTTATATTTCTGGATCCGGACATCATAGAGACATGGGGGTTGGGTCTTTGGGTCATATTAGCTTCATGCTTGCTTCATGCTAAGTCATGCTAGCTTTGTGCTAGTTTCATGCTAGCTTTATGCTAATTTTATAATAAATCTTGCTAACTTAATGTTAAATCATGCTAGCTTCATGTTAAATCTTGTTAGCTTCATGCTAAATCATGCTAGCTTCATGCTAATCATGCTAGCATCATCTTAATCATGCTAACATCATGCTAATAATGCTAGGATCATGCTAATTTCATGCTAAATTCATGCTAACTTCATGGTAATCATGCTAGCATCATGCTAGCTTCATGCAAATTATGCTAGCTTCATGCTAATCATACTAACATCATGTTAGCTTTATGGTAATCAAGATAACATCGTGCTAGCTTCATGCTAATCATACTAACATCGTGTTAGCTTCATGCTAATCATGATAACATCGTGCTAGCTTCATGCTAATCATACTAGCATCGTGCTAGCTTCATGCTAATCATGCTAGCATCGTGCTAGCTTCATGCTAGCATCATGTTAGCTTCATGCTAATCATGCTAACATCGTGCTAGCTTCATGCTAATCATGCTAGCATCGTGCTAGCTTCATGCTAATCATGCTAGCATCGTGCTAGCTTCATGCTAATCATGCTAGCATCGTGCTAGCTTCATGCTAATCATGCTAGCATCGTGCTAGCTTCATGCTAATCATGCTAGCATCGTGCTAGCTTCATGCTAATCATGCTAGCATCATGCTAGCTTCATGCTAGTCATGCTAGCATCATGCTAGCTTCATGCTAGTCATGCTAGCATCATGCTAGCTTCATGCTAATCATGCTAGCATCATGCTAGCTTCATGCTAGTCATGCTAGCTTCATGCTAGCTTCATGCTAATCATGCTAGCATCATGCTAACGTCATGCTAATCATGCTAACATCATGCTAACGTCATGCTAATCATGCTAGCTTCATGCTAGCTTCATGCTAATCATGCTAGCATCATGCTAGCTTCATGCTAATCATGCTAGCATCATGCTAGCTTCATGCTAGTCATGCTAGCTTCATGCTAGCTTCATGGTAATCATGCTAGCATCGTGTTAGCTTCATGCTAATCATGCTGGCTTCGTGTTTATCATGATAACATTGTGCTAGCTTCATGCTAATCATGCTAGCATCGTGCTAGCTTCATGCTAATCATGCTAGCTTCATGCTAGCTTCATGCTAATCATGCTAGCATCGTGCTAGCTTCATGCTAATCATGCTAGCATCGTGCTAGCTTCATGCTAGTCATGCTAGCTTCATGGTAATCATGCTAGCATCGTGTTAGCTTCATGCTAATCATGCTGGCTTCGTGTTTATCATGATAACATTGTGCTAGCTTCATGCTAATCATGCTAGCATCGTGCTAGCTTCATGCTAATCATGCTAGCATCGTGCTAGCTTCATGCTAATCATAATAGCATCGTGCTAGCTTCATGCTAGCATCGTGCTAACTTCATGCTAGCATCATGCTAATCATGCTAGCATCATGCTAATCATGTTATCATCATGCTAGCTTCATGCTGATCATGTTAGCTTCATGCTAATCATGCTAGCATCATGCTAGCTTCATGCTAATCATGCTAACATCATGTTAGCTTCATGCTAATCATGCTAGCTTCATGCTAATCATGCTAGCTTCATGCTAGCTTCATGCTAATCATGCTAGCATCATGCTAGCTTCATGCTAGTCATGTTAGCATCATGCTAGCTTCATGCTAGTCATGCTAGCTTCATGCTAGCTTCATGCTAATCATGCTAGCATCATGCTAACGTCATGCTGAATCATGCTAACGTCATGCTGAATCATGCTAATCATGCTAGCATCATATTTCATCATGATAACTTTTTTAAATCATGCTAGCTTCACACTAAAACATGTCAACAGCCAGGTAAACTACTAGACTAAATTTCTTTTACATTTCTGGAAATCAACTTTTTGCATTTTCATGCACTGGTAATTCCTTGGGAATTGCATATCTAGTTTATTTGTGCTGTTTTTTTTCACTTTCTCTTATATTCGCATTCTGCCTTTGCATTTCCAAGTTGCAGTTAGAGTTTCATGCAAAGCAGGGCGGACTTTAAGTGTCACCATTGGTCTACTGGTTTTAGATTAAAAGCTCCTCTAGCCAATCAGTCGAAGAGGGTTTTGACGTCACTCCAGTGCGACTCAGAGCTGGTGATCGTGCGGGTTAAAATGGATAACCGTCAGATGGGCTTAAATAAATTCAGGTAACTTTTTGTATATTCACAGGTAGTGAAGTATACGGTTCCCTTTAAATATAATGATTGACATAGATTCCGTTTTGAGAGATTTTTTTTACTGTTACTGGCTTATTTTAACTTAATACAGCACGTTTTTTGCATTCTTTATATGTTTATTCATGCACTTACGCTGTTATGTGAAGTCATGACATTTATTGCAATATGAGACATTAAAGAGCAAGTAAGATGCAAATTTGAAGTGTCCTATCACTGTTTATAAGTCCCGGCCAACAGATTTAAATGCATGCCAGGTAAAAAAACACTGTAATTTTCTCAAAATATAAATGTAATATTACCCCATTTCTCAGAGACCCCCAAACGATTCGTGTGAAGCCGTTCAATGACTCAGTCTGCCTAAACCCCACCTTTCAGTAGCCTACTCTGCTCTGATTGGTCAACTGACACAGTCTCTGCACAGACCACAGATCAGTGGCACAGACCAACAATAATGCAACATGTATTGACCCTAGTGCTAACATAATTTACTGAGAAAACATTAGTACAATCAATACACAACATTCATCATTAATCCATGCAATAAAAAGGATGACAGACATAAACATTTTTACACTCATTTATGCAAGTATGTAAGCTAACCGGACCATACGTGAAAAATACAATATTGATCTCTATTAGTTCACATATGTCATATGCGTAATGCAGTGTTTTTAAACCCATGTTCTGTTCTTTGTATGCATTCAGAATATGAATATTGGCTCAATAAAGGACTATTAATGCAAACTCACATTTCAGACATATATTTAGTTAGTTTTTATTTTGTGCAGCTTCCTTGATAGCATACTGGATAGCAAATTGTGTGTGATTGTGTTTTGCTATCTGCTTGCACAGCAAATTGTCCCATTGGGGACAAATAAAGAACTTTGAATTGAACTTTGGAGCTTAAAGCATCAGTATATAATTTATGTAAATTTTGCATATACAGTGATTTTAATTTGTGTGATTTAACTCAGTTATGAACAGATTACAAACAAAGCTGCATCTGTAATGTTGAATTTTATTATTTAATTATTTGTATTATTAAAAATAATATAATGCCAGAGTGAACAAAATGAGTCTGAAAATAAAACAAAAGCAATCCATTTGAAAAAGCTTTATTTCTTATCAATATTGGGAAACCACTACAGTAGTGACCTACACAGCTTCCATTTGAAACATGTTATAATTTTTGTTTATTCAAAATAAAAATATGATATTCAGGCCTTTTGCTAAGATGTTTTAAGTCAAGATCTTTCAGATGTACAACTTGGCTGAAGTCTAATGGTAATTTTATAAATATATTTGTCCTAGAAAGCAGACACCCATCTATAAAAGGTCTAAATGCTAATGATATTGTAATATTTTAGTTTTATACTGTATACGTTTGCACATGACTTTACTATTATCACTTTATCATTATAGGGTACTGAGCATAGAATGTTTAAAGCCAATGTATGTAATTCATTTTAGCATTAAACTCGGTAATGTAATTTGCCTTCAAATACGGACTTGGAAGGCTGCAGTCCCTGAATTGGGATGCACCTGTTTCTTGGTGACACATCAAGCTTATCACGTAAATGTGACACTTTCTCCTTACTGTCAGCACCAGTATCTTTCTCATTCAACACATTATGAGAGTTTTTTGAACAAACTTTATTAAACATATTAACCAATAACATTTATTCAGTATTGTTTTTGTGTCCGAAATCGCTCACTCATTTTCAATTGCTGCTTATAGTGGACTCAATTGCCATTCCCTATATAGGGAATAGTGAATGAGTAAACAAGGGAGTGGTTTATATATATAATATTCCGCCGACCTGATTATTTCAAGTGTTGTAGAAATAATCAGAGAAAGTTAATCTTTATCTAGTGGTGGGCAGGGCAAGGCTTCGTGAAACACTAAAACAGTTGAAAACATTTTGGCATTAAAATCTTGGAGGCCTGGCTTACATATAAAGATTTTTATTCAGAAATATAAATTGTTCTGTTGCAGTACTCAGCCTACTACTTCTTCTACACATAATTTCTCCAGCTTTTGAAAACATTCTCACGCAAGGCACACTTGTTGCAGATATAAAAATATATTTTTTGGAAGTAGCCTATAAGGAAAAATGACTTTTCTCTCTATCCAATAAATTTAGAGGATCATTTGATCTTGGCAAAAACTGATTTGTTTCCGACCCTGTCAGTCAAACGCAGATTCGACAGGTAAGTCTCCTTTCGAAACACTTAGCCATAGTCACGTGACATTGGCGTTATCTCTGTATGTAACGTTAGTCGTTCTTTTGTCTGTCTTTGAGTTTATGGGTGTGGCGGCTGGTAGTCAGACAAACGGTCAGAGATCAAGAATTAAATGCTTATATAACTTTACTGATCTGATCTTTATTAACTCCACACCGATAGATAGCAACATGAAGACGATATCTTTGCTCTTTTTCATCTCTATATTTATCAACAGTAAGTTCATTTATAAACATTTCTGCAACACTTTCACTTTCACTTAATTCAGTATAATATATATTCTAAGTTCTACATATAACTGCATTTATATATGATGTATATAATGTATTATATATATTATGTCCTGCTTTATTTCGGACTCTTTCCTGTTTAGAGAGTTCAACATTTCACTATTTTATTTATACTGGCAGTTTAATATCTGTCTAAGTAATTGTCTCTGTGTGTGCAGGTGTGTTTGGTGATGAAGTGAAGTCAGTGTCGGTGATGGAGGGAGATTCTCTTACTCTACACACTCATTTTACTGACACAAAGGCAAATGATGCGACAGTAGTATGGACCTTTGGACCTCAAAAATCTACCATAGCTAAAATCAATAGAGAACCCAAAAGCAATAAGATCTCAATATATGATGATGTTCTTGATGGGAGATTCATAGACAAACTGCAGCTGAATGATCAGACTGGAGATCTCACCATCACAAACATCACAACTCAACACACTGGAGTATATGAAGTAGAGATCACTGTCAGAAGTAAGATTATACAAAACAGTTTCAATGTTAATGGTGAGTATTCGCATATATTTTAATAATTTACTCATCACTAGATGAACAATATTATATGTACCTGTTAATTGATGTTTGATAGCAAACACTCAGCAATTGTAATAAGTGTCTGTAAAATATTGGCAAAATTTTACCACTTATTCGTAAATACCTTTTTCAGGTGCATAGTATGAGTTAATTCCTGGATATAATACATCAGTGTTCTAGTGATGGGTCGTTCATAAACAATTCGTTCATTTTTAACGAATCTTTAGTAGGACTTGGGAGTAACGAGTCGTCTCAGAGAGCGATTTGTTCATTTTGTGTTGACTGCGCAAGTGTAACATCTATTGTTTCTGTGCCAGAAAGAGAATTTATTAGTTCACCTGTCGAGTCTTCGGGTCCTCTGAGTCGTTTGTTCCTTTCACACGTGACCGCACTTCCCGGTTCAGTATATTTTACAGACCATTTATTATCTTGAAATTATCAGAAGATACAGTGCAAAAGACAAAGTACAATAAAATAAAAGTTGTGTTTCTGTCAGTCTTTCTCGATTATTGTTAAATGTTTCTTCAGGATCTGTGGTGCACACGTGTGTGTTTTAATTCTTTAAATTTTTTTGCTGGGATGATATACAGTAAAAACAATAAACAACAATTATGTGTACAGTGTTGTAATTGTAATTGTAAAAACTTAATTGTCCTCCGTAGAGGGCAAACAAATACAAAAAAGGATTAATATTTTTAACCTTGCACGTGTTTTTATTGGAACACACTGAAATACATTGTACGGCGTGTCACACTTAGTCGCGTAAATTTATTTTTTGAACAGAAAAAAACTCTTTAGTGTTGCTTTAATCCATCTCTTCTGTCCACTTGCGAGTTAACAACGTGTGTGGGAGAAATTACGCGTTTAAACTGATGCAAATACATTACTGATGCACTGACTCGTACATTACACATAAGGGGCCAGATTTACTAACAGCTTGTGCCAAACCATCATTTTGGGGTTAAATACGAGGTTAATGGCGGTGAAAGAGTTAACAATCTAACTCTCTTCAATTCAGTACTACATAGTTTAAAGTCTTCATGGATTTTTGTTCTCATCAAAAATTGCACATATTCGCTCTGTTTTTTCTGGTCCTCCCACCCTAATTGTTCCTCCAACGTTTACTGTCTCCCAACCACTAAACTGCTTTCCCAAGGTCTTATCAGAAGAGGTGTAGAACATCATTTGGAAGATGAAATCCTCCACCTGGAGTCCTGGACCCTCTTCCAACCTCCCTGGTGAAAACCCATATCACTGTCCTAACCCCTTTGATCACCGCTCTTATAAATCATTCCCTCCAAACTGGTCACGTTACCCCTACCCTAAAAAATGCCATAATTAGACCATTGCTCAAATAACCCACTCTTGATCCAGTAATCCTATCTAACTACACGCCCATCTCAAACATACCTTTCTTAATGAAAGTATGAGAAAGAAGTTGCCACCCACCTTCAGGATCACCTCAAACATATTAAGCTCTTTGAAAATTTCCAGTCCGGTTTCCTCTGAACAGACACTGCCCTCGTCAGAGTCACAAACGACCTCCTCATATCATCTGATGGCGGCTCTCCCTCCCTCCTCATCCTCCTGGACCTTTCTGCTGAATTTGATACTGTTGACCATAATATTCTTTAAAAATGGCTCCACTGCACCACTGGACCTGGACTCAATGACACTGCTCTCAGTTGGTTCAAATCATACCTCACAAACCAGACAGAATACATCCTTCTAGGTCACTCCAAATCAAAACCACAAATAGTCACCGGTGGTGTTCCCCAGGGGTCAGTTCTTGGCCCCATCCTTTTCATCCTCTACCTCAACCCCCTTGGCCAAATCATTAGCATCACAAAATTTCTATTTCACTTTCATTTTCGCTGCTATGTTGATGACACACAGCTCTATGTTAATGCCACAGCTGACCCATCCTTACAGTCATCCCCATCAAAACTCACCATCTGTCTGGAGGAGATAAAGGTTGGATGGAGCAAAATTTCCTTCAACTAAACAGCTCTAAAACCGAAGCCATCCCGATCGGCACTCCTCAGCAGACCAAATTCTCATCCATATCCAGCATCACCTTTTCTGGCTCCAACATCCCCCTCTTATCAACAGTCACATGGCTCCAACATCCCCCTCTTATCAACAGTCACAAATCTTGGTGTAAAAATGGACTCCCAACTCTCATTTGAAGCCCAAATAAATCACCTCTGCAAGACCTCCTTCTACCACCTACGCAACATTTCTAAACTCTGCCCCATTCTCTCCCTCTTAGATGTTGAAAAGCTGGTTCATGCTTTTATCTCCACCAGATTGGACTACTGTAACACACTTCTCATTGGGATCCCCTCCAAGAGTCTGCAGAGGCTTCAGTACATCCAAAACTCTGCAGCGAAGATCCTGATGAGAGTGCGGAAACATGAGCATATACCCTCATTCTCAACTCACTCCACTGGCTTCCCGTCTCCTCCAGGATTGAGTACAAGGTTTCCCTCCTCACACACCAATGCATCCATGGACATGCCCCCCACCTCAAAGAAATGATCAACCCACAATACACAACACGTTCCCTCTGCTCCACTCACTCAAACCTCCTTCACATACCCAGAACTAGACTGAGGACTATGGGAGATAGGGCTTTCTATGCTGCTGCCCCACGTCTATAGAATGCCCTCCCTGTCTTAAGACATTTCTTTTTAGCAAAAGCTTTTGGTTCTCTTTAGAACTTCTTTTTCCCCTTTTTTCTTAAACTGCTCATCTCATTCTCATTGTTTTTAACCTGTAGCACTTTGAGATCTGTGATGAAAAGTGCATTATAAATAAAATGTATTATTATTATTAATACATTTCCAACATTTATATTGTGTTTAGAAACCATTTTCAAGATTGAATTTAGACTTCCAATAGCAGCCTATGCTTGGTTATTGGGAACAGCTTAGATATGAACAAATACAGCTTCTGTCACTACGGTTGAAATAAGTCTAGTTTGGAACTTGGGTGGCAATTTTGTTGGTCTTTCCTTAAATCCTTTAAATATAAAAAAATTGAGTTTATTAAATATCTCTGTTTGTGTCTGCAGGTGTAAGTAACCCAGCATCAGATCAATTAAAGTCAGTGTCAGTAAAGGATGGAGATTCTGTCACTCTACTGGCTGATGTTCCAGATATCACAAAATATGATGTGATACAGTGGAGATTTAAAGGGAGTCGTATAGCTCATTTCATTAAATCAGCCAGTGAAATATCAGAAGATGACGAAATTCATGATAAAAGATTCAGAGACAAACTGCAGCTGGATGTTCAGACTGGATCTCTTAAAATCAAGAACATCAAAACGGATCTCTCTGGACTTTATGAAGTAGAGATCCGCAGCACCAGCAGCAGTTATACCATACATCAGTCATTCACAGTTACTGTCAGTGGTGAGTAAATCAAATCTTACAATATAACACAGATCTTATTCAGATTATCACTCTATGAACAATTCCAATGTAGACTTAATAATTAATGTACTGATTAATATGCTGAATAAAATTGTAAATTCTAAGAAAAAATAGTGCATCCGAAATGTCATACTGTGACAGTATGTACTAAATTTGATAAAGTACTTTTATTTTCGTGTGAGCCATATGCTTTTTCACATAATTTTAAAGGTGTTGTTAAACAAGTACAATTAAATCATGAGGAAAACATTTCTTGGTACATCTCTTACACTTCAAAGAGCCACTTGGTTCATAGATTTCCAGTGTTTTTAATTAAAAAAATGTAATGTCATAAAAATTTGGTGGTTCCCAAGCTCCTGTAGCATCATGGTGAAAGGGATCTCAGGTTTCGGAAGAAGATCAAAACTGCAAGCGTTCCTGGGTTTTGGCACCAAAACTGTAAAGGGGAATTCAACTATAGTGGTTCAAGCTTAATAAAGAAACGACTAAGAAATGACTAAAGAAATGTTAAAAACCAAGATGGTGTAAAACTGTGTATTTCTTGTCAATGACCACCCTTCTGCAACTTATACAAGTGGCGGAAATAAGTGCAGTTATGATTGCAAAATATACAGGAGAGAATATAAATAAATTGTATTGCAATAGGTAGCGTTTAAGTATTAACATTTAAACAAAACTTGACCTAATGGCCTGAACCCTAGAGCTCAGGTAAATAAGAAAAGCACTGAGAGTCCAAAAGCAGATTTCATGGAGACCAGCCCATAGGAGGATGAAGGAAAGAAGAGCCTGAGCAAACATTGTCTTTTATCCCTTCCTTTACCATCTGACCAAACTCGAACTGAACTGAAGAAACTGAACTGAAGAACAATGTTCAAAACAATTTCCAAAAATTACTCTTCGCCAACTGGCTAATGTTAAATAAAATTAATAAAATAAATAAAAATCAGTTGAACTGTGTGTTTAGGGTAGGCTGCTACATGTGGTGGTCATCATTCAGTTTATTCACGAGTGCTGTGAAGAAAAAGAACAGCATCCACTGTTGAAGGTTTCAGAAGATGACCTTTTCTCCTCCAGCATCCTTCCTGCTGTGCTGAAAATGCTTTCGCTGCTACTGCTGCTTGCAGGTATGCTTAACACATGACGGGAGAGTCTTGACAACAAAGGAGTAGTCTTCGTGTGTTGACTCCAGCAACCCAGCAAATCTCAATTGTCATATTCCTCCTTGTCCTTGCTAGGCTTAAGGTTCAGGGAATAGATGTGACTCTGGAGATCCAGATTTACAGCTGAACAGTTTAAAGAACATCTTAGTTATTGCTTACAAGAGACCACTTTAAACTTGAATAAACATTTTTTGCAATGAAAGACACCAATATCAAATATGTGGATCTCATCCTAAACAGCTGTGTCATCACCCCCCGGGCGACATTCTCCCACTCCAATTCAAAGTCTGACAGTTCGCCCTTTTTTGCTGCAGGTGGCGAAGTATCTGACGTCACCTCTGTAGCTGGGGGCTCCTTCTCAGTCGCTTTCCACCGGTTACTCGATAGTTTATGATCCAACTCTTTGCATCTCGCAGGACAGCGTTTCTCTCAGTTTTGCAAAACATCCGAAGCTGTATTGGTTGTATTTTGGCCACAGTAATATTGCAAGCTTATGGAGTGACTGAATCTGGATCTTCCTACCAATCTTTTCTAAGTGGCGCACGTGAGTTACATTTAGTCATTTAGCAGACGCACTTCGTAGGTGGAGTTGACTTGATAAGCTATGTCAGTGCTTACTGGCTGGCAATGACGCTTCAGCTGCTTGTGCCACAACACAGCAATGTTCAAGGTATGATATTGATCACCTTCCAACTTCCGCTGGGCTTCGTAGGTGGAGTGGTGGAGAAAACCGACCAAACAAATCCAGAACATCTGGGGATACATCAGCCATTCTTTGGGTCTTTCGCTGACTCTCCAGCTTTTCATGTAATTCAGCATACACGTCTTTAATAGACTCGAGTGTGAGAAATACATTGCTGTAATGCGTTTCACTCATCTGCAGAATGTCTTTAAAAACTGGCTAAGTGAAGCGGACTACATTCTTAACAGCCAGCAATGTTCCACCAACCTCTGGGACTGTTACTGACAGCTCATTGATGTCCAAGGCATGTCGGAGGACCGTGTTGTAGATGTGGTCCTGACAGTCCAAGCGCCGATAAGATCGTATTAGTTTGCGAATATTTTCAGCTGTTTTAGCATCATTGTGAGGAAACATGGCAGTGGTGAGTACATCTCACATTATGAAGTGATATGTGATCGCTTTGTAACTGACCTTGCTGTAATCATCAGTTCACATGTCTGCAGTCATCCCAACATTAAGTGAACACATCATCTCTTTTATCTCAGCAACAATTGCTTCTCTTTTTATTGTGGCCTTTTCCTGGCATCTGCGAGAGATGGTCGTGGGGTCAGGCAGCAACTTTTCTGCAGACAGGCGACCATAGGCTGCTCCGACGTTCATTAGTTCCTGGGCTAACATTATAAATCCTCCACAAGCCACCGTTTGGAATGGCCGTATGTCATCGCAGCAGAAATGTTAATCAAACCCGGGACCCAAAGTAATTGAACTTGGAATGACCCACACCCGACTGCCAATTTAAAATATAAACCCTAACCGTAATGGTGCTGGGTCCTCCGTGAAGACCTCTAATGCACACATCTCAGAAACATGCTTGCCCGCAAAATGTCATAACCAAAGAGTGTCATTATCAAGGAAGAATGTGTGTGAATAGTAGATAAATTACAGTAGTTCTCTGTCCAATTATGTCAGTATATTTTACATTGTTCTGTTTTAAGTATGCTAGTCAATATTCTTCTGATGTTACTGAAGATATTAAGTTGTAGAGCTGTAATAGAGGTTTATTAGATATTTATAATCTCTGTTAGATGATTTTATTAAAAATGACTGACAAGTGTTGAATCTCTGTGTTTGATACAGGTGGAGTAAAGTCAGTGTCAGTGATGAAAGGTGATCCTGTCACAATAAACACTGATGTTCCTGACATTACAACCTATGATCGGTTACTGTTCTTTGGGAATGATGACAAACGGATTGCTGATGTAAATAAACAGAACAAACAGTTCACTCTATATGGGGAAGTCAGAGATAGACTGAAGCTGAATGATCAGACCGGAGATCTCACCATCACAAACATCACAACTGCAGATGCTGGACTTTATGAACTGAAGATGAGCAGCAGAAGACGAACCATTCAGAGGAGATTCAGTGTTAATATCAGTGGTGAGTAACTTTTGTCTTTTAGTATAATCAAGAATTTACATTAGATCACATTCAAACCAGAGCACTATTAACATGTCTACATCAGAGTCCTGCATGGGTCCATTTTTGGAGACCCGCTCCCGCCCGTACCCGCAAAGTTCAGCACCAGATCCGACCCGTCACCCGTGATAATATCAAAATGAAATCCGCACCCGCCCGGACCTGTTAACATTTGGCCCGTTACCCGACCCGTACCAGCATAAATCACACACGCTAATATCATTCCAATTAAGTGCTTTATTTTTTATCTCGTATGGCCATATGAAACAGGCTAAAGTGCGGTTTGTTTTGTGCCATTTAAGTAGCCTAACATTGGCACAAATGGAACCTGATAACTACCGGTATACCAAGATAGACCTATTAATAAAAAAGACCAAGAAAAAAACAAATCTCATCTCGAAATGCTTTCTAAGAGAAGAGGTTCAGCTTCCGGCTATCAAAAGCAAAACTTTATGCAACTCTTGCAACCCTCGCTGCAACTAGGCTACGAGAAGAATCAACAAAGTCGCGCATTGTCGCGATGGTGACGTGATGGTTCAAATGTCAAATGTTGTGCGTGTAATGGTAATTTAGGGTGTGCACACCAAAGCTTTTGAATCCAATGGAAACTCAGCGTTTTTCAGGCGTTCAGCGTTTTTTCCGCGCTCAGCGTCGAAAACTATGAATCTCAACCATGGTGACAATTAAATGAAAAACTTCATGCTGCAATGCATGCTGGGTATTAACAAATTACAAATCTCATTCAGGACTCCCAGCATGCACTGCAGCATGGATAAATAAGGATTTTTTTTCCAATTTTCTTTGTCACCATGGTTGAGATTCATAGTCTGATTCTTGATGTTTGTGTGTCCCAATTATACAGCAGATATTTTTTGTCCAAAGTTTCTTAAACTCCTTAATGACAAACTGCTCTGAAAGTGCTGGATCTCATTTACATTATTGACAGAAAATAAACTTTTGATTAGTAAATTAATTAGGAATGATTTTTTACCATTATTTACCAACCACCACACCACATATTACACTACTAACTTAACATGTTCATAACAAATGTGGTGTATTAACAAAAAGTTAACACAACCAGGGAAAAAACTAGCAAGCAAAAGACAAGGCTCAAGAGCCCAACTAAAACGAACACTAATCACAATAATGGTAACTTAAAATGAAACAAAACATCAACATCTAAACTTACATATAATAGATATATAATATATAATAAATATATAATATATAATATATAATAAATATAATAAAATAATATAAATATAAAAAATAAATATAATAAAATGCAATGTTTCTCTATCATTTACATAACAATCAAAGAAGTCAATATAATAAACAGTTGTTGTTTTAAACATTGTGTGACTGTGAACATTAAAACATGACATTGTCATAATGTTTAAAAATGGTAAAATGTAACATTCCTCTAACGTTGAGACAACACAAAAACGTTCTTAGAACGTCAAGAAAACTGGACACTTTTAACGTTGGCAGAACGTTTTTGGGAACGTTAAAAACTTTCAGGGAACGTTCTTAGAACTTTTTTCTGTTAGCTGGGGTGCTGGTGACGGACAACGGCACTAATTTGATAATCATTTCTGCAAAATGATTTCTGTGTGATACTTTGCAACATTATCACATGACTTTAAGACATCTGGTGACCGTAACAATCATTTTGTCATTACATCTGATGTTGGAGGATTTTCATGATTGACTTTAAAAAGATTGAGATCATTGACATTTTATTCTGTTTTAATCAGATCTGTTGTTGGTTTCTGATATTTGTTTATGATCAGATTAACAGATTAAGTTACAGTAATGATTGTGTGTTTTTATTATATATATTATAGAGCAAGGTCTGTCTCCAGCTGCTATAGCAGGAATATCTGTTATCTTACTTCTGCTTGCTGCTGGTGCTGCTGCTGGTGTGATTTACTATCGCCGTAAGAACGCTCAACCAAAACATCAACTGGGTAAGAATCATCTACAGCTGAAGGAATTTAAAGATCTTTATTCTGCTATAATAGAGATTGAATTTAAAGGTGTAAACATGTTTGTTCATATTCAGTTTAGCCCTGCACAGGCCTCAAATCTAGGCCCTGACCCAATACGTTAGTAGTATGTATAAGGTACCACCTGTCAAAAAATTATTTATGACCCCCTGTCAATCATACTTTGACAGGTGGTCCCACCCCTATCAATCAAAAAATTGTACGCGTTGGACATTTTTGAGTGCCGTTTTTATGTTTTTTTTTAGCCGGTAGTCTGGATGCACGTTATTTATAATAATGCGTCGATCAAAGCGCTGCATTACTTTTTGTGTCTGTTAGTTGTCCCACGATTGTTTGTCATTTTTATTGATGTGTCAATCAAAAGGTTTTGTATTTTTGGTGTGAGTTAAAAGTTGTACAGAGATTTTTTTTCTGGTTGTCATTTTTATGGCCCGTGTCTCTCTCCCCAACAGCCCGTATTCCTTCCACCTGCACTGTTGATTATAACACTCAATGCTGCAATCCACGAAAATCTATTGCAGATGACACTTTCATTAATTTCACATCACTTAATTGGTGACAGCCATAATAGATGTAGCATAATTTACTGGGGCATTTTGCCCTCTTATCTTAGATAACAGATATCTTAGATTCCCCCCAAAGTTTTGTTTAGATTTTAATTTAGCAGTTGATCTTGCTACGTACTGGTGGAATTTCACGAAACATTTCCAGTGTTATCAGACGTAAAATATTATTTTTGTCTTTTGGAATCAGCTTTCAAATATATTTGGCTTAAAAATCTCGCTTTCAGTTGGGATGGAACCTGTAGTGTGAACAATGTGGATGACGGTCTAGCTCATTTACACTGCAAAATCCCGGGAGTTAAATTAACACTGCTCAGTGTTTATATAGGTCCACTCCCCAGAGTGTTAAAAAACTAACACCGGAGAGAGTTAAAAGCTATAATCTGTGACTTTATCCTCTCTATCACCATCTCTGTTTGAAAACTAAAATTGCATTTTAGATCTTACTTGTAGAGTTATTTTCTTAACTTAGGATTAGATGTTGGCCGTTTCATTTCAAGTCACCATTATTGTGATCAGTGGTTGTTTTAATTGGACTCTTGAGTCTTTGTCTTAACTTTTCAGCTTTTTTTGGCTGTTATAATTACATGTGTTTAAAACATGTTTTTTGTGGCCAAAGAGGAGACACTAGTGCATTTCTATGATTATAATGGTTGTTAGGATATACTATCAAATAACACTCTTTAAAAATGATTTCTTCAGCGATTTCTTACGAGAAGTATTTATTTCTTTCAATAATATGATATGTAGTAAGAGATCCAGCCATCTCATAGCAGTTTTTCATTCTGAATCATTTTTAAACACTGACACTTACAGATTAACTGCAGTCTAATGTAGACACTTAAACATCAAGAATCAGAGTATGAATCACAATGATGGTGACAATAAAATGAAAAGCTTCATGCTGCAATGCATGCTGGGTATTAACAAATTACAAATCTCATCCCGAACTCCCAGAATGCACTGCGGCATGAATAAATAATGAACTTTTTTACCATTTTCTTTGTCACCATTGTTGAGATTCATACTCTGATTCTTGATGTCTTTGTATCTACATTGTTCAGCGGTTAATGTTTTTGTGCACACTATCAAAACCCTTTAGAATGTCAAACTGCTATGAGAGTTCTGGACCTTGAACTGTTATAATTTATTATTAATAGAAAATGATGCTTCTGATGAGGAGGAAAACTATATTAATAAATCTGTTCATTAAATGATTATGTTCGACATTTTGTTTTAACCATCAATATTCAATAACACAATAACCTTTTCTTTGCTTTAACAATGTGTTTTAAACACATTAAGATATAGCAGTTAGAAAAAACTAACAAGTTAATAGTCAAGAGTCAAGTCCAACTAAAACAACCACTGATCACAATAATGGTGACTTTAAATGAAACAGCCAACATCTAAATCTAAGTTAAGAAAATAACTCAAGTAGGATGTAAAAGTAAGATGTAAAATGCAATTTTAGTTTTCAAACAGAGATGGTGATAGAGAGGAGAAAGTCACAGATTGCTGCTTTTAACTCTCTCCGGTGTTACTTTTTTAACACTCTGGAGAGTGGACCTATATAAACACTGAGCAGTGTTAATTTAACTCCCGGGATTTTGCAGTGTATATGTAAAATAATCCAATCGCCCTCTTCCCATACATTTCTAAGATACATTTTACATATTTCACATCAAAACAAATAAAACTGGTTACATGAGATCGTCGATTTGGCGGATCCATGTCGGCTTGTCTTGATTAAACTTAAGTGAACTTATTTCATGTGCGGTTCAATATCAACCAATAAGATTCCAGGTACGATGTCATGATTTCATTGGTCAGTCGTTGAAGCCTATTTCTGATTGGTTGCCATTTTGACAGCATTTATGCCAAGAGCAAAGAGAAAGAAATTAAAGAGAAGAATACTTAGGCATGCGCGAATGCACGGGACACAGTCTAAGCACATACTGTACACGCTTACTTTAAGGGAAGAGGAGAGATTCGCGATTACACAGAGAGATTCACACTCTCATTATATTAATGTTTCGTGCTTTCACGCTACAATTATGCACTCTTGACATTTCACAGGAGCAGAGCAGAATACCCAGAGATGTATAAAGTACTATGGACCCAGACTTAAGTAAAAGTACAAGTGCTCTATCAAAAAAGTGACTTGAGTAGAAGTTGAAGTGCTCTTTAAGCACCACACTTAAGTGGAAGTACTAAAGTATTAAACATGTTTTGTACTTAAGTATTGCAAGTAGTTTTTTTTTAAATATACTACTCAAGTACTGAAAGTAAAAGTACAAGTATTGTGTAATGTAGTTATTAAAGAAGACAGTCAAAAGTTTGAATATAATATTGTTTATATTATTTCAAATGTTTAAGCTAAAGGACACTCACAATTCCTTTGGCTGTAGCAGGAGTACAAGGACATGAATCTTCAGATAATTCAGATTAATTTAACTGATATGGAGATAGAGAATTCAGAATTAATGAAATATTAGTCGATATAATGGTAATAGGTAAAGGTAAAAGGTGTTTCAATGTATTTAGGTTTCCTTCTTTCGCGCACACTCGCCCTTTCTCGCCCATTCTCTCTCTCTCTCTCGGTCTCTCTTGCGCACTTTGGTTCTCTCTTCGCTCCACAACCCCAGCTCATATTTGTGAGTGAGAGGGAGGGAGCGGTCCGCCCTTTACTTTCTCCGATTGGTTTAGACCACGATCTGTGTGTGTTTCTAATGTGTATCACCGATCCGGCAGTGATAATGTGGGTTTGGAATGATTAGTAACATTTGAGTGTAACGAGTAACTATGCAGCACATAAAAAATGTATTGGAGTAAAAGTATTAAACTCATCGAAAATATGTACTGAAGTAAAACGTTAAAAGTTAAATTTTCATGCCGTGGCCCCTTTAAGTAGTTTTTAAAATCTGTAATTTTACTTTTACTGTTTTGTTTAAAGTATTGTATTTCGCTACAATTTAAAATCATACCCTTGGTGAAAAAAAATAATGCAAGGTGATAAAGGCGCGTGACGAATACTGATTGATTGATGGGCGTGGGAACGTGCTACAAGAACCATGGAGATGGACAAGACAGGCACCAGTGATGCAGACCCTGAATTCAATTCTTATGAAAGAAACCCCTGGCCATATTTAATCTGCGCAAACATGTTCCTGTAAGTTAATGATACTCAGGGTCTAAAATGGGGTGGAGGCTGAGCCCAGGCACATAGGCTGAAGGTCTCGCTCTGCTCCGTGCCAGTGTGCCCGCTGGTGTGTGTGCACTGACGCTAAGCAAGTGTTTCATTCCTGTGAAAGGCAGGCTTCACGCTCGTGAACAGAAACTCTGACAACACATGTGAACTTTGTGTATCCTTCATTTCAGATATTTGGTTGGTTTTATAGTTAACAACTACATCACTGATACGGTATCTTATATAAACAGTTAAACACTGACTGAATATTTAGTAAATTACTATCAATATTGAACAGCTGATATTTTATTAAAGTAATTTATCCATTAGTTGTTTTCTCTGTTAGGAGATTCCTAAAATTCATCATCTAGATGTTATAGTTGTGTTTATATTTATATACTGATAGAGAATCTGAAAGATTGAGTTAATAAACAGAAATTCATTTATGAGAATATGAGCTGATGTTTATAATCAGAAAATAAGAAACTTAAAAGATGAAAATCAACTGAATTGATTTTACTGTTTCTGTCTGCTGCTGTTACAGATGAATCAAAACCATTGCAAGCGGATGAGGGAAAATCAAAACCAACACAAGCGTATGGGGGAGAACCAAAACCATTGCAAGCGTATGGGGGAGAACCAAAACCACAGCAAGCGGATGGGGGAGAATCAGACCCAGGAGGAAAAACATCATACAAGAAAGTGTCTGTCAAAGGTGAGAAACTCAAATAATTTAGTGTTAAAATGATTAAATTAACATTTGTACAGTATACTGTAGATGTAAGAGGGATTTATGACTGTTAACTTACAGTGGAGATTTTCAAACTGTGTTTAACTCTGAATTATCTTCTGATTACACCTGATTTTAACTGCAGATAAAACAACTTTTATAATTCAAATTTAAAACTGTTTGAACAAAAACTGTGACAACACACGTAAACTCTGTTCATCCTTCATTTCAGATATTTGTTCAAGTCAATATAATAATACAGTTGACAGGAATGTGCTTTGGAATGCTCACATGTTTCACAGAACCATGAGAACACAATATAACAAAACAAAAAGACAAAAAGGCACAAAAAAGAAATAAATAACAGGAAATAACAACATTAAACATGCCTAGAAAAGTGCATGGTTATAGACAATGCAGCAGTAAGTTCAGTTGTGAAATAAGTGCAAGTTAGGTAGACCAGGTTATGAAGTAAAACCATAAAGTGCTTAGTGCATGTTCAGGTGGCGAATAGCTTGTAGAAAGGTACTGTTCCTAAAGCATGGTGTCTTACATGTGATACTACTGTTCTTTCTCTCACTGCTTCTTTTTATTAGGTTGTATTGAGGATTAGATTATTGTCTACACACCACTGCACCAGCTGTTCAACCTCACTCTGATAGGAACTTTACTCCGATAGGAAGATTCCTCACAGTCGCGTATGAGGCTTATAACAGTGGTGTCGTCTGCAAACTTTGCAGTTTGACAAATGCAGAATTTCATGTACAATTGTTGGTGTAAAAAAAATAACAGAGGTGACAAGACACCCTTGTGGGGCACCAGTGTTCAGAACCCTGGGTGATGACGCATTGTTCTGGATTTTAACATATTGTGTCCTACAAGACAGGAAGTTGGGTAACCACTGACAGAGTGAGGGATTAGCCACCATGGCAGGAGAGAATTGTACCGTTTGACAGGCAGGATGGTGTTGAAAGCTGAGCTAAAATCAATGAACAGTACACAGGCATAGGTGGACTTAGTATCAAGATGTTGTAAAATGAAATGTGTGCAAAGTGAGACGGCATCATCCACTCCCCTATTTGCCCTGTAGGCAAATTTGTGAGGGTCTAGCGTGATGTGTGACAGCTACCTACAGACTAGGTGTTCAAAGATTTTCATGACAACAGAAGTGAGTGCAACAGGCCTATAATCTAAGACAGGTTATGCTGGTTTTTCAATTGTTGGTTTTATTATTGACAACTACATCACTGATATCTTATAACAGTTAAACACTGACTGAATATTATAGTGAATTACTACCATTAATATTGACCAACTGGTATTTTAATAAAGTAATTTACCCATTAGATGAATTTTCACTGTTAGGAGATTCATAAAATTCATCATCTAGATGTTATAGTTGTGTTTATATTTATATACTGATAGAGAATCTGAAACGAGTTAATAAACAGAAATTCATTCATGAGAATATGAGCTGATGTTTATAATCAGTAAATTAGGCACTTAAAGAGTAACTAAACCCCTGGTCAGAGCCTGACTCCACCCACTGCAATATTTGAAAAATGCAAGAAAGTGGGCAGATCCCAACGGAGATAGAGGTGACGAACTAAGTGTGTGGTGAGATCATAACAAGGGCGTGGTGAGCTTGAACCTGCTTACGTCACGAGTTATTTCTTGGACCCAACATCCAATAGGAAAATTCAACTGCAGTAGCCACCGTTCAACCTGAAGAGGGCAGCACTCAGACGTTTTAACACCATATATTGTAGTATTGAAACACTTTATATCCAAATGTCAAAAAACTTACCAAAATCAATGAACAGCACTAATAAAGCATCATTCTTACAGATCATTAACTAAAAAAAGTTGGTTTAGGGTTTAGTTACTCTTTAATAGATGAAAATCACCTGAATTGATTTCATTTCTGTCTTTCTGTGTTTCTGTCTGCTGCTGGTACAGATAAAATAAAAACATTTGAAGTGGATAAGGGAAAATCTGTCGATCTGAAGACTAAGGTTACTGACATACAGAGAGATGAGAAGATAGAGGGGAGATCTGGAGAAACTGAAATCAATCCTGCAAACAATATCTTGAGTACATCTGATGGTGATGATAAAGGTGGATTCAAAGGTAAACTGAAGCTGAATTCTCAAATTTATTATCTAATCATGAAAAACTATATATAATAACTCTTAAGAGTGTAGTTTTCATTTATCATCACCATTTTGGGAAAAGACTGACATAGTGCAAGTTTGTTGCACGATGTGTTTGTTTCACAGACGCATTATGGCTTACGAGCACAGGTGCTAAGCCGATGCACGTCTTAAATTAACTTAAAACTACTTGATACTTATGGCTTCATTAGTGGGTTTACATTATTTATTTTGTGAAATATTTAAATTTTTAAATTTCTATCATTTTATTTATAAAATTAATATGTTATGGCATTCTTTTTATTTACTTAAATACATTTAAGCTGCTATAACAATTTTTCAGTTGAAAGGAGCATTTCACCCGTAGAAACATTAATCTTTATTGAAAGTAGGGCTGTCACTTTTTATTCGATATTCGAATATTCATCCGAACATGACGTAAAATATCCGTATTCGAACTATAAATAAACCATCCGGTTTTTAAAATGCCATGTGTGGCGCATTTTTTACAGTAACACCTCTTAATAGGAAGTAGGCTGAGAGTGAGACCGACGACAGCAACTGTGCGAACGAGAGGAAATCAAATGGGACCAAAATGAACCTAATGTGCATGTCAAGATAGAATTATAGTTTGTATATAAAATGGCATATTGTTTATAGTGTTAAATATTATAGCAGAATAAAAATACGTGTTAATACGTTCGCATTATGAAATTAGCATGTATGAAGATAATTTCATCATTTTTACAATGCAATGTAAACTTTATATTAAAAAACAACAGCATTCGTCTTGTAAACGGATTTGAAATGATGATGTGTTGACTGCCGAGCGTCACATAGACGACAGAGTCAAGTGAGATCTGCTTAACTCATCTAAAATTTTAATTTCATCTCAAGTATCGAAGGGTTTGTGCTCTCTATCATTAAAAACGGTCAAGCAAACAGCACGCGCAGAGATAATGCACTTGTCAATGACGGCTCACAAACGCGCGGGTTATAGGCTGTATGTGTGCTTGTTGTCAATGAGATTTCTTCTCACAAACACGCTCAAGCGCGGGATATGTGTGCTTGTCAATGACGGGCATTAAATCCGTCGAATTCCGCGGAGTTTTCTGCCGAAATCTGCGGGCGCGAATTCCGTTTGGGTCTGCATATACTCCTGCTGCTATTTAAGTTGTCACGTTATTGTTTGTAACTGTTCTGAATCGTTTTTTCTATATATATATATAAGTTTGTTATTCATAAGTTGATAACCTGCTGTTTCAAACATTAAGTAAAAGAGTAATCCAGACAACCCTGTTTATGACTGTCACTGTTAATAATTTTGTGAATCTCATCCAGTAATACATCCAGACAATTACGTATTCGTATTTGTGAACATCGCAGTAACATTAGGACCGGTGATATGCGTAGTCCCATTGCGTCTCATTTTAGGCAAATGGGTCATAATGTCAGTGTGTTAAAGTACATCGGCATAGAAAAGGTAACTAAACCATCAAGAGGTGGAGACTATGAGAAGAAATTATTACAGAGAGAATGTTTTTGGATTTATTCTCTAAATACTTTGTCACCATTAGGGTTGAATGAGGATTTTGATATCAAGCCATTTCTATAATAATTTTTAAATGTTTGTCTTTTTCTTTTCAAGTTATATGATGGTGTATTTTGAGTTCAAGTTATATGATGGTGTATTTTGAGTGTTTGTCATATGATTTGTCTCTGTCACATGATTTGTTTCTGTCACATGACTTCTAAGTGAGGAAGTCTAATTAAGGTGAGCACCTGTTATGTACTTAAAGGTGTTCCTCACTTATTGAGATTGTGCCTGATGAAGACCTGAGGGTCGAAACGTTGTTTTTTAATTAATTAAATAAACTTTTGTATGGAGCAGTATTTTTCAGTGTGCAGACTGCATTTTTGTATTTATTAACGACCCCAAGATGCCAGCACTTTATGCACCCTGTCCCCTGGTAAATCTCACTCCTAGCTGAACTCAAAAGTTGGTAGCCCTGTACAAACTATATGGGTCATTCTACAAAAAAGGTGGAAATGCTTGTCCCTTGCTTTTGCAGACCCCTTAATCATTTAATTTGACCCAATAATCCTATAATGATATATATTTAATAAATATAGACGGTCCTTAACATGATGAGAGAGTTTATGTATGTAATTTTCTTTTTTTTCCTTTTTTAAACTTTTTTTAAATGTCTGGTCCGGAAAATTGCCCTGTCCCTTTGATCATACATGGAAGTTAAACTGTGTACTTATTATTTAAAACCATGTTTTTATAAAACAAATCTAATTTACATTTACCTTTTACCTTTACCACTGAAATGGTAAAAATACACTATTACTATGAATAATATCAAATAAATATTTGTCCACCAAATTTATGTCATTTGGGTTACCCTAACCAAAGCACTTTTATTTTGAAACAATGCATCAGCTCTTTGAAGTTTTTCTTGGGGCAAGAGGTCAGTGGAAGAAGTGCAGTGGAGGAAGGCAAAGGGTTTGTTAGTTTTTTTTTTTAAATATACTACTCAAGTACTGAAAGTAAAAGTACAAGTATTGTGTAATGTAGTTATTAAAGAAAACAGTCAAAAGTTTGAATATAATATTGTTTATATTATTTCAAATGTTTAAGCTAAAGGACACTCACAATTCCTTTGGCTGTAGCAGGAGTACAAGGACATGAATCTTCAGATAATTCAGATTAATTTAACTGATATGGAGATAGAGAATTCAGAATTAATGAAATATTAGTCGATATAATGGTAATAGGTAAAGGTAAAAGGTGTTTCAATGTATTTAGGTTTCCTTCTTTCGCGCACACTCGCCCTTTCTCGCCCATTCTCTCTCTCTCTCTCGGTCTCTCTTGCGCACTTTGGTTCTCTCTTCGCTCCACAACCCCAGCTCATATTTGTGAGTGAGAGGGAGGGAGCGGTCCGCCCTTCACTTTCTCCGATTGGTTTAGACCACGATCTGTGTGTGTTTCTAATGTGTATCACCGATCCGGCAGTGATAATGTGGGTTTGGAATGATTAGTAACATTTGAGTGTAACGAGTAACTATGCAGCACATAAAAAATGTATTGGAGTAAAAGTATTAAACTCATCGAAAATATGTACTGAAGTAAAAGTGGAAGTAGGAGAAAAAAATAATACTTCAGTAGAGTACAGATACTGTCTTTTAGTACTTAAGTACAGTAGTAAAGTAGTTCTACTTCGTTACTATACATCTCTGAGAATACCCAGGGCTCTGTTTACACCTATCACCATTTTAAACCAATTGGAGAATATAAGCCGGCTGGGGGAACTCATATTAACGTTAAAAGTTAAATTTTCATGCCGTGGCCCCTTTAAGTAGTTTTTAAAATCTGTAATTTTACTTTTACTGTTTTGTTTAAAGTATTGTATTTCGCTACAATTTAAAATCATACCCTTGGTGAAAAAAAATAATGCAAGGTGATAAAGGCGCATGACGAATACTGATTGATTGATGGGCGTGGGAACGTGCTACAAGAACCATGGAGATGGACAAGACAGGCACCAGTGATGCAGACCCTGAATTCAATTCTTATGAAAGAAACCCCTGGCCATATTTAATCTGCGCAAACATGTTCCTGTAAGTTAATGATACTTAGGGTCTAAAATGGGGTGGAGGCTGAGCCCAGGCACATAGGCTGAAGGTCTCGCTCTGCTCCGTGCCAGTGTGCCCGCTGGTGTGTGTGCACTGACGCTAAGCAAGTGTTTCATTCCTGTGAAAGGCAGGCTTCACGCTCGTGAACAGAAACTCTGACAACACATGTGAACTTTGTGTATCCTTCATTTCAGATATTTGGTTGGTTTTATAGTTAACAACTACATCACTGATACGGTATCTTATATAAACAGTTAAACACTGACTGAATATTTAGTAAATTACTATCAATATTGAACAGCTGATATTTTATTAAAGTAATTTATCCATTAGTTGTTTTCTCTGTTAGGAGATTCCTAAAATTCATCATCTAGATGTTATAGTTGTGTTTATATTTATATACTGATAGAGAATCTGAAAGATTGAGTTAGTAAACAGAAATTCATTTATGAGAATATGAGCTGATGTTTATAATCAGAAAATAAGAAACTTAAAAGATGAAAATCAACTGAATTGATTTTAGTGTTTCTGTCTGCTGCTGTTACAGATGAATCAAAACCATTGCAAGCGGATGAGGGAAAATCAAAACCAACACAAGCGTATGGGGGAGAACCAAAACCATCACAAGCGTATGGGGGAGAACCAAAACCATCGCGAGCATATGGGGGAGAATCAGAACCACAGCAAGCGGATGGGGGAGAATCAGAACCAGGAGGAAAAACATCATACAAGAAAGTGTCTGTCAAAGGTGAGAAACTCAAATAATTTAGTGTTAAAATGATTAAATTAACATTTGTACAGTATACTGTAGATGTAAGAGGGATTTATGACTGTTAACTTACAGTGGAGATTTTCAAACTGTGCTTAACTCTGAATTATCTTCTGATTACACCTGATTTTAACTGCAGATAAAACAACTTTTATAATTCAAATTTAAAACTGTTTGAACAAAAACTGTGACAACACACGTAAACTCTGTTCATCCTTCATTTCAGATATTTGTTCAAGTCAATATAATAATACAGTTGACAGGAATGTGCTTTGGAATGCTCACATGTTTCACAGAACCATGAGAACACAATATAACAAAACAAAAAGACAAAAAGGCACAAAAAAGAAATAAATAACAGGAAATAACAACATTAAACATGCCTAGAAACGTGCATGGTTATAGACAATGCAGCAGTAAGTTCAGTTGTGAAATAAGTGCAAGTTAGGTAGACCAGGTTATGAAGTAAAACCATAAAGTGCTTAGTGCATGTTCAGGTGGCGAATAGCTTGTAGAAAGGTACTGTTCCTAAAGCATGGTGTCTTACATGTGATACTACTGTTCTTTCTCTCACTGCTTCTTTTATTAGGTTGTATTGAGGATTAGATTATTGTCTACACACCACTGCACCAGCTGTTCAACCTCACTCTGATAGGAACTTTACTCCGATAGGAAGATTCCTCACAGTCGCGTATGAGGCTTATAACATTGGTGTCGTCTGCAAACTTTGCAGTTTGACAAATGCAGAATTTCATGTACAATTGTTGGTGTAAAAAAAATAACAGAGTTGACAAGACACCCTTGTGGGGCACCAGTGTTCAGAACCCTGCGTGATGACGCATTGTTCTGGATTTTAACATATTGTGTCCTACAAGACAGGAAGTTGGGTAACCACTGACAGAGTGAGGGATTAGCCACCATGGCAGGAGAGAATTGTACCGTTTGACAGGCAGGATGGTGTTGAAAGCTGAGCTAAAATCAATGAACAGTACACAGGCATAGGTGGACTTAGTATCAAGATGTTGTAAAATGAAATGTGTGCAAAGTGAGACGGCATCATCCACTCCCCTATTTGCCCTGTAGGCAAATTTGTGAGGGTCTAGCGTGATGTGTGACAGCTACCTACAGACTAGCCGTTCAAAGATTTTCATGACAACAGAAGTGAGTGCAACAGGCCTATAATCTAAGACAGGTTATGCTGGTTTTTCAATTGTTGGTTTTATTATTGACAACTACATCACTGATATCTTATAACAGTTAAACACTGACTGAATATTATAGTGAATTACTACCATTAATATTGACCAACTGGTATTTTAATAAAGTAATTTACCCATTAGATGAATTTTCACTGTTAGGAGATTCATAAAATTCATCATTAGGGGTGGCACGGTCCATGAAAAAAATCCGAACCGTTCGGTTCGCTTGTCTCGGTTCGGAGCGCGTGTGTACCGCACGGTTCAACGGTTCATGGCATGCGCAATGTAGTCTCATGCCCTTTATGTGACCTCAGATAGCGTGTTTCCCTTTCGCGCGAAAGAAGAGGTGACTGGTTTGGAGTATAAGTACTGCGGGTTATGTTACGTGTAGAAATGGCAAGTGGGAGAGAAAAGGAAGTCTGCCCGCAGTTGGAGGATGCACGCTAAATAAATAATCCGTAAAAAAACGGATAATGTCCTTGCAGAAAATTACCGGTACGTTTTCCGTTATTTCACAGACATTTCCGTTTATTCAAAAACAGAACATTCTGTAGATTTATAGAACACTTTCCGTAAATTTACAGAACATTGTCCGTAGGCTTTAGGGACACTTCAATCTGCCTATGAAACGCAACAATGGTGACAATCAACAACAAAGCTTTATGCCGCAATGCATGCTGGGTACTAGGATTGTAGAAAACTCTCTTAACATTTACTCTCACCATTGTTGAGATTTGTAGCTAAAATGTTGATGTCTCTGTGAAGCAAAATAAACAACTGATACATTACCTCAATGTTATTCAATACAGTGTCTTATTAGATCAGCATAGTGTGTCACTCTTATACACTAGAGTTTTTTATTCTTATTTTATCACTTCATATTTAAATGCCAAGCAACATAACATAAAAACAACC
This sequence comes from Paramisgurnus dabryanus, assembly GCF_030506205.2. NCBI lineage: Eukaryota > Metazoa > Chordata > Actinopteri > Cypriniformes > Cobitidae > Paramisgurnus > Paramisgurnus dabryanus. Next base: position 3,949,626 of record NC_133360.1, on the reverse strand, counting down.
AAGCTTATATGACATCATAGATACTTCCCCTTACTCAAACAACCAACAAGTTGTAATTGCTACAAGCAAAAACATTATTGCAATGTTAAAAGAGCAGAGTCAGATTTGGAAGGTCAAGGGACAAAAGCCTAACTAAAGGGAACACTAATCACCATAGTGGTGACTTCAAATGAATCTAAAACAAACACAAACTGTAGATTTAATGTGATAAATGTTATGGTAAATATCCATTTGACTTACACGTCATGTCAGAAAGAAGATTTGTCTACTAAATCACATGTGTGGATGCTGGAATAGTTGAACACTTGTATTTTGTTCTGACAGCATTTGTTTAGAAGTTAAACATCATCCATGTTAGAAAAGAACTCTGCAAGCAAGTTGTAATTTTAGGTTTCAAACAGAGATGGTGATAGAGAGGCAAAAGTGAAAGATTGCAGCAGGAGTTGTTGCACCCATAATGCAACATGTTTTTTTTTAAAAAACGGATAAACGCCTGTAAAACATAAATACGGAAAATTCCTTCAGATTTACACAGTACTTTGTCCGTTTTTTTACGGATTTTTTTTAAGAGTGTGCGCCAGCGTCGTATAAGTTTGGTGTGTGGAAACATATTTTTATTTCATGTTACCTATGATGACAGCGGTAATAAAACAATAGATTGAACTGCAGTCTATGGGTTGAATGTGCTCCAACAGCCACAGGAGATCGCCTTCTCTACGACCATTTGTCTAATCTGAGGTACTGAAAGTTTAACGTCTTTTCGTATTCAGCGCTATTTTTAGCCTTTCATTGATACAATTAAAGCGGCTGATTTCCGCGTAGTTTCATTTTGCTAGCGTGTGAAAGTTGCGCGATCTTATTTCAGAAATTTCCCCTCAAAGTAATCAGGACAGAAGTGGTCAAAAGTGGACAAAAGAGACTTAAAGAGATTTAAATATTACAGGTGCAAAGGTTATGTTTCTCTCTCGTCCACATAAACTCTCTGCAGTATTTAAGCAGCCTCTCAGTGATAAATCTAAGAGCTACACTGAAGTTGGCATTTTAATAAATGCAAGTTATCTTTGTGTGCTAAAAAATGCACATAAAGTTCATGTAGATGGGAATACACATTCTCTTTTTTGCCAAATAAATGAAAAGCATGTTGAAATCATCAATGTCTTCCCTCTTGCTCTATCAAAATCTCATCTGGCTTTCCTCAGGGATGGTCCCAATAATGTGCTTAGTCAAATTCAGTTTGTGCATGATTACATGATATAACTTTTTTTTTTTAATACTGTATCCTAAATTATGGATAATTAATAAGATAAAACATTTCTGGAGTGTTAAAAATGTAATGAAAAAATAACAACAAGAACCGTACTGAACCGTGAACCGTGACCATAGAACCGTGATACGAACCGAACCGAGGGTTTTGTGGACCGTGCCACCCCTATTCATCATCTAGATGTTATAGTTGTGTTTATATTTATATACTGATAGAGAATCTGAAACGAGTTAATAAACAGAAATTCATTCATGAGAATATGAGCTGATGTTTATAATCAGTAAATTAGGCACTTAAAGAGTAACTAAACCCCTGGTCAGAGCCTGACTCCACCCACTGCAATATTTGAAAAATGCAAGAAAGTGGGCAGATCCCAACGGAGATAAAGGTGACGAACTAAGTGTGTGGTGAGATCATAACAAGGGCGTGGTGAGCTTGAACCTGCTTACGTCACGAGTTATTTCTTGGACCCAACATCCAATAGGAAAATTCAACTGCAGTAGCCACCGTTCAACCTGAAGAGGGCAGCACTCAGACGTTTTTACACCATATATTGTAGTATTGAAACACTTTATATCCAAATGTCAAAAAACTTACTAAAATCAATGAACAGCACTAATAAAGCATCATTCTTACAGATCATTAACTAAAAAAAGTTGGTTTAGGGTTTAGTTACTCTTTAATAGATGAAAATCACCTGAATTGATTTCATTTCTGTCTTTCTGTGTTTCTGTCTGCTGCTGGTACAGATAAAATAAAAACATTTGAAGTGGATAAGGGAAAATCTGTCGATCTGAAGACTAAGGTTACTGACATACAGAGAGATGAGAAGATAGAGGGGAGATCTGGAGAAACTGAAATCAATCCTGCAAACAATATCTTGAGTACATCTGATGGTGATGATAAAGGTGGATTCAAAGGTAAACTGAAGCTGAATTCTCAAATTTATTATCTAATCATGAAAAACTATATATAATAACTCTTAAGAGTGTAGTTTTCATTTATCATCACCATTTTGGGAAAAGACTGACATAGTGCAAGTTTGTTGCACGGCGTGTTTGTTTCACATACGCATTATGGCTTACGAGCACAGGTGCTAAGCCGATGCACGTCTTAAATTAACTTAAAACTACTTGATACTTATGGCTTCATTAGTGGGTTTACATTATTTATTTTGTGAAATATTTAAATTCAGTGTTTCCCATACGTTGATTTACTCGTGGCGCACCGCCACAGAATCAGCGCTGGCCGCCACAAATAGATTTTTCATGATCCCCATTTACATTTATATTTTACTGTTTAAAAACGTCTTAATTCATTGTTGCAAGCACTCAGCGCGCTCTCCCTTTCTATGTTGCATGCAGCGCGCGCCTCTCTCTCTCTCTCTCTCTCTCTCTCTCTCAGTGTTCGAATTGAAGGGGGTCTGGGGGGGTCCCGGACCTCCTATAAGCCTTAAGGGACCCCCCATAAAGCACACAAATATAAATTAGGGGGGTCCCCTGGTTTTTATTAAAATTAAAATACTACATAAATTTAAAATCCTCATTTTGCGTGTCACAAAGCGATACTGTCCATTATTTGTCCCAATTTCGCAATAAAATAATTCAAATGACTTCTGTCCGAAATAAAGAAACTCGCAAGTGCGCCTCATGCTGTTTTCTGGAGGAATTGACAGACGAGTGTCTCTATCTGCATGTGGAGTATTTTTTTACCTCAGTTGCGGTGAGAATCTTTAGTAATCTTTAGGTTTAAGGGTTTTTTAAAAAATCTTCTCAAACAATTATTTCATAACAGTGGCAAAGCTATCCACTCAGACTGACGGCTGGTCAACCCAGTCACACAAAATATTTTATTAGGAAAGCAGAAGAAATCACGCTTAAATGATAATAAATGATAGTCTCTTTAATACTTAGCCTATCACTCAACTACGCATCTTTCAGAAATAAATAATTATTTGTAGAAAGTATCTTTTGCATGTGTTTTTTTAAACCTTGGAAAAATGTAACATGCAGGGCCGAAGTGGGACTCATTTTCAGCCCTGGGGTTTCATGTCTTAGACCGGCCCACTTTAGTTCACCACTGACTATATTAAAATAATATAATTAAATCCTCAGTGCACTATTCTTTGCAGCCTTGCAATTAATATATTTTCCAAAAATATCGTTTCCAATTCAATGCAAATAGTCTAAAAACAGCTATGATTTTGCCATAATCATGCAGCCCTACCATAAGGTATTTTAATATTATTCAATTAAACTTATTCAAAAACTGCTGAAAAGGATCAAATGTTTTCCCCTATATTTTTTCCCCTAGAGTTTTGCATGAAATAGATGAAGAATAACTATTAATAGATTAATCATTGTTACATATATAACTTACCGGTAGATATAAAAAATACGACATTTACCTTTTATCAAGTTATCAACTGCTGAAAAGGAACAAATGTTTTCCCCTATATTTTTTCCCCTAGCGTTTGCATGAAATAGATGAAGAATAACTACTAATAGATTAATCATTGTTACATTTATAACTTACCGGTAGATTTTTACCTTTTTTTTACATTTACCTGTTATCAAGGTATCAAGTTGCGCTCAAGTTTATTTTAAATCTAAACGTGCAGCAAGTGCTCAAATAGACGCGTCTAAAACAAAACTCGTGTTCACAGGCGACCGCTTTGAAAAGCAGAAGGCGGCGGCGCGTCATGCGTTGTCCATGCGTTTTAAATGAATATGGACCCTAATTATGATTATGAACGCAAGAATTACTTCGTGGTCGGAAGTTGGGGCACAATCAACTTGGTCATAAAGCGGTGGGGACGTATACCACCCGCAAATTACGCGAATGGGGCTGCTGTGAGTGCTGGGGACAGCAACCTTCAACCTGGTGGCATGATAACTATCTTTAAAATTATGTATCTTTAAAAAGATTAATTATATGTAATTTATACAGTGAAGAAGACAGTGTTATTATTCATTTGATTCTATTTATGTACCTAAATACTACTGTTAGATCTTGCTTTAACTTTGTTCTTTTCTATTTTTATATGCTCATAAGTTTTGCTGATCCGAAAATGATTCAATCTATGACTCAAAAAACGCAATGTAATCATTCATTTTACCACTACTATATAGTAAAATTATGTAATTTAAGAATGAGTCCACCCTATTTCACCCCTTTTCTGTTTTAAAGTTCTGCCCTTGCCAGTGTTTCACACTAATTTGAGGGGTAAACTTTTTTTAGAGTTTGAGTTAAGGGCATAGGTGTCATTTACACTGGGGACGCTGGGGACATGTCCCCACCACTTTTTGAAATGGCTGATTTTGTCCCCACCACTTTTTGAAAGCAATTGATTAAAATGTTCTGAAAAATCAAGCAATACATGTGCGACCTACAATGCAAAAATGACTTTCTTACTTAGTATTGTTGTCTGGTTTTCAGTAGAAATATCTAAAAATTCTTAAATCAAGATGAGCAAAATTTTTCTGATGAGCAAAATTACCTAAGAAAATAGTTTTTAGACAAAAAATATACAATTTAAGTGAATTTGTGATAAAAACAAGCAAAAATATCTGCCGATGGAGTGAGAAAAAAATCTAAAAATAACATGTCTTTTTTCTTAAACACTTAGTGGCAGTTTCCCGGACAGGGATTAGCTTAATCCAGGCCTAGGCCTTAGTTTAATTAGGAAATATGTTTTATGCCTTACTAAAAACATTACCTGTGTGCATTTTGAGGCAAAACAAAGGGCACTGATGTATTTTAAGATATGTCAGTTCAAGTTGTTTTCAGTTTGGACAGCTCTTAAAATTTTTTTAGTCTAGGACTAGTCTAATCCCTGTCGGAGAAACCGCCCCATAATTTATTTTTCTCACCCCATTGGCAGATATTTTTGCTTGTTTTAAGCACAAATTCCCTTAAATTGTATATGTTTTGTCTAAAAACTAGACTTATTTTCTTAGGTCATTTTGCTCATCAAGAAAATACATCTTGATTTAAGAATTTTTAGATATTTCTACTGAAAACAAGACAAAAATACTAAGTAAGAAAGTCAGATTTTCAAGAAAAAAATTCTTAGTATTTTTGTCTTGTTTTCAGTAAAATATCTAAAAATTCTTAAATTAAGATGCTTTTTCTTGATGAGCAAAACAACCCAAGAAAATAAGTCTAGTTTTTAGACCAAAAATATCAAATTCAAGTGATCTTTTGCATAAAACAAGCAAGAAAATCTTCCAATGGGGTAATTTAGTGTTATATAAAAATGTTCAAGATTTTTTTGCTTTCACTATTGGCAGATTTTCATGCTTGTTTTATGCACAAGATCACTTACATTTGATCTTTTTGGTCTAAAACTAGACTTATTTTCTTAGGTCATTTTGCTCATGAAAACAAGACAAAAATACTAAGAACATTTTTTCTTGAAAATAATTTTTTGCATTGTATGACTGGTTTTGTGGTCCAGGGTCACATATGTTGCGTTGTATGCTAATGGTGTGTTTTCTTTTGCATATGTAATGAATTTCATTGTAATCATTGACTTAATGCACTGCTGTTTTCTACGGTATGGTGCTTTGGCACTGTTCGGTTCAGCTGGTGCTGTAGGGACTGTAATATGCGCAGTTGACATTGTTAAGGGTTTTATGCTGAGTATTTTTGTGTTTTTGACCGGCCTACACTATGCCCATTTTTGATGCTCCGTTATTCAATATTTTTCCCGTCCTGCTGTAATGTTTTTTCATCTGATCTTTTGTCCCCACCACTTTTCAACACAAACTGACGCCACTGGTTAAGGGTAATTTGGGGTTTCTTTGATTAAAACCAGGATCAGATGATTGTTGATCAAGGACGATCACATCTTACGTTGTGAAATCACAGCGACCCTATAATAAGGGGGGTGGAGCTTGGCCGGGGGGTGGGGCTTAGCTAGGGGACCCCCCATAAGCTTTGACATAATTCGAACACTGCTCTCTCTCACACATGAGCGTGAAAAGGTGGCGGTGTTTCAATGTCCGTTCCTCCTTTTTCGCGTAAACGTCAACAGTCACAGATTTTACTGACAGAGAAGACGGCGATGACTTGACGAAAGGTTAGCATTAGTGTTTCCCACACACACACACACACACCTGTTCTCTCCCTCTCTATAATGCGATATGCCTGCGCACGTGTTTTGAAGTAACTTTGTGTAACAGTTACTGTGTATTCTCTCATATTTCTGAATTTGCACCCAATTGTCTGCGCTATACGCGACAATAAAACTCGCATTTAAATAAAAAGGGTCTCATAACAAGACATTGATGAGAAGAGCAACAGCAGTAAGACTTCAATGTAAATGTATGGTGATTTATATACCAGCTGTATACATACACGTACGTTTCGTAATTTCCTGTTATTTTGCGGGTTTCTTTCAAATATAAAAGCGCTTAAACTTGTATTCTAGGCGAAAAAAACAAGTCAGTGGCAAGTCAGTTCCTGAATAACACGACACAAACTTTAAAAAGTCAAATTCACTTCTCAGAGGCACAGAACTGTTCCTGAAACCGACGTTCTCCCCAAACTGAAATTAAACACAGTGTTTCGAGTTTTTCTCGTCTGTGTCATGTTGATATCAAGAAGCAACGTGCACATGAGGACGAGAGAGGTGACCTGCTGCACAATCGAGTTACCCCTCCCACTTCTGAATGTTTAACTGAGATTTCTAATCCCGTCCGAATTGACCATCAATATTACAGACGTCCTGTGGTAAAATTACATTACGCCATCTACAACCGTAAAACTAATCCCATCCGAATAGGGCTATAGTCTGCTCATTTTATGTCTGACAACAGAACTGATAATATGTAAATAATAGCAATCAGTTGTGTTAAAATGCAATATAACGTGACAGATCAAAGAGTAGAAGTGAAACATATTTCAGGTGCCAACACTCGATCAAACCGGATCAAACGCAAACACGTGATGACGTCACATATATGCTAATTAGAGTGTGACGTCATCACCGCCACAAGTCTCTCAAAATCCTGTGGGAAACACTGAAATTTTTAAATTTCTATCATTTTATTTATAAAATTAATATGTTATGGCATTCTTTTTATTTACTTAAATACATTTAAGCTGCTATAACAATTTTTCAGTTGAAAGGAGCATTTCACCCGTAGAAACATTAATCTTTATTGAAAGTAGGGCTGTCACTTTTTATTCGATATTCGAATATTCATCCGAACATGACGTAAAATATCCGTATTCGAACTATAAATAAACCATCCGGTTTTTAAAATGCCATGTGTGGCGCATTTTTTACAGTAACACCTCTTAATAGGAAGTAGGCTGAGAGTGAGACCGACGACAGCAACTGTGCGAACGAGAGGAAATCAAATGGGACCAAAATGAACCTAATGTGCATGTCAAGATAGAATTATAGTTTGTATATAAAATGGCATATTGTTTATAGTGTTAAATATTATAGCAGAATAAAAATACGTGTTAATACGTTCGCATTATGAAATTAGCATGTATGAAGATAATTTCATCATTTTTACAATGCAATGTAAACTTTATATTAAACAACAACAGCATTCGTCTTGTAAACGGATTTGAAATGATGATGTGTTGACTGCCGAGCGTCACATAGACGACAGAGTCAAGTGAGATCTGCTTAACTCATCTAAAAGTTTAATTTCATCTCAAGTATCGAAGGGTTTGTGCTCTCTATCATTAAAAACGGTCAAGCAAACAGCACGCGCAGAGATAATGCACTTGTCAATGACGGGCATTAAATCCGTCGAATTCCGCGGAGTTTTCTGCCGAAATCTGCGGGCGCGAATTCCGTTTGGGTCTGCATATACTCCTGCTGCTATTTAAGTTGTCACGTTATTGTTTGTAACTGTTCTGAATCGTTTTTTCTATATATATAAGTTTGTTTTTCATAAGTTGATAACCTGCTGTTTCAAACATTAAGTAAAAGAGTAATCCAGACAACCCTGTTTATGACTGTCACTGTTAATAATTTTGTGATTGAATCTCCATTACGGTGGTTTTTTTTTTGCGCACGGGGGGGGGGGGGGGGGGTTGCTAGATATTCGAATATATTCGGATACATTGCATGATATTCGAAATCCGTTCGAATTTGATTTTTCTCAAAAGTGACAACCCTAATTGAAAGTGTGTCATATTTGTAGTGAAATGTAACATACATATAGAATTTGGTGTCTATTTGACAGAGAAAAGGGGTGTTTGTAGTCTCACTCCCTCAACAAAGACATTGCACTTCCTTCTTTCAATGATGCAAAATGATGATTTTTACATCATTGAAAGAAGGAAGTGCAACACTGAAATCTGTATTTCTCCTCTCTCAGCGGCAACTGAGGAAATGATGCATGACCATTTAAAAACATGACTGGGGTTCTAACTATACAAAGATTAATGCAAATGGGTGAAGTGTCCCTTTAACATTTTCACCTCCAGACACTTCAGTAAAAACCTTAAATTGTCTTCCTTAAAACAAGACCAAGATTAGAGCAAAAAATGCCAGAGTTATATTAATTTGAATGTGCACATCAACTCCCCCCACACTCAAAAGGGGGGGTAACAATTAACAAATTAATTATCAATTAGTAAATAATAATATTGATAAAAACTGAGTAACGACCCCAAGATGCCAGCACTTTATGCACCCTGTCCCCTGGTAAATCTCACTCCTAGCTGAACTCAAAAGTTGGTAGCCCTGTACAAACTATATGGGTCATTCTACAAAAAAGGTGGAAATGCTTGTCCCTTGCTTTTGCAGACCCCTTGATCATTTAATTTGACCCAATAATCCTATAATGATATATATTTAATAAATATAGACGGTCCTTAACATGATGAGAGAGTTTATGTATGTAATTTTCTTTTTTTTCCTTTTTTAAACTTTTTTTAAATGTCTGGTCCGGAAAATTGCCCTGTCCCTTTGATCATACATGGAAGTTAAACTGTGTACTTATTATTTAAAACCATGTTTTTATAAAACAAATCTAATTTACATTTACCTTTTACTTTTACCACTGAAATGGTAAAAATACACTATTACTATGAATAATATCAAATAAATATTTGTCCACCAAATTTATGTCATTTGGGTTACCCTAACCAAAGCACTTTTATTTTGAAACAATGCATCAGCTCTTTGAAGTTTTTCTTGGGGCAAGAGGTCAGTGGAAGAAGTGCAGTGGAGGAAGGCAAAGGGTTTGTTAGTTTTTTTTTTTAAATATACTACTCAAGTACTGAAAGTAAAAGTACAAGTATTGTGTAATGTAGTTATTAAAGAAAACAGTCAAAAGTTTGAATATAATATTGTTTATATTATTTCAAATGTTTAAGCTAAAGGACACTCACAATTCCTTTGGCTGTAGCAGGAGTACAAGGACATGAATCTTCAGATAATTCAGATTAATTTAACTGATATGGAGATAGAGAATTCAGAATTAATGAAATATTAGTCGATATAATGGTAATAGGTAAAGGTAAAAGGTGTTTCAATGTATTTAGGTTTCCTTCTTTCGCGCACACTCGCCCTTTCTCGCCCATTCTCTCTCTCTCTCGGTCTCTCTTGCGCACTTTGGTTCTCTCTTCGCTCCACAACCCCAGCTCATATTTGTGAGTGAGAGGGAGGGAGCGGTCCGCCCTTCACTTTCTCCGATTGGTTTAGACCACGATCTGTGTGTGTTTCTAATGTGTATCACCGATCCGGCAGTGATAATGTGGGTTTGGAATGATTAGTAACATTTGAGTGTAACGAGTAACTATGCAGCACATAAAAAATGTATTGGAGTAAAAGTATTAAACTCATCGAAAATATGTACTGAAGTAAAAGTGGAAGTAGGAGAAAAAAATAATACTTCAGTAGAGTACAGATACTGTCTTTTAGTACTTAAGTACAGTAGTAAAGTAGTTCTACTTCGTTACTATACATCTCTGAGAATACCCAGGGCTCTGTTTACACCTATCACCATTTTAAACCAATTGGAGAATATAAGCCGGCTGGGGGAACTCATATTAACGTTAAAAGTTAAATTTTCATGCCGTGGCCCCTTTAAGTAGTTTTTAAAATCTGTAATTTTACTTTTACTGTTTTGTTTAAAGTATTGTATTTCGCTACAATTTAAAATCATACCCTTGGTGAAAAAAAATAATGCAAGGTGATAAAGGCGCGTGACGAATACTGATTGATTGATGGGCGTGGGAACGTGCTACAAGAACCATGGAGATGGACAAGACAGGCACCAGTGATGCAGACCCTGAATTCAATTCTTATGAAAGAAACCCCTGGCCATATTTAATCTGCGCAAACATGTTCCTGTAAGTTAATGATACTCAGGGTCTAAAATGGGGTGGAGGCTGAGCCCACACTGTAAAAAAAAAATCCGTAGTTTTTACGGTGAAATACTGGCAGCTGTGGTTACCAGAACATTTCTGTAAAAAATACAACGTAAAACCGTAAAAACAACACCACCACAATTGGATGCATTACAGCGAACTTTTGTAAATTTTACAAATCTTACCTGTATACAGAATTTCTTTATTAACTGTTTAGAAACTCTTATTTTTTAATGGTAAAATGCAGATGAGATTGCCAGACAACCACCTTAAAAATTATGAACATGTAAACAACTTTTTGTATTTCATTACCTAATATAATTTTATTCATTTTAATCTAAGTGATGGAAAAGACAGCTGCACAAAGAAACAAAGTTTGTTGTGAAATTATTACAAATTGTTTTCTAATTATCTGCCAACAACTTGAAAATAGACAGTGAACATACACAAAGATTGTATCATACAAACAAATACAAAACAACATCAGGGTAAGTTTTCAATGGCTCAGTGTCTACATGAGTCCATTTTACAAAGTTAAAAAGTGACACTTAAATAATGACATGATGAAATAGAGAGCAGTCAAAACACAAGTACAACTGAACTACAGACCAAATCTTAGATGAACATTAACTGTATAAATATAACATATAAACACATTCAATCGCTCAAGATCTCACCAGATGAGAATTAAACACAAACACCATTAACATCCACACTTAATACAAACCAGTTTGACTTTATTTGGTTTGTTTGAAGTCACCATTATGGAGATCATTGTTTCCTTAAATGGGGCAGTTGGCTCGTAGGTGTTTCGGTTAAGCTTTCTCTGACTGTTAAAATAATGTGTCAATACACATAAGCTATGATCTAAGAAGCTGAAATAAATGAAATCAAGTGATGTTGGTAGAATTTTAATGATGGTCTAGTCATCCTAAAGTTTACCAAGCAGGTGTTCTAAAAAAAACTCTAAATGTGAACATTAAGTTTTTTCTCTTCCCCATACAAATGTTTTCTTGTGGGATGATGTTACAGAGTGCCAATGGATTTAAATAATTAGACTTATAAACAGTAAAAATAATGTCAGACGATTCTGTGACTAAACAAAGTTAGTCTAGACATCAAGAATCAGCATACAAATCACAACAACGGTGACCCAAAACATGAAAGCTGCATGCCGCAATGCATGCTGGGTATTACCATAGTACAAACTTATCTGGCATGCATTGCACTTAATTTGAATTAGTTTTTTGATGGTCACCACTATTGAGCTTTGTAGGTTGAATCTTGATATGAATATGAAGTGTCAAAAAACCTTTTTAACCAGTCCCAAAACCATTACTTTACAAAACTTTTTCTAGCCCAACAGATATATTTGCAGAACCTACAAACACCAGACATTAAACCAATTTCTCTCTTACTATAACTACCAGTCAATCACAACTTTCATGTGGATAAATCAAACCACTTAACAATAAAGAAATGTTCAAGACTTGTTTTTACAACCCCTTTCATCATCAATAAGTGCTCTGTGTATCCCACTAACACAATTGACAAAAAGAAGAAGGAAGTAAGTAACCATTGAGGCTCAAGACCCCAACTAAAACAACCACTGATCACCGTAATGGTGACTTAAAACACAACATTTTTGATAAATCATCATCTAACCCTCTGTTAATTCTCAATAAGAGATTATGTAATTGTATGACAGAAATAAGTCAAACTGGTTTGTAATAAGTGTAGATGTTAATTGTATTTGTGTTTAATTCTCCTATGGGGAGATCTTGTCTCATTTTGCCTGTAGTTCAGTTGTACTTGTGTTTTGACTGCTTTCTATTTCATCATTAATGTTCATTCATCATGTCATTATTTAAGTGTCACTTTTTAACTCTGTAAAATGGACTCATGTAGACACTGAGCCATTGAAAACTTACCCTGATGTTGTTTTGTATTTGTTTGTATGATACAATCTTTGTGTATGTGCACTGTCTCTTTTCAAGTTGTTGGCAAATAATTAGAAAACAATTTGTAATAATTTCACAACAAACTTTGTTTCTTTGTGCAGCTGTCTTTTCCATCACCTGGATTATAGTGGTTTTCTGCATATATTAAAATATGAATAAAAATATATTAATTAATGAAATACAAAAAGTTGTTTACATGTTCATATATTTTTAAGGCGGTTTTCTGGCAATCACATCTGCATTTTACCATTAATAAAGAAGAGTTTCTAAACAGTTAATAAATCAAAGAAATTCTGTATACAGGTAAGATTTGTAAAATTTACAAAAGTTCGCTGTTATGCATACAACTGTGGTGTTGTTGTTTTTACGGTTTTAAGTTGTATTTTTTACAGAATTGTTCTGGTAACCACAGCTGCCGGTATTTCACCGTAAAAACTACGGATTTTTTTTACAGTGCAGGCACATAGGCTGAAGGTCTCGCTCTGCTCCGTGCCAGTGTGCCCGCTGGTGTGTGTGCACTGACGCTAAGCAAGTGTTTCATTCCTGTGAAAGGCAGGCTTCACGCTCGTGAACAGAAACTCTGACAACACATGTGAACTTTGTGTATCCTTCATTTCAGATATTTGGTTGGTTTTATAGTTAACAACTACATCACTGATACGGTATCTTATATAAACAGTTAAACACTGACTGAATATTTAGTAAATTACTATCAATATTGAACAGCTGATATTTTATTAAAGTAATTTATCCATTAGTTGTTTTCTCTGTTAGGAGATTCCTAAAATTCATCATCTAGATGTTATAGTTGTGTTTATATTTATATACTGATAGAGAATCTGAAAGATTGAGTTAATAAACAGAAATTCATTTATGAGAATATGAGCTGATGTTTATAATCAGAAAATAAGAAACTTAAAAGATGAAAATCAACTGAATTGATTTTAGTGTTTCTGTCTGCTACTGTTACAGATGAATCAGAACCATTGCAAGCGGATGAGGGAAAATCAAAACCAACACAAGCGTATGGGGGAGAACCAAAACCATCACAAGCATATGGGGGAGAACCAAAACCATCGCGAGCATATGGGGGAGAACCAAAACCATCGCGAGCATATGGGGGAGAACCAAAACCACAGCAAGCGGATGGGGGAGAATCAGAACCAGGAGGAAAAACATCATACAAGAAAGTGTCTGTCAAAGGTGAGAAACTCAAATAATTTAGTGTTAAAATGATTAAATTAACATTTGTACAGTATACTGTAGATGTAAGAGGGATTTATGACTGTTAACTTACAGTGGAGATTTTCAAACTGTGTTTAACTCTGAATTATCTTCTGATTACACCTGATTTTAACTGCAGATAAAACAACTTTTATAATTCAAATTTAAAACTGTTTGAACAAAAACTGTGACAACACACGTAAACTCTGTTCATCCTTCATTTCAGATATTTGTTCAAGTCAATATAATAATACAGTTGACAGGAATGTGCTTTGGAATGCTCACATGTTTCACAGAACCATGAGAACACAATATAACAAAACAAAAAGACAAAAAGGCACAAAAAAGAAATAAATAACAGGAAATAACAACATTAAACATGCCTAGAAAAGTGCATGGTTATAGACAATGCAGCAGTAAGTTCAGTTGTGAAATAAGTGCAAGTTAGGTAGACCAGGGGCCGGATTCACGAAAACATTCTTAAGACAAAAAATAAGAAAGTTCTTAAGAAAAATTATAAGAAGTGCGTAAGAATGTTCCTAAGTGCAATTCTTGAAAATTTCTTAAGAAGTTCTCAATTTTGTTCTTAAGAATATCTTAAATTTGTGTCTTAAGAATAAAATGACAAGCTTTTAAATGAATTAAGATACCCTACTAATGAGGTAACAATACACTTATCCATTAATCTTTTGACTACCTAGCGATTATTAACGCGATACAAACTAGTGATGCATTACTACATGATGTTATTCGCTGTTGTAACAGAGGCCAGCTAGTAAGGCGGTGCGGTGCGTAAATATAATTCCATAATGTCCCAATCGGTCTGTCATGCGGGTCGAGCACTCTGGCTGTGTGTGCGTGCTTAACTCTCCGTGCCCACGGCTTCGTCTCCCGCGACACACGCTCATGCGTCAAAAGACGGACGTGGAGGGTGAAGCGTCTCACATGACGGAGCGATTACCGGATCGCCTCCAGCTTAGAGGGACTGAGTGGTTAAGTAATTTCACAATGAATGTAGGCTATTACGGAGGAAGTTAAATGTTTGCTAATATTATTAAAACACTAATACATATTTGTGTTTTATGACATATTACTGATTAAGCCATTAAACTTCATTATATGAGTGTGGAATTCCTCTTTAAACTAATCTATGTGAAGTAAACTGATTAAATTTTCATTTCAGACTACAAAATACAACATGTCACATTTAAAACAATCACATTAACATCTTACATTTTGAGATTTAAGACTACTGTAAGGTTATCCTAACTTTAAGATGTTATTTAAGACAGTTTATTTTTCGAGAATTTGAATTCTTCTTAAGTTTTTTCTT
Organism: Paramisgurnus dabryanus; assembly: GCF_030506205.2. Classification (NCBI taxonomy): domain Eukaryota; kingdom Metazoa; phylum Chordata; class Actinopteri; order Cypriniformes; family Cobitidae; genus Paramisgurnus; species Paramisgurnus dabryanus. The sequence goes on along the minus strand of NC_133360.1, from coordinate 3,934,496 downwards.
AAGAACATAGGAAAAAAATAAGAACTTTCTTAAGAAGCTTTTTTGAGAATACAAAATATTCTTAACTTTTTTGTTAAGCTTGAATTTAAGATAAAAATGGCAGTTAAGAAGATTTTTCTTCTTAAGAATGTTTTGTGAATCCGGCCCCAGGTTATGAAGTAAAACCATAAAGTGCTTAGTGCATGTTCAGGTGGCGAATAGCTTGTAGAAAGGTACTGTTCCTAAAGCATGGTGTCTTACATGTGATACTACTGTTCTTTCTCTCACTGCTTCTTTTTATTAGGTTGTATTGAGGATTAGATTATTGTCTACACACCACTGCACCAGCTGTTCAACCTCACTCTGATAGGAACTTTACTCCGATAGGAAGATTCCTCACAGTCGCGTATGAGGCTTATAACATTGGTGTCGTCTGCAAACTTTGCAGTTTGACAAATGCAGAATTTCATGTACAATTGTTGGTGTAAAAAAATAACAGAGGTGACAAGACACCCTTGTGGGGCACCAGTGTTCAGAACCCTGGGTGATGACGCATTGTTCTGGATTTTAACATATTGTGTCCTACAAGACAGGAAGTTGGGTAACCACTGACAGAGTGAGGGATTAGCCACCATGGCAGGAGAGAATTGTACCGTTTGACAGGCAGGATGGTGTTGAAAGCTGAGCTAAAATCAATGAACAGTACACAGGCATAGGTGGACTTAGTATCAAGATGTTGTAAAATGAAATGTGTGCAAAGTGAGACGGCATCATCCACTCCCCTATTTGCCCTGTAGGCAAATTTGTGAGGGTCTAGCGTGATGTGTGACAGCTACCTACAGACTAGGTGTTCAAAGATTTTCATGACAACAGAAGTGAGTGCAACAGGCCTATAATCTAAGACAGGTTATGCTGGTTTTTCAATTGTTGGTTTTATTATTGACAACTACATCACTGATATCTTATAACAGTTAAACACTGACTGAATATTATAGTGAATTACTACCATTAATATTGACCAACTGGTATTTTAATAAAGTAATTTACCCATTAGATGAATTTTCACTGTTAGGAGATTCATAAAATTCATCATCTAGATGTTATAGTTGTGTTTATATTTATATACTGATAGAGAATCTGAAACGAGTTAATAAACAGAAATTCATTCATGAGAATATGAGCTGATGTTTATAATCAGTAAATTAGGCACTTAAAGAGTAACTAAACCCCTGGTCAGAGCCTGACTCCACCCACTGCAATATTTGAAAAATGCAAGAAAGTGGGCAGATCCCAACGGAGATAAAGGTGACGAACTAAGTGTGTGGTGAGATCATAACAAGGGCGTGGTGAGCTTGAACCTGCTTACGTCACGAGTTATTTCTTGGACCCAACATCCAATAGGAAAATTCAACTGCAGTAGCCACCGTTCAACCTGAAGAGGGCAGCACTCAGACGTTTTAACACCATATATTGTAGTATTGAAACACTTTATATCCAAATGTCAAAAAACTTACCAAAATCAATGAACAGCACTAATAAAGCATCATTCTTACAGATCATTAACTAAAAAAAGTTGGTTTAGGGTTTAGTTACTCTTTAATAGATGAAAATCACCTGAATTGATTTCATTTCTGTCTTTCTGTGTTTCTGTCTGCTGCTGGTACAGATAAAATAAAAACATTTGAAGTGGATAAGGGAAAATCTGTCGATCTGAAGACTAAGGTTACTGACATACAGAGAGATGAGAAGATAGAGGGGAGATCTGGAGAAACTGAAATCAATCCTGCAAACAATATCTTGAGTACATCTGATGGTGATGATAAAGGTGGATTCAAAGGTAAACTGAAGCTGAATTCTCAAATTTATTATCTAATCATGAAAAACTATATATAATAACTCTTAAGAGTGTAGTTTTCATTTATCATCACCATTTTGGGAAAAGACTGACATAGTGCAAGTTTGTTGCACGATGTGTTTGTTTCACAGACGCATTATGGCTTACGAGCACAGGTGCTAAGCCGATGCACGTCTTAAATTAACTTAAAACTACTTGATACTTATGGCTTCATTAGTGGGTTTACATTATTTATTTTGTGAAATATTTAAATTTTTAAATTTCTATCATTTTATTTATAAAATTAATATGTTATGGCATTCTTTTTATTTACTTAAATACATTTAAGCTGCTATAACAATTTTTCAGTTGAAAGGAGCATTTAGAAACATTAATCTTTATTGAAAGTAGGGCTGTCACTTTTTATTCGATATTCGAATATTCATTCGAACATGACGTAAAATATCCGTATTCGAACTATAAATAAACCATCCGGTTTTAAAATGCCATGTGTGGCGCATTTTTTACAGTAACACCTCTTAATAGGAAGTAGGCTGAGAGTGAGACCGACGACAGCAACTGTGCGAACGAGAGGAAATCAAATGGGACCAAAATGAACCTAATGTGCATGTCAAGATAGAATTATAGTTTGTATATAAAATGGCATATTGTTTATAGTGTTAAATATTATAGCAGAATAAAAATACGTGTTAATACGTTCGCATTATGAAATTAGCATGTATGAAGATAATTTCATCATTTTTACAATGCAATGTAAACTTTATATTAAAAAACAACAGCATTCGTCTTGTAAACGGATTTGAAATGATGATGTGTTGACTGCCGAGCGTCACATAGACGACAGAGTCAAGTGAGATCTGCTTAACTCATCTAAAATTTTAATTTCATCTCAAGTATCGAAGGGTTTGTGCTCTCTATCATTAAAAACGGTCAAGCAAACAGCACGCGCAGAGATAATGCACTTGTCAATGACGGCTCACAAACGCGCGGGTTATAGGCTGTATGTGTGCTTGTTGTCAATGAGATTTCTTCTCACAAACACGCTCAAGCGCGGGATATGTGTGCTTGTCAATGACGGGCATTAAATCCGTCGAATTCCGCGGAGTTTTCTGCCGAAATCTGCGGGCGCGAATTCCGTTTGGGTCTGCATATACTCCTGCTGCTATTTAAGTTGTCACGTTATTGTTTGTAACTGTTCTGAATCGTTTTTTCTATATATATATATAAGTTTGTTATTCATAAGTTGATAACCTGCTGTTTCAAACATTAAGTAAAAGAGTAATCCAGACAACCCTGTTTATGACTGTCACTGTTAATAATTTTGTGAATCTCCATTACGGTGGTTTTTTTAAGCGCACGGGGGGGGGGGGGGTTGCTAGATATTCGAATATATTCGGATACATTGCATGATATTCGAAATCCGTTTGAATTTGATTTTTCTCAAAAGTGACAACCCTAATTGAAAGTGTGTCATATTTGTAGTGAAATGTAACATACATATAGAATTTGGTGTCTATTTGACAGAGAAAAGGGGTGTTTGTAGTCTCAGTCCCTCAACAAAGACATTGCACTTCCTTCTTTCAATGATGCAAAATTATGATTTTTACATCATTGAAAGAAGGAAGTGCAACACTGAAATCTGTATTTCTCCTCTCTCAGCGGCAACTGAGGAAATGATGCATGACCATTTAAAAACATGACTTGGGTTCTAACTATACAAAGATTAATGCAAATGGGTGAAGTGTCCCTTTAACATTTTCACCTCCAGACACTTCAGTAAAAACCTTAAATTGTCTTCTTTAAAACAAGACCAAGATTAGAGCAAAAAATGCCAGAGTTATATTAATTTGAATGTGCACATCAACTCCCCCCACACTCAAAAGGGGGGGTAACAATTAACAAATTAATTATCAATTAGTAAATAATAATATTGATAAAAACTGAGTAACGACCCCAAGATGCCAGCACTTTATGCACCCTGTCCCCTGGTAAATCTCACTCCTAGCTGAACTCAAAAGTTGGTAGCCCTGTACAAACTATATGGGTCATTCTACAAAAAAGGTGGAAATGCTTGTCCCTTGCTTTTGCAGACCCCTTAATCATTTAATTTGACCCAATAATCCCATAATGATATATATTTAATAAATATAGACGGTCCTTAACATGATGAGAGAGTTTATGTATGTAATTTTCTTTTTTTTCCTTTTTTAAACTTTTTTTAAATGTCTGGTCCGGAAAATTGCCCTGTCCCTTTGATCATACATGGAAGTTAAACTGTGTACTTATTATTTAAAACCATGTTTTTATAAAACAAATCTAATTTACATTTACCTTTTACCTTTACCACTGAAATGGTAAAAATACACTATTACTATGAATAATATCAAATAAATATTTGTCCACCAAATTTATGTCATTTGGGTTACCCTAACCAAAGCACTTTTATTTTGAAACAATGCATCAGCTCTTTGAAGTTTTTCTTGGGGCAAGAGGTCAGTGGAAGAAGTGCAGTGGAGGAAGGCAAAGGGTTTGTTAGTTTTTTTTTTTTTAAATATACTACTCAAGTACTGAAAGTAAAAGTACAAGTATTGTGTAATGTAGTTATTAAAGAAAACAGTCAAAAGTTTGAATATAATATTGTTTATATTATTTCAAATGTTTAAGCTAAAGGACACTCACAATTCCTTTGGCTGTAGCAGGAGTACAAGGACATGAATCTTCAGATAATTCAGATTAATTTAACTGATATGGAGATAGAGAATTCAGAATTAATGAAATATTAGTCGATATAATGGTAATAGGTAAAGGTAAAAGGTGTTTCAATGTATTTAGGTTTCCTTCTTTCGCGCACACTCGCCCTTTCTCGCCCATTCTCTCTCTCTCTCTCGGTCTCTCTTGCGCACTTTGGTTCTCTCTTCGCTCCACAACCCCAGCTCATATTTGTGAGTGAGAGGGAGGGAGCGGTCCGCCCTTTACTTTCTCCGATTGGTTTAGACCACGATCTGTGTGTGTTTCTAATGTGTATCACCGATCCGGCAGTGATAATGTGGGTTTGGAATGATTAGTAACATTTGAGTGTAACGAGTAACTATGCAGCACATAAAAAATGTATTGGAGTAAAAGTATTAAACTCATCGAAAATATGTACTGAAGTAAAAGTGGAAGTAGGAGAAAAAAATAATACTTCAGTAGAGTACAGATACTGTCTTTTAGTACTTAAGTACAGTAGTAAAGTAGTTCTACTTCGTTACTATACATCTCTGAGAATACCCAGGGCTCTGTTTACACCTATCACCATTTTAAACCAATTGGAGAATATAAGCCGGCTGGGGGAACTCATATTAACGTTAAAAGTTAAATTTTCATGCCGTGGCCCCTTTAAGTAGTTTTTAAAATCTGTAATTTTACTTTTACTGTTTTGTTTAAAGTATTGTATTTCGCTACAATTTAAAATCATACCCTTGGTGAAAAAAAATAATGCAAGGTGATAAAGGCGCGTGACGAATACTGATTGATTGATGGGCGTGGGAACGTGCTACATGAACCATGGAGATGGACAAGACAGGCACCAGTGATGCAGACCCTGAATTCAATTCTTATGAAAGAAACCCCTGGCCATATTTAATCTGCGCAAACATGTTCCTGTAAGTTAATGATACTCAGGGTCTAAAATGGGGTGGAGGCTGAGCCCAGGCACATAGGCTGAAGGTCTCGCTCTGCTCCGTGCCAGTGTGCCCGCTGGTGTGTGTGCACTGACGCTAAGCAAGTGTTTCATTCCTGTGAAAGGCAGGCTTCACGCTCGTGAACAGAAACTCTGACAACACATGTGAACGCTAGTTACGTATGTAACTGTGGTTCTGTGAATTCCGGATGACCGCCAGAGGCGGTGCAAAAGCACTAGTGGATTATCGCAGCGCCAGCTAGATAGGTCGAGAAAATATACCAACAAAGTCACATGGTGACATAGGCTGAGCCCTGAGCAATAAATAGCCAACCAGCTCAGCCTTCTGCCTCATGAACGCCTTTCTCGCGCATTCCGCATGACACAGAACTCTGGCGGTCATCCGGAATTCACAGAACCACAGTTACATACGTAACTAGCGTTCTGTTTCATTCCTCCTGACCGCCAGAGGCGGTGCAAAAGCACTAGTGGATGACTCCTACCAACATAGTCATGAGGAATGCCACCCACCTGAAATCAAGGTTGTCCTCGGAGGACCGCAGAACAGACAGCATGAGGGGCAACAACGTTGATCTTGTAGAAACGGGCAAAGGTACATGGAGAAGTCCAGGTAGCAGCTGTGCAGATATCCGCCATAGATACTCCCCTGAAGGCAGCCCAAGACGTAGACACCGCCCTAGTGGAATGACAAGCGACACTGCCTGGCAAAGTTCTTTGAGCATGCTTGTACGCCATAGTAATAACCTCCACAATCCAATTTGACAATCGTTGTTTCGATATGGCGGCCCCTTTCCGCACGCCGCCATAACAAACAAAGAGCTGATCCGTTTGTCTAAGGTGAACAGTAGCGGACACATAACGTTTAAGGGCCCGCACGGGACATAAAAGATGACCAGACGACCCCTCCGACTGCGGCGTGGGCAGAAAAGACGCCAAAGTGATAGACTGGTTAATGAACTGTGGGAGCAGGACTTTGGGTAGAAAAGAAGGATTCGGCCAGAGAACAACACCGGAATCCTCTGGCAACCAACGCATGCATAAGTCACTAATGGACAAAGCCTGTAACTCACCCACACGCTTAGCAGAGGCCATTGCCAACAAAAAAGCAGTCTTCAAAGATAGCCATCTCAGATCAGCCGTCTGCAGGGGTTCAAACGGTGGCAGACAGATAAAATCCAGAACAAGCTGTAAGTCCCATCCAGGAAAACGGGGACTACGAGCAGGCCTCAGCCGCCTAGCCCCTTTCAGAAAACTACACACAAGGGTGTGGGAACCAAGTGAACAACCATCAACTGGTCCATGATGCGCAGAGATGGCCGCAACATACACCTTCAACGTGGAGGCTGCTTTGCCTGAATCCAGAACGTGTTGTAAAAAACTAAGAACGTTTGGAACATCACAACATACTGGATCAAAACCTCGCTCCTCACACCATGAGGAGAAGAGCTTCCAACGTGCGGCATAAAGCTGACGTGTAGATGCTGCTCTAGCATTAGTAATAGTCTGGACGACAGCAGGTTCCAGATTAGCTAAAAGACAGTCCGACCCAGAGGCCAAACCCAAAGTTGAAGACGGTCTGGATTGGGGTGCCAAACAGCTCCGTCCATTTGAGACAACAGATCCCTCCGAAGTGGAAGCTGCCATGGTCTGCCCACCAGCATGGAGAGAAGCAAAGGGAACCAAGGCCTGGCTGGCCAACGGGGTGCCACAAGCAACACAGTGTGATTTCCCAGCGCTATCCTGTGTAGTGTTTCCCAAAGAAGCGGAAGCGGAGGAAAGGCATAAAGCAGCCGGCTTGGCCACTCCTGGGATAGAGCATCCTGTCCCAATGGGCTGGATGTCTCTACTCTCGCGAACCACCAGCGACAATGAGTGTTCGCCTCTGTTGCAAAAAGATCCACCTCTGCCTCCCCGAAACGCTGCCATATCATCCGCACCACATCCGGGTGGAGCCTCCATTCCCCCGGATGTAGAACGTCCCTGGAGAGAGCATCCGCTACCTGATTTTGCAACCCTGGAAGATGAACCGCCCTTAATGAAGCTATTCGAGGGAGCGCCCAGGTGAGTATCCTGCGGGTAAGATTCAGGGACTCGAGGGACCTCGTCCCACCCTGATGGTTCAAGTGAAACACTGTTGAGGTGTTGTCTGACCGGATGAGGACATGTCGGCCTGCCAGAACTGGTAAGAAATGCTGCAGAGCCAGAAAAACTGCCCGTAGTTCCAGAAGATTTATATGATCCTTGGACCGGGCTGGGGACCAGCGTCCGCATACACCCCTGTGGTTCCACGATGCTCCCCAACCGAGCAGAGAAGCATCGGTTGTGACCACCTCTCGACGGGAAGGAATGACTCCTAGAGGAACACATGACATCAGAAAATCCAGACGATTCCACTGTGTCAATGCCAGCATACAACTGCGTGAGACAACAATCAGACGATGAAGATGTCTGGCAGGGCTCAAACGAAGACTGTTGTTCCACCGTTGGAGAGGTCTGAGGTGGAGCAAGCCGAGTGGGATAACCGGAGTAGCAGCAGTCAGCATCCCCATGAGCTGTAAAACAGTCTTGTATCTTAAGCTCGCTCCCAGCCGGAAACGAGCAAGCAGCTGTAGAATATTGTCCACCCTGGCCTGTGAAAGGGTGGCCGACATTGCGCAGGAATCCAACGTCATTCCAATGTAAGTGATTTTCTGCACTGGACTTAGATGACTCTTCGCCTCGTTGACGACAAGGCCTAGCCTTTGAACATGCATCAGAAGTAGGCTGGTGTCTTGCACAGCCTGCCAGCTTGTGCCTGCACACAGCAGCCAGTCGTCCAAGTAAGGCAGGATTCGCATTCCCCTGGAACCACTTGGGATGTAGGGCTGCAGACATGCATCTCGTAAACACTCGGGGGGCCAGAGACAGGCCAAAAGGAAGGACCCTGAACTGGTAGGCTTGGTTTTTGAAACTGAATCGGAGAAATTTCCTGTGCTGAGGAGCAATCGGCACGTGAAAATAAGCATATTTCAAGTCGATGCTTGTGAACCAATCCCCCCTCCTGACAGACCGAAGAATGTCGGCTGCCCGCAACATTCGAAAGGGCAGACGTTTCAGGAACTTGTTTAGATGTCTCAAGTCCAGAACCGGACGAAAACCACCATCCTTTTTTGCTACGAGCAAGTAGGTTGAATAAAAACCGTCCCTTTGAACACAGGGATGAACTCTTTCTATGGCTCCTTTCTCCAGAAGAGAACAAATTTCCAGAGAGAGGGCCACTGAACGTGCCGGATCCTTTATGACCGTCTGAACGATCCTGGAAAAACGTGGGGGCCGGCGTCGAAACTGCAGAGCATACCCTTTGCTTAACGTGGTCTGAACCCAGGGATCTACAGTCGTCTCCCTCCAGTACGACAGCTGTGTGTCCGAGAAAACGGTCGACCACCGGCCCGATGGTTTCAAGCTTTGTGGGTGCGCCCTTTAACGGCTGTGGGGGGGCGCTGATGTGGACCCCCTGAAAACTGCCGTTGCTGTGGACGAAAACCTCGAGTGTCCTCAGCAGCACGGGGCCTCTGTGCCCCCTGAGGTTGCGGGTTAGAACGCTGGCGGAACCTCTGATCCTGGGTCGGAAAACGATGACGAGCCTGAGGGCCTGGCACTTTAAAAACGGGATTACGCTGCGTCAATTGTCGAGTGGCCTCGGACAGTTTTAACCTCTTTTCCAGAAGCTCTGGAACAGTAGGTCCGAACAGGTGACCAGGAACAATTGGAAGGTCACGTAATGTCTTCTTGCAGTCTTCAGGCAGTCTTGCTTGGGCGAGCCATACCTGTCGACGAGCTGCCAGGAGTGTGGCCGTCAGGGTACCCAGCTCACGGGTAACATGGCCCATAGCCAAAAGGGCAGTTTGAAGGAACTGCGAGACCGAGGGGTCAGGTTTAGACGACTCGAGAGTGTTAGTAGTGGCAAGGAGTAATTGACAAATGGTGTTCTCTGCCCGGGTTATATATGCAGTAGACTCGTATGCCTTCTTAAGAAACGAGTCCGTGCGGCCACACTGGGCACTGGGGCAACGCACATTACCTCGAAGGGCCTCATCGGGTGACACCACTAGGGCAGCGACCGCCTGTTCGATCTCCGGAGCATGGCCAACTCCAATAGTATCTGCCCCAACCATAGATGCCAAAGTACGGGCTGTCCTTGGTCGCCTTTTCGAAGCATTAGAACTCGTAAGGGAGTTGGAAAACTCTGCAATGAAGTCCTTGCAAGGTGGCATAGCGAAGCTGGATCCGGCTGCAGTCTGTCTGAAAAAGACGCTGGACTGTGCTGGCTGGGTTGGCGATTCATCCAGCCCTAGGCGTGCGACTGCCATCTGAAGCACGGCCACAGTGTTATCTGTGGAGGACATAGTCTGTCCTGAATGAGCTGATTCCCCACTAGAACCCCCAGCTACTGAAAAGGCTGCATTCTCCAAGATGGGAGATTGTGCAGTAGCATCTACCACTGCCATATCCTGAAACAGTGCATCAGATGCACTTGTGGAGAGCACATCGAAATCTGAGTGATGTGAAGATGAGCCCAGATGTTCAAGAACCATAGGATTAATGGAATTGGAATCCTCCTCATCCTCCTGTGAAATGGTAGTAGGTGATGCAGGTATCACAGGCTGTAGCGTCTGGAGAAGGCGCTTTATTTCCGACATCTCAGACGAAAGTACAGCAACCGTTTTAGAAAGAGAGGCATCCTCTGGCTGCTCGCTATCTGTAACATTAGCCTTCTTCTTAGCTGGAGGGGCACCGGCAGCCGCCGATGCACTGCGTTTCCCTTTCCGTTTGGCTGACTGCGACTCCTTTTCCCCAAGTCTGACTGCGCATTTAGGGTCCAGTTCGGCCAGCCGAAGCCGTCTCTCTGACATGGGCAGGAGACTACAGTGCAGACACGGGTTCGTGATAGCCTCCTTTAAATGCTGCAATCCCAAACATGACGGACATACATCGTGGCCGTCGTCAGGCAGGAGTGGGTTAGGGCACAGCTTACATGTTAAGGGAATGCCCGTGGCAATAGCGCTATGTGCCATAACTTTCCCAAAAAAGAAAATGAGGGATAAATAATTTTAAGTCAGTGACAAATGTTAGCAGGGAACCGCTAACATAAAAAACGTGACAAAAAAGACCCCTGAAACAACCGAGGTCTTGAAGTAAAAAAAAAAAAATCACCGGGTAATACCGAGAGCTGTAAGGGATTAACGGGAAACCGTAACTATTGAAAACACCGGCTGCCGGATAGCACAGAGAGGCCCGAGCAGTTACAAAACGAAACCAAAAAATTATGGGGAACGTCGGTATAACCGTCCGTAGAAAGAAACTCTTAGCCCCCGGATAGAACCGAGAGGCACGAGCAGTCACACAAATCCGTCTGAAAAAAATAAAAAATGACGGGGAACCGTCACATAAAATCCCGTAGGAAAAAAACAATAGCCACCGGGAGCTAACACCGAGAGGCTCGAAAAACCATATATCCGTCAGATGTAAAGATGTAACGATGACGGGGAACCGTCATAAATAAACGCCCGTAGAACAAGAAAACACTAGCCACCGGACGGCACCGAGAGGCACAAGTGTTGACAGAGACCGAATGTAATAAACCCACGACTCACCGATCGATGCAAAGAAGAAAAAGACTCCAAATAGCGCGCTGTCACAGCTTGCGAGGACGAAAAACAATTCGCTGCTCAGGTAAGCTGCACTTGACGGCGCGAAATTCGAGGAAAAACGACCTATCACAACAAGCGAGAAAGCAAAAGAGGCAGAAGGCTGAGCTGGTTGGCTATTTATTGCTCAGGGCTCAGCCTATGTCACCATGTGACTTTGTTGGTATATTTTCTCGACCTATCTAGCTGGCGCTGCGATAATCCACTAGTGCTTTTGCACCGCCTCTGGCGGTCAGGAGGAATGAAACAGAACTTTGTGTATCCTTCATTTCAGATATTTGGTTGGTTTTATAGTTAACAACTACATCACTGATACGGTATCTTATATAAACAGTTAAACACTGACTGAATATTTAGTAAATTACTATCAATATTGAACAGCTGATATTTTATTAAAGTAATTTATCCATTAGTTGTTTTCTCTGTTAGGAGATTCCTAAAATTCATCATCTAGATGTTATAGTTGTGTTTATATTTATATACTGATAGAGAATCTGAAAGATTGAGTTAGTAAACAGAAATTTATTTATGAGAATATGAGCTGATGTTTATAATCAGAAAATAAGAAACTTAAAAGATGAAAATCAACTGAATTGATTTTAGTGTTTCTGTCTGCTGCTGTTACAGATGAATCAGAACCATTGCAAGCGGATGAGGGAAAATCAAAACCAACACAAGCGTATGGGGGAGAACCAAAACCATCACAAGCATATGGGGGAGAACCAAAACCATTGCAAGCGTATGGGGGAGAACCAAAACCATCGCGAGCATATGGGGGAGAACCAAAACCATCACAAGCATATGGGGGAGAACCAAAACCATTGCAAGCGTATGGGGGAGAACCAAAACCATCGCGAGCATATGGGGGAGAACCAAAACCATCACAAGCATATGGGGGAGAACCAAAACCATTGCAAGCGTATGGGGGAGAACCAAAACCATCGCGAGCAAATGGGGGAGAATCAAAATCACAGCAAGCGGATGGGGGAGAATCAGAACCAGGAGGAAAAACATCATACAAGAAAGTGTCTGTCAAAGGTGAGAAACTCAAATAATTTAGTGTTAAAATGATTAAATTAACATTTGTACAGTATACTGTAGATGTAAGAGGGATTTATGACTGTTAACTTACAGTGGAGATTTTCAAACTGTGTTTAACTCTGAATTATCTTCTGATTACACCTGATTTTAACTGCAGATAAAACAACTTTTATAATTCAAATTTAAAACTGTTTGAACAAAAACTGTGACAACACACGTAAACTCTGTTCATCCTTCATTTCAGATATTTGTTCAAGTCAATATAATAATACAGTTGACAGGAATGTGCTTTGGAATGCTCACATGTTTCACAGAACCATGAGAACACAATATAACAAAACAAAAAGACAAAAAGGCACAAAAAAGAAATAAATAACAGGAAATAACAACATTAAACATGCCTAGAAAAGTGCATGGTTATAGACAATGCAGCAGTAAGTTCAGTTGTGAAATAAGTGCAAGTTAGGTAGACCAGGTTATGAAGTAAAACCATAAAGTGCTTAGTGCATGTTCAGGTGGCGAATAGCTTGTAGAAAGGTACTGTTCCTAAAGCATGGTGTCTTACATGTGATACTACTGTTCTTTCTCTCACTGCTTCTTTTTATTAGGTTGTATTGAGGATTAGATTATTGTCTACACACCACTGCACCAGCTGTTCAACCTCACTCTGATAGGAACTTTACTCCGATAGGAAGATTCCTCACAGTCGCGTATGAGGCTTATAACAGTGGTGTCGTCTGCAAACTTTGCAGTTTGACAAATGCAGAATTTCATGTACAATTGTTGGTGTAAAAAAAATAACAGAGGTGACAAGACACCCTTGTGGGGCACCAGTGTTCAGAACCCTGGGTGATGACGCATTGTTCTGGATTTTAACATATTGTGTCCTACAAGACAGGAAGTTGGGTAACCACTGACAGAGTGAGGGATTAGCCACCATGGCAGGAGAGAATTGTACCGTTTGACAGGCAGGATGGTGTTGAAAGCTGAGCTAAAATCAATGAACAGTACACAGGCATAGGTGGACTTAGTATCAAGATGTTGTAAAATGAAATGTGTGCAAAGTGAGACGGCATCATCCACTCCCCTATTTGCCCTGTAGGCAAATTTGTGAGGGTCTAGCGTGATGTGTGACAGCTACCTACAGACTAGGTGTTCAAAGATTTTCATGACAACAGAAGTGAGTGCAACAGGCCTATAATCTAAGACAGGTTATGCTGGTTTTTCAATTGTTGGTTTTATTATTGACAACTACATCACTGATATCTTATAACAGTTAAACACTGACTGAATATTATAGTGAATTACTACCATTAATATTGACCAACTGGTATTTTAATAAAGTAATTTACCCATTAGATGAATTTTCACTGTTAGGAGATTCATAAAATTCATCATCTAGATGTTATAGTTGTGTTTATATTTATATACTGATAGAGAATCTGAAACGAGTTAATAAACAGAAATTCATTCATGAGAATATGAGCTGATGTTTATAATCAGTAAATTAGGCACTTAAAGAGTAACTAAACCCCTGGTCAGAGCCTGACTCCACCCACTGCAATATTTGAAAAATGCAAGAAAGTGGGCAGATCCCAACGGAGATAGAGGTGACGAACTAAGTGTGTGGTGAGATCATAACAAGGGCGTGGTGAGCTTGAACCTGCTTACGTCACGAGTTATTTCTTGGACCCAACATCCAATAGGAAAATTCAACTGCAGTAGCCACCGTTCAACCTGAAGAGGGCAGCACTCAGACGTTTTAACACCATATATTGTAGTATTGAAACACTTTATATCCAAATGTCAAAAAACTTACCAAAATCAATGAACAGCACTAATAAAGCATCATTCTTACAGATCATTAACTAAAAAAAGTTGGTTTAGGGTTTAGTTACTCTTTAATAGATGAAAATCACCTGAATTGATTTCATTTCTGTCTTTCTGTGTTTCTGTCTGCTGCTGGTACAGATAAAATAAAAACATTTGAAGTGGATAAGGGAAAATCTGTCGATCTGAAGACTAAGGTTACTGACATACAGAGAGATGAGAAGATAGAGGGGAGATCTGGAGAAACTGAAATCAATCCTGCAAACAATATCTTGAGTACATCTGATGGTGATGATAAAGGTGGATTCAAAGGTAAACTGAAGCTGAATTCTCAAATTTATTATCTAATCATGAAAAACTATATATAATAACTCTTAAGAGTGTAGTTTTCATTTATCATCACCATTTTGGGAAAAGACTGACATAGTGCAAGTTTGTTGCACGATGTGTTTGTTTCACAGACGCATTATGGCTTACGAGCACAGGTGCTAAGCCGATGCACGTCTTAAATTAACTTAAAACTACTTGATACTTATGGCTTCATTAGTGGGTTTACATTATTTATTTTGTGAAATATTTAAATTTTTAAATTTCTATCATTTTATTTATAAAATTAATATGTTATGGCATTCTTTTTATTTACTTAAATACATTTAAGCTGCTATAACAATTTTTCAGTTGAAAGGAGCATTTCACCCGTAGAAACATTAATCTTTATTGAAAGTAGGGCTGTCACTTTTTATTCGATATTCGAATATTCATTCGAACATGACGTAAAATATCCGTATTCGAACTCTAAATAAACCATCCGGTTTTTAAAATGCCATGTGTGGCGCATTTTTTACAGTAACACCTCTTAATAGGAAGTAGGCTGAGAGTGAGACCGACGACAGCAACTGTGCGAACGAGAGGAAATCAAATGGGACCAAAATGAACCTAATGTGCATGTCAAGATAGAATTATAGTTTGTATATAAAATGGCATATTGTTTATAGTGTTAAATATTATAGCAGAATAAAAATACGTGTTAATACGTTCGCATTATGAAATTAGCATGTATGAAGATAATTTCATCATTTTTACAATGCAATGTAAACTTTATATTAAACAACAACAGCATTTGTCTTGTAAACGGATTTGAAATGATGATGTGTTGACTGCCGAGCGTCACATAGACGACAGAGTCAAGTGAGATCTGCTTAACTCATCTAAAATTTTAATTGCATCTCAAGTATCGAAGGGTTTGTGCTCTCTATCATTAAAAACGGTCAAGCAAACAGCACGCGCAGAGATAATGCACTTGTCAATGACGGCTCACAAACGCGCGGGTTATAGGCTGTATGTGTGCTTGTTGTCAATGAGATTTCTTCTCACAAACACGCTCAAGCGCGGGATATGTGTGCTTGTCAATGACGGGCATTAAATCCGTCGAATTCCGCTGAGTTTTCTAGATATTCGAATATATTCGGATACATTGCATGATATTCGAAATCCGTTCGAATTTGATTTTTCTCAAAAGTGACAGCCCTAATTGAAAGTGTGTCATATTTGTAGTGAAATGTAACATACATATAGAATTTGGTGTCTATTTGACAGAGAAAAGGGGTGTTTGTAGTCTCAGTCCCTCAACAAAGACATTGCACTTCCTTCTTTCAATGATGCAAAATGATGATTTTTACATCATTGAAAGAAGGAAGTGCAACACTGAAATCTGTATTTCTCCTCTCTCAGCGGCAACTGAGGAAATGATGCATGACCATTTAAAAACATGACTTGGGTTCTAACTATACAAAGATTAATGCAAATGGGTGAAGTGTCCCTTTAACATTTTCACCTCCAGACACTTCAGTAAAAACCTTAAATTGTCTTCCTTAAAACAAGACCAAGATTAGAGCAAAAAATGCCAGAGTTATATTAATTTGAATGTGCACATCAACTCCCCCCACACTCAAAAGGGGGGGTAACAATTAACAAATTAATTATCAATTAGTAAATAATAATATTGATAAAAACTGAGTAACGACCCCAAGATGCCAGCACTTTATGCACCCTGTCCCCTGGTAAATCTCACTCCTAGCTGAACTCAAAAGTTGGTAGCCCTGTACAAACTATATGGGTCATTCTACAAAAAAGGTGGAAATGCTTGTCCCTTGCTTTTGCAGACCCCTTAATCATTTAATTTGACCCAATAATCCCATAATGATATATATTTAATAAATATAGACGGTCCTTAACATGATGAGAGAGTTTATGTATGTAATTTTCTTTTTTTTCCTTTTTTAAACTTTTTTTAAATGTCTGGTCCGGAAAATTGCCCTGTCCCTTTGATCATACATGGAAGTTAAACTGTGTACTTATTATTTAAAACCATGTTTTTATAAAACAAATCTAATTTACATTTACCTTTTACCTTTACCACTGAAATGGTAAAAATACACTATTACTATGAATAATATCAAATAAATATTTGTCCACCAAATTTATGTCATTTGGGTTACCCTAACCAAAGCACTTTTATTTTAAAACAATGCATCAGCTCTTTGAAGTTTTTCTTGGGGCAAGAGGTCAGTGGAAGAAGTGCAGTGGAGGAAGGCAAAGGGTTTGTTAGTTTTTTTTTTTTTTAAATATACTACTCAAGTACTGAAAGTAAAAGTACAAGTATTGTGTAATGTAGTTATTAAAGAAAACAGTCAAAAGTTTGAATATAATATTGTTTATATTATTTCAAATGTTTAAGCTAAAGGACACTCACAATTCCTTTGGCTGTAGCAGGAGTACAAGGACATGAATCTTCAGATAATTCAGATTAATTTAACTGATATGGAGATAGAGAATTCAGAATTAATGAAATATTAGTCGATATAATGGTAATAGGTAAAGGTAAAAGGTGTTTCAATGTATTTAGGTTTCCTTCTTTCGCGCACACTCGCCCTTTCTCGCCCATTCTCTCTCTCTCTCTCGGTCTCTCTTGCGCACTTTGGTTCTCTCTTCGCTCCACAACCCCAGCTCATATTTGTGAGTGAGAGGGAGGGAGCGGTCCGCCCTTCACTTTCTCCGATTGGTTTAGACCACGATCTGTGTGTGTTTCTAATGTGTATCACCGATCCGGCAGTGATAATGTGGGTTTGGAATGATTAGTAACATTTGAGTGTAACGAGTAACTATGCAGCACATAAAAAATGTATTGGAGTAAAAGTATTAAACTCATCGAAAATATGTACTGAAGTAAAAGTGGAAGTAGGAGAAAAAAATAATACTTCAGTAGAGTACAGATACTGTCTTTTAGTACTTAAGTACAGTAGTAAAGTAGTTCTACTTCGTTACTATACATCTCTGAGAATACCCAGGGCTCTGTTTACACCTATCACCATTTTAAACCAATTGGAGAATATAAGCCGGCTGGGGGAACTCATATTAACGTTAAAAGTTAAATTTTCATGCCGTGGCCCCTTTAAGTAGTTTTTAAAATCTGTAATTTTACTTTTACTGTTTTGTTTAAAGTATTGTATTTCGCTACAATTTAAAATCATACCCTTGGTGAAAAAAATAATGCAAGGTGATAAAGGCGCGTGACGAATACTGATTGATTGATGGGCGTGGGAACGTGCTACAAGAACCATGGAGATGGACAAGACAGGCACCAGTGATGCAGACCCTGAATTCAATTCTTATGAAAGAAACCCCTGGCCATATTTAATCTGCGCAAACATGTTCCTGTAAGTTAATGATACTCAGGGTCTAAAATGGGGTGGAGGCTGAGCCCAGGCACATAGGCTGAAGGTCTCGCTCTGCTCCGTGCCAGTGTGCCCGCTGGTGTGTGTGCACTGACGCTAAGCAAGTGTTTCATTCCTGTGAAAGGCAGGCTTCACGCTCGTGAACAGAAACTCTGACAACACATGTGAACTTTGTGTATCCTTCATTTCAGATATTTGGTTGGTTTTATAGTTAACAACTACATCACTGATACGGTATCTTATATAAACAGTTAAACACTGACTGAATATTTAGTAAATTACTATCAATATTGAACAGCTGCTATTTTATTAAAGTAATTTATCCATTAGTTGTTTTCTCTGTTAGGAGATTCCTAAAATTCATCATCTAGATGTTATAGTTGTGTTTATATTTATATACTGATAGAGAATCTGAAAGATTGAGTTAGTAAACAGAAATTTATTTATGAGAATATGAGCTGATGTTTATAATCAGAAAATAAGAAACTTAAAAGATGAAAATCAACTGAATTGATTTTAGTGTTTCTGTCTGCTGCTGTTACAGATGAATCAGAACCATTGCAAACGGATGAGGGAAAATCAAAACCAACACAAGCGTATGGGGGAGAACCAAAACCATCACAAGCATATGGGGGAGAACCAAAACCATCGCGAGCATATGGGGGAGAACCAAAACCATCGCAAGCATATGGGGGAGAACCAAAACCACAGCAAGCGGATGAGGGACAATCAAAACCACAGCAAGCGAATGGGGGACAATCAAAACCACAGCAAGCGGATGGGGGAGAATCAAAACCACAGCAAGCGGATGGGGGACAATCAAAACCACAGCAAGCGGATGGGGGACAATCAAAACCACAGCAAGCGGATGGGGGACAATCAAAACTACAGCAAGCGGATGAGGGAGAATCAAAACCACAGCAAGCGGATGGGGGAGAATCAAAACCACGGCAAGCGGATGGGGGAGAATCAAAACCACGGCAAGCGGATGGGGGAGAATCAAAACCACGGCAAGCGGATGGGGGAGAATCAAAACCACGGCAAGCGGATGAGGGAGAATCAAAACCACGGCAAGCGGATGGGGGAGAATCAAAACCACGGCAAGCGGATGGGGGAGAATCAAAACCACGGCAAGCGGATGGGGGAGAATCAAAACCACGGCAAGCGGATGGGGGAGAATCAAAACCACGGCAAGCGGATGAGGGAGAATCAAAACCACGGCAAGCGGATGAGGGAGAATCAAAACCACAGCAAGCGGATGGGGGACAATCAAAACCACAGCAAGCGGATGGGGGAGAATCAAAACCACAGCAAGCGGATGGGGGAGAATCAAAACCACAGCAAGCGGATGGGGGAGAATCAAAACCACAGCAAGCGGATGAGGGAGAATCAAAACCACGGCAAGCGGATGAGGGAGAATCAAAACCACGGCAAGCGGATGGGGGACAATCAAAACCACGGCAAGCGGATGGGGGAGAATCAAAACCACGGCAAGCGGATGGGGGAGAATCAAAACCACGGCAAGCGGATGGGGGAGAATCAAAACCACGGCAAGCGGATGAGGGAGAATCAAAACCACGGCAAGCGGATGGGGGAAAATCAAAACCACAGCAAGCGGATGGGGGAAAATCAAAACCACAGCAAGCGGATGGGGGAGAATCAAAACCACAGCAAGCGGATGAGGGAGAATCAAAACCACAGCAAGCGGATGGGGGAGAATCAAAACCACGGCAAGCGGATGGGGGAGAATCAAAACCACGGCAAGCGGATGAGGGAGAATCAAAACCACAGCAAGCGGATGGGGGAGAATCAAAACCACGGCAAGCGGATGGGGGAGAATCAAAACCACGGCAAGCGAATGAGGGAGAATCAAAACCACGGCAAGCGGATGGGGGAGAATCAAAACCACAGCAAGCGGATGGGGGAAAATCAAAACCACAGCAAGCGGATGAGGGAGAATCAAAACCACAGCAAGCGGATGGGGGAGAATCAAAACCACGGCAAGCGGATGGGGGAGAATCAAAACCACGACAAGCGGATGGGGGAGAATCAAAACCACAGCAAGCGGATGGGGGAAAATCAAAACCACAGCAAGCGGATGGGGGAGAATCAAAACCACAGCAAGCGGATGGGGGAGAATCAAAACCACAGCAAGCGGATGGGGGAGAATCAAAACCACAGCAAGCGGATGGGGGAAAATCAAAACCACAGCAAGCGGATGGGGGAGAATCAAAACCACAGCAAGCGGATGGGGGAGAATCAAAACCACAGCAAGCGGATGGGGGACAATCAAAACCACAGCAAGCGGATGGGGGACAATCAAAACCACAGCAAGCGGATGAGGGAGAATCAAAACCACAGCAAGCGGATGGGGGACAATCAAAACCACAACAAGCGGATGGGGGAGAATCAAAACCACAGCAAGCGGATGGGGGAGAATCAGAACCAGGAGGAAAAACATCATACAAGAAAGTGTCTGTCAAAGGTGAGAAACTCAAATAATTTAGTGTTAAAATGATTAAATTAACATTTGTACAGTATACTGTAGATGTAAGAGGGATTTATGACTGTTAACTTACAGTGGAGATTTTCAAACTGTGTTTAACTCTGAATTATCTTCTGATTACACCTGATTTTAACTGCAGATAAAACAACTTTTATAATTCAAATTTAAAACTGTTTGAACAAAAACTGTGACAACACACGTAAACTCTGTTCATCCTTCATTTCAGATATTTGTTCAAGTCAATATAATAATACAGTTGACAGGAATGTGCTTTGGAATGCTCACATGTTTCACAGAACCATGAGAACACAATATAACAAAACAAAAAGACAAAAAGGCACAAAAAAGAAATAAATAACAGGAAATAACAACATTAAACATGCCTAGAAACGTGCATGGTTATAGACAATGCAGCAGTAAGTTCAGTTGTGAAATAAGTGCAAGTTAGGTAGACCAGGTTATGAAGTAAAACCATAAAGTGCTTAGTGCATGTTCAGGTGGCGAATAGCTTGTAGAAAGGTACTGTTCCTAAAGCATGGTGTCTTACATGTGATACTACTGTTCTTTCTCTCACTGCTTCTTTTATTAGGTTGTATTGAGGATTAGATTATTGTCTACACACCACTGCACCAGCTGTTCAACCTCACTCTGATAGGAACTTTACTCCGATAGGAAGATTCCTCACAGTCGCGTATGAGGCTTATAACAGTGGTGTCGTCTGCAAACTTTGCAGTTTGACAAATGCAGAATTTCATGTACAATTGTTGGTGTAAAAAAATAACAGAGGTGACAAGACACCCTTGTGGGGCACCAGTGTTCAGAACCCTGGGTGATGACGCATTGTTCTGGATTTTAACATATTGTGTCCTACAAGACAGGAAGTTGGGTAACCACTGACAGAGTGAGGGATTAGCCACCATGGCAGGAGAGAATTGTACCGTTTGACAGGCAGGATGGTGTTGAAAGCTGAGCTAAAATCAATGAACAGTACACAGGCATAGGTGGACTTAGTATCAAGATGTTGTAAAATGAAATGTGTGCAAAGTGAGACGGCATCATCCACTCCCCTATTTGCCCTGTAGGCAAATTTGTGAGGGTCTAGCGTGATGTGTGACAGCTACCTACAGACTAGGTGTTCAAAGATTTTCATGACAACAGAAGTGAGTGCAACAGGCCTATAATCTAAGACAGGTTATGCTGGTTTTTCAATTGTTGGTTTTATTATTGACAACTACATCACTGATATCTTATAACAGTTAAACACTGACTGAATATTATAGTGAATTACTACCATTAATATTGACCAACTGGTATTTTAATAAAGTAATTTACCCATTAGATGAATTTTCACTGTTAGGAGATTCATAAAATTCATCATCTAGATGTTATAGTTGTGTTTATATTTATATACTGATAGAGAATCTGAAACGAGTTAATAAACAGAAATTCATTCATGAGAATATGAGCTGATGTTTATAATCAGTAAATTAGGCACTTAAAGAGTAACTAAACCCCTGGTCAGAGCCTGACTCCACCCACTGCAATATTTGAAAAATGCAAGAAAGTGGGCAGATCCCAACGGAGATAGAGGTGACGAACTAAGTGTGTGGTGAGATCATAACAAGGGCGTGGTGAGCTTGAACCTGCTTACGTCACGAGTTATTTCTTGGACCCAACATCCAATAGGAAAATTCAACTGCAGTAGCCACCGTTCAACCTGAAGAGGGCAGCACTCAGACGTTTTAACACCATATATTGTAGTATTGAAACACTTTATATCCAAATGTCAAAAAACTTACCAAAATCAATGAACAGCACTAATAAAGCATCATTCTTACAGATCATTAACTAAAAAAAGTTGGTTTAGGGTTTAGTTACTCTTTAATAGATGAAAATCACCTGAATTGATTTCATTTCTGTCTTTCTGTCTGCTGCTGGTACAGATAAAATAAAAACATTTGAAGTGGATAAGGGAAAATCTGTCGATCTGAAGACTAAGGTTACTGACATACAGAGAGATGAGAAGATAGAGGGGAGATCTGGAGAAACTGAAATCAATCCTGCAAACAATATCTTGAGTACATCTGATGGTGATGATAAAGGTGGATTCAAAGGTAAACTGAAGCTGAATTCTCAAATTTATTATCTAATCATGAAAAACTATATATAATAACTCTTAAGAGTGTAGTTTTCATTTATCATCACCATTTTGGGAAAAGACTGACATAGTGCAAGTTTGTTGCACGATGTGTTTGTTTCACAGACGCATTATGGCTTACGAGCACAGGTGCTAAGCCGATGCACGTCTTAAATTAACTTAAAACTACTTGATACTTATGGCTTCATTAGTGGGTTTACATTATTTATTTTGTGAAATATTTAAATTTTTAAATTTCTATCATTTTATTTATAAAATTAATATGTTATGGCATTCTTTTTATTTACTTAAATACATTTAAGCTGCTATAACAATTTTTCAGTTGAAAGGAGCATTTAGAAACATTAATCTTTATTGAAAGTAGGGCTGTCACTTTTTATTCGATATTCGAATATTCATTCGAACATGACGTAAAATATCCGTATTCGAACTATAAATAAACCATCCGGTTTTTAAAATGCCATGTGTGGCGCATTTTTTACAGTAACACCTCTTAATAGGAAGTAGGCTGAGAGTGAGACCGACGACAGCAACTGTGCGAACGAGAGGAAATCAAATGGGACCAAAATGAACCTAATGTGCATGTCAAGATAGAATTATAGTTTGTATATAAAATGGCATATTGTTTATAGTGTTAAATATTATAGCAGAATAAAAATACGTGTTAATACGTTCGCATTATGAAATTAGCATGTATGAAGATAATTTCATCATTTTTACAATGCAATGTAAACTTTATATTAAACAACAACAGCATTCGTCTTGTAAACGGATTTGAAATGATGATGTGTTGACTGCCGAGCGTCACATAGACGACAGAGTCAAGTGAGATCTGCTTAACTCATCTAAAATTTTAATTTCATCTCAAGTATCGAAGGGTTTGTGCTCTCTATCATTAAAAACGGTCAAGCAAACAGCACGCGCAGAGATAATGCACTTGTCAATGACGGCTCACAAACGCGCGGGTTATAGGCTGTATGTGTGCTTGTTGTCAATGAGATTTCTTCTCACAAACACGCTCAAGCGCGGGATATGTGTGCTTGTCAATGACGGGCATAAAATCCGTCGAATTCCGCTGAGTTTTCTGCCGAAATCTGCGGGCGCGAATTCCGTTTGGGTCTGCATATACTCCTGCTGCTATTTAAGTTGTCACGTTATTGTTTGTAACTGTTCTGAATCGTTTTTTCTATATATATAAGTTTGTTATTCATAAGTTGATAACCTGCTGTTTCAAACATTAAGTAAAAGAGTAATCCAGACAACCCTGTTTATGACTGTCACTGTTAATAATTTTGTGATTGAATCTCCATTACGGTGGTTTTTTTATGCGCACGGGGGGGGGGGGGGGGGGGGGTGTTGCTAGATATTCGAATATATTCGGATACATTGCATGATATTCGAAATCCGTTCGAATTTGATTTTTCTCAAAAGTGACAGCCCTAATTGAAAGTGTGTCATATTTGTAGTGAAATGTAACATACATATAGAATTTGGTGTCTATTTGACAGAGAAAAGGGGTGTTTGTAGTCTCACTCCCTCAACAAAGACATTGCACTTCCTTCTTTCAATGATGCAAAATGATGATTTTTACATCATTGAAAGAAGGAAGTGCAACACTGAAATCTGTATTTCTCCTCTCTCAGCGGCAACTGAGGAAATGATGCATGACCATTCAAAAACATGACTTGGGTTCTAACTATACAAAGATTAATGCAAATGGGTGAAGTGTCCCTTTAACATTTTCACCTCCAGACACTTCAGTAAAAACCTTAAATTGTCTTCCTTAAAACAAGACCAAGATTAGAGCAAAAAATGCCAGAGTTATATTAATTTGAATGTGCACATCAACTCCCCCCACACTCAAAAGGGGGGGTAACAATTAACAAATTAATTATCAATTAGTAAATAATAATATTGATAAAAACTGAGTAACGACCCCAAGATGCCAGCACTTTATGCACCCTGTCCCCTGGTAAATCTCACTCCTAGCTGAACTCAAAAGTTGGTAGCCCTGTACAAACTATATGGGTCATTCTACAAAAAAGGTGGAAATGCTTGTCCCTTGCTTTTGCAGACCCCTTAATCATTTAATTTGACCCAATAATCCCATAATGATATATATTTAATAAATATAGACGGTCCTTAACATGATGAGAGAGTTTATGTATGTAATTTTCTTTTTTTTCCTTTTTTAAACTTTTTTTAAATGTCTGGTCCGGAAAATTGCCCTGTCCCTTTGATCATACATGGAAGTTAAACTGTGTACTTATTATTTAAAACCATGTTTTTATAAAACAAATCTAATTTACATTTACCTTTTACCTTTACCACTGAAATGGTAAAAATACACTATTACTATGAATAATATCAAATAAATATTTGTCCACCAAATTTATGTCATTTGGGTTACCCTAACCAAAGCACTTTTATTTTGAAACAATGCATCAGCTCTTTGAAGTTTTTCTTGGGGCAAGAGGTCAGTGGAAGAAGTGCAGTGGAGGAAGGCAAAGGGTTTGTGAGATGTCTTACCTTATTTGTCTAAAATATGATGATATATCTAAGAATTTTGAGATAAGATTTTTTTGGATGTTATTAGTGTTACTCTTTTTTTTATAGCTGGGAGTGTTAAGATCTTTACATAAAAATACATTATAGTGAATAAGTATGTGATTGTTACATCTCTGATGAAATAGCACATGGCTAATGCCAGCCATTTTGTTAAAATGTTTGTCTTTTCTGTAAATTGTCATTAGTGTTACCGTCATTGGTGTTATCGTATTCTCTAATGAGTACTTCCTAAGCACTATTCCTTTAACTGACCAACATAAAAGCATACAAACGAAACAAGATGGAAAAATGTTTAATTTTTTAAAGCAACACTATGTAGTTTCCATGTAAGAATGACTTATAGCTCCCCCATGTGGTTGAAAAGCTTAACAGTGCCTGGTATCAGACTCTCTTCTGCAGGCAGGGGGAGGGGCCGGGCTGTGTTTCCTACCCTCCACCGCCACTTTCAGAGTGTG
Organism: Paramisgurnus dabryanus; assembly: GCF_030506205.2. Classification (NCBI taxonomy): domain Eukaryota; kingdom Metazoa; phylum Chordata; class Actinopteri; order Cypriniformes; family Cobitidae; genus Paramisgurnus; species Paramisgurnus dabryanus. The sequence goes on along the minus strand of NC_133360.1, from coordinate 3,909,001 downwards.
CTTGTAGCAGCTAGGAGGCTGCTCAGGTTGCAGCAACAGTACAATTTGTCCAGTTAAAAGTTGTTCTATCACTGAAATAATTTTAGAGACATTATTTAAAAGTAAAAAAACTACATAGTGTTGCTTTAAGTTTTATCATATTCATTATCTATTATTATATTAAATTTTTGCCAGGTATTGAAGATATAACGTCATGGATTCTTTATTAAAATGTATAAAAAATTAAGCATAGATTAAGCTCCCCGTTTTGCAGATTCATAGATTTGACATGTTAATTAATGCTATTATAGAAGTTTTGGGTGTTTTGAGTTCATTTAAACAGATTTCCATCACCCTGAATATCACCTTTTCTGTAGAATGACCCATATGACGGTTATATAAAGCATTTTGCTTTGAATGCAGTAAACAGATGGCGCTGTGCAGATCGATTTGCGTAAAAACAAATGTACAGTGAGAGCGAATAGAAAGCATGCGGAGCAGTCTGCACAGTTTCAAAGCAAGTTTAAAATGTTAAAATAAAGTTAAGTGCAATGTAAAAAGCCCTCATGTGAAATATATGTATGTGCTACATTTTTGGTAAGAAGGAAACCATAAAGTGCTTAGGGCATGTTCAGGTGGCCAATAGCTTGTATATGGGTACTGCTCCTAAAGCGTGATGCTTTACATGTAATACTACTGTACCTTCTCTTTGATGGTAAAAGTGTGAATAAATGTGCTCGATGGGAGGGGTCAGAGATTATGTTTTTGGCTTTCATGAAATTTCTGATGTTGTACTGTGAGACTATGGTGGGCAGACTACAGACAATGATTTTAGAGGCCCTACATACTACCCTCTCAAGCTGTTGTTTGTCCTGGTTGGTGGCACTACCATACCAAACCAGGATAGAGAAGGTGAGCATGCTTTCGATGGTAGCCCGATAGAAGTGGATCATGCCTGCTTGACTGATCCTAAATTTCCTCAGTTGACGGAGGAAGTGTAATCTCTGATGGGCTTTGAAAATAATGAGACTGGTGTTCAGGTTCCATGTTAGGGACTGATGGATGGTTATGCCCAAGAAATGGAAGGAGTGGACCCACTACTTTACTTGGCCATTAATGGAGCTGGGAAGATGCTGGCCTGCCCTTTTCAACTATGAGTTCTTTGGTTTTGGTTGTATTGAGGATTAGGTTATTGTCTAAACACCACTGCACCAGCTATTCGACCTCACTCCTATAGGAAGATTCCTCACCGTCGCGAATGAGGCCTATAACAGTGGTGTAGTCTGCAAACATCTGCATCAGATCAGGATATGAACGTTTGTGTGGGGAATGGTCCCGGGGAAAAGACGTGCTTTGCGTATGGTTGCGTTTGTTGCACGGCGTGTTTGTTTCACAGACGCATTTCGGATCACGAGCACAGGTGCTAAGCCGATGCACGTCTGTGGAGTAAATATATTGTGCAGTGGACGCGTTTGTGTGCAGTCTTATACCAACTTGGCATGTATGTCCACAGTAGCATGCAGCTAAGCGTTGTTCTGAAATAATGGGAGTAGCTTGCAGAGCTGTGCATTGTGGGAGTTGCTGTCTTTTATACAAGTGTGCCTTAGGGGCTGGACACACCAAAACTTTTAAATGCGGCTGAAAACGCATTGAGGACGCCGAATGCCAGCTGTTTATCAGCTGAGTGCCAGCTTTCTTCAGCTGAGCGTTTGGGAGCTGTGATACTTCAGCTGTGAGCTGGTTGGTTGCTGTGGTAATGTCCCGCCCCTCCTCCACTGTGATTGGGCGGCCGGGTGAGAACTGACATTGACGAGCGGAGCTTTTCTCCCAAAGTTGAATCTCTTTCAACTCTCGACGCTCAGCGCCGAGCGCGGAAAAACCGCCGAGCGCCGGTTTTCAGCGCGGAAAAACCCCGCTAGCTGCTGGCTTATTTGAAAAACGCCGAGCTTCCATTGAAAACAATTGAAAACATGCGCCGGCCGCGGGCGTAAAAGTTTTGGTGTACACAACCCCATAAAGTCATGTTCTGTCTTTTCTCAGTCAAATAGGCACCAAATTCCAAATTAACGTTACAGTTCAAGCACTTTCAATAAAGATTAGTGTTCCAAAGAATGAAGTATTTCCCTTTATATTAAACCTAAATAAATAAAACATTTAACATTATGTACTGTTTAAAAATAGAATACAAACAAAACATTAACATAAACTGATTGCAACAGCAGTCTAACATTTTTTCATTTGAACACTGCAACCGCAATCTAACTGTAGCAACTACCCTGCAAGTAAGCTTACAATGGGCCTGTATGGGCATAGCCTAAGGGCCCCCCACAGGTTTGCTCACTGGCGAAACGTTGGCCCCTTAGCGCTGGCCCTGCATGGGCAGCCCTCACTTAGCCCCCAGGAAGCCCTCACATAGAGAAATCCCCAGAGTTTAATGAATACTGCTGGATGTATATATTGTCCCAATCTTACAGAGTGTTAAAAAGTAACAATGAAGCAGAATTAAAAGCTCTGTTATCCTCTCTCTCACCATCTCTGTCTGAAACCTAAAATTGCATTTTTACATCTTATTGGTAGAGTCATTTTCTTACTTTAAGTTGAGATTTTGTTTCATTTAAAGTCACCACTATTGTGATCAGTGTTTGATTTAGTTAAACTTGACTCGTGACTCTTACATTGTTCAATCGTTTGATTGCTGTAACTGTGTGTGTTTAAGACATGTTTGTTATAGCAGAGTGCGATACTTTGGTTGTGGTCAGTTCAGTAAATTAAGTCTAAATATCATCATATAAAAACGTATGTATTAATTTATTGTTTGCGCACTTATCAGAAGGTTCTTTCTCTGACAATGTGATACTATAGTATGAGATCCAGCTCTCTCTTAGCAGTTTGTCTTTCTGAAGAATTTTGAAACACTGAAAATTAACTGCTTTACAACGTAGACACACAAATATCAAGAATCAGAGTATGAATCACAATGATGGTGACAATAAAATGAAAAGCTTCATGCTGCAATGCATGCTGGGTATCAACAAATTACAAATCTCATCCAGAACTCCCAGAATGCACTGCGGCATGAATAAATAATGACCTTTATTTACCATTTTCTTTGTCACCATTGTTGAGATTCATACTCTGATTCTTGATGTCTGTGCATCTACATCGATCAGCGGTTAATGTTTATGTGCAAACTATCAAAATCCATCAGAATAATAAACTGCTATGAGAGTTCTGGACCTTACACTGTAGTATTTCATTATTAACAGAAAATTATGCTTCTGATAAGGGGGGAAACTATATTAATAAATCTGTTCATTAAATGATTATGTTTGATGTTGTTTATGTATCAACCATCAATATTCAATTACTATTGCCTTTTCTTTCCTATAATATGTGTTTTAAACACACTTAGATATAGCAGCCAGAAAACACTAACAAGCTAACATTCAAGAGTCATTGTCTAATTAAAACAACCACTGATCACAATAATGGTGACTTTAAATGAAACAGCCAACATCTTAACATAAGTTAAGAAAATGACTCTACAAGTAAGATGTGAAATGCAATTTTAGGTTTCAGACAGAGATGTTGAGAAAGAGGATAACAGAGCTTTGAATTCTGCTTCATTGTTACTTTTTAACACTCTGTAAGATGGGACAATATATACATCCAGCAGTGTTCATTTAACTCTGGGGATTTTTCTGTATGAGGGCTTCCTGGGGGCTAAGTGAGGGCTGCCCGCGCAGGGCCAGCGCTAAAGGGCCAACGTTTTGCCAATGAGCAAACCTGCGCGGGGCCCTTAGACTAGCCCAAAGTGGGCCCATAAAGGGCTATGTTAACCCTAACATAATTGCCCCCGCTCTCACGCCACATTTTCTCACGCAGGCACATGCCCACCATTGAGATCCCCATGGTGTGTAATAACAGCTAGTCATGGAAAAATTGCCTTATATGCTCAACTGTAAATACTGTACAACAGCTCTCTCTATTTGGTCTATTTGAGATGTGACAGTCCCTCTTTCAGCTAGTCTAAACATAAAAATCTTGAGAAACTTAGGAAAAGCTCTAAGAGTGTAGTTTTCATATTTCAAAGTCTTCTGATTTTACATGACTCCCCCCCCCATAGGAATGCATATTAATTAGATATATTCATAACCCTATATCCTATTACAAATCTTTTAAAAAAGTTGGCAAACTATATATCATTGGATAGCTCTAAGAATGCAGTTTTCATATTTCAAAACCTTTTTCCATTAATAATAATGCAGTTACAGTAATTTATTAATTTGTGACAAGAGCATGCAGCAAACCATTGACACCTAGTGGCCTTTGTTGGTAAAACTACTAAACGTGTGACATAAGTATGATATAAAGCATTTTGCGGTGAATGCAGTAAGCAGATGCCGCTGTGCAGATCGATTCGCGTAAAAAACATAAAAATACAGAAAGCATGTGGAACAGTCTGCACAGTTTCAAAAGTGCTTAAAGGGATAGTTCACCCAAAAATTAAAAGAACGTAAGGAATGTCGTTCCAAGCTCGGAAGACCTCTGTTCATCTTCGGAACACAGTTTTAGATTTAGTTTGAGAGCTTGTTGACCCTTCAATGAAAATCTATGTATGTTATCCTGTAAATGTCCAGAAAGGTAATAAAAACATCATCAAAGTAGTCCATGTGACATCAGTGTGTCAGTTACAATGTGTTGAAGCATTGAAAATACATTTTGTTCCAAAAATAACAAAAATTACTCATGGCTTCATATTTACATTACATGGACAGTAAACCAAGATGGCCGCCACAGATGATACAGCAGCACAGCATGTTATCAAACAAAGAATTAAACCTGAGATTTACACCACTACTGATGGCAAAACTATAGTGGAAGATGAACTGTTAAGCTTCCTTTTTGTCAAACTGAAGACTGTGCCTCAGGATGATATTATCTTGATGGCTGTAAATCACTTTGGATCTGAGTGGATCGAAAACTCCAAGAAGGTCTTGTTTGAACTGTGTCCTGGCACGGGGCAGCGTTGTGTAGCTCACAAATGACAACTAAAAGATGTCAACAATGTTAAAAGTTGTCTAAAACTACTAAATGAGGTTGGTGAGAATGTTCCTCGCTTTGTTTTATATCACTTGGATGATTTACCATCAGTGACTTTTAATAGCCTTGATGTCTCTTGCCTGGTTAGTAAGATTGATTGCCTAAGTGTGGAGTTGGCCTCCATGAAGAATGCTGTGAGTAAGCAGTCGAATGAATGTGAGTACCTTCATGGAATAACTACAAACATTAACCAACGACTGAATACAACCCATTGCAAGCAGGGGAAATACAGCCACAACTATGGTCAATGAAGAGGTCCAGCTCCAAGGACTAAGTCACAGGGAGCCTGTATCCAGATCTTTGGCGTTGCCTGTCACTGAGGAGTTAGTTGGCGAGGAAATTGAGGTGGCGATGTCCCCTGCATGGAGCCGTGTATTAAAGCATGGCAAGCGCAAGCAACGCTCTGGAAAACAATCCACTACTGCAGTACAGAATAAGAACAATAATCCTCCCAGAGAGAAGAAGACCTATGGAATAGTTGGAACTGGTGCAGTGGAGAACATACATGCAGTGACAACTAAGCTGGTGAGTGTGTTTGTGACAAAGCTTGCTCCTGCCCTAGACACAGAGACTTTGGCTAGTTATCTAAAAGAACAACTTTCCAGAGATGTGATGTGTCAGAAGATTGGTACTGAGTATACGCGCTATAGCTCTTTCAAAGTTACAGCTGAATGCAAGGAAGTAGCAGAGATGTATGCACCGCACCTGTGGCCAGAAGGGACCTATGTAAGGCGCTTCTATGAAAATCGCAAGCCTAGAGTTAAAGCACCTCTTGACACAGGGATGAGTGCGCCCGAGCCAAGGGCGTCCCATGCATGTTAAATGATGATAAACTGTTATGAGAGTTGTGTCTTATAACTCCCATGGTCTGCAACTTGAACAGGGTGCTGGAGCGAGAGCCCAACGCGTTGTTATTGACGAGCTCTTTGAGAATGCTGATGTGGTGTGTTTGCAAGAGACTTTTTTAGCTATTCAAGATTTGGAAAAACGTAACACTGTGCATAATGATTTTCATGGGGCAGGGAAATCCACGACAGACCTAAACACTAGAATTCTGCGTGGCAGGATCCCAGGAGGTGTGGCCATATTCTGGCACAAGAAACTTGACCCTTTGGTCACAGTGATTAGGTTAGATGTGGACTGGTGCATGGGAATTAAGGTGGTGCATAATAAGAATGTTTTTATAATTTTAAATGTATACACTCCATATGAATGTCACAAAAATGAAAATGAGTACTTGAATATGCTTGCTTATATAGGGTCTTACTTAAGGGAAAGTGAATATACATCCATATTTGTTATGGGGGATTTAAATGCTGATATATCAGATACTAATTCACTTTTTGGTCAGCATTTGACACAATTCTGCAAAGATAACAAAGTTATTCTATCCACTAAGGAATTACTGCCAGCTGATAGCTATACACATGTGAGTGAAGCTTGGCATACTACATCCTGGCTGGACCATTGTATATCTACAGCTGATGCACATGATTGCATAGGGGAGGTTGAGATTCTATATGGTTTGGCTATAGCAGGCCATATTCCTGGCTCTATGTTCATAAATGTTAAGGGTCTACCTGAGCTTTTCTTTAGTGACAGCCATAAACCAGGTGAGACATTGGACTGGACAAGGCTTACAGAAGATGACCTGCAATATTACAAGCTAATGATTGATTTGCACTTGAGAAATATTGAGGTACCTGTTGATGCAATTATGTGTGTGGATAGCAACTGTATGAATGTAAGTCATAATAATGACCTATGTGCAATGTATGATAGAATTGTAAAAGTTTTAGTTGATGGAAGTGAACCACTAAGAAGTAAAGTGGTGAAACAACTTATTTCAAGACCAGGTTGGAATGACTATGTTCATATGGAAGCAAGAGATGCATTTAGAAGTTGGGTCTTAGCAGGCAAACCTAGGCATGTCCCAGTCTGTGAGCATGAGGTAAGGTCTAATGCTAGGTATATTCAAATATGCTGTCCGTTTTATAAAAAGAAACGAGCAGACTATGAGGGCGGACTCTATGGCGAGAAAATTGCAAACTAATAATGTTTATGAGTTCTGGAAGGAGGTGAAAGTGGTTAACAACAGCAAAATGCCACTGCCTTCTAGTATTGATGGCATTACTGAACCTGGAAACATTGCAGAGCTTTGGAGGAGACACTATGAGAACATTTTTAACTGTGTGAAGAGTGATGTTTTTAACATGGGCGAGATACCTTACAGTGATGGTGTAGTCATCAGGCCGGAGGAAGTATGTTATGCTATTGACAAGCTTAAAATGAATAAAGCCTGTGGGCAGGATAAAATAACAGCAGAACATTTGAAATATGCTAGCCAAAATATTTCAGTTTTACTTTCTTTATGTTTTTCTGGGTTAATGAAGCATGGCATACCTCCTGGATTCATGTTATCTGTCTTGTTAGTACCTGTAGTTAAAAACAAGACGGGTAAATTAACTAGTATAGATAACTATAGACCTATTGCAATTGCAAGTATACTCTCCAAGGTACTAGAAGGGATTATTATCGATAGGCTTGACACTTAGTGTCGACAGATTTTCAGTTTGGTTTTAAGAACAAGCATGGAACTGATCTGTGTATTTATGCACTTAAAGAAATTGTCCATAGGTACAGATCACGCAATAGCACAGTCTTCATGTGTTTCCTGGATGCCTCAAAGGCTTTTGATCGTATCAATCATGGGAAACTGTTTGGTAAATTATATGATCGTGGTGTCCCCTCTTACTTAATCAGGATTCTGCAGTTCTGGTACTCTCACCCAACGATGCAAGTTAGGTGGGGGATGAGTTTGTCAACACCATTTTATGTCTCCAATGGAGTGCGGCAAGGCGGAATTCTGTCCCCGCTGCTGTTTAATCTGTATATGGATAACCTATCAAGGGAATTGAAGTGCTGTAGAACTGGCTGCTTGGTGGGGGATAGTCTCATTAATCATATGCTTTATGCTGATGATCTGGTGGTACTGTCTCCTTCCAGTGCTGGTCTGCAGCAACTTCTTAGAATATGTTCTCAATATGGACTTATGTTTGATATAAAATTTAACTCTTTGAAGAGTGTGGTACTAATCGCCAGAACTAAGGAGGATATGAAGTGTGCCTATCCCTCTTTTTCATTGGCAGGTGAACCTTTAAAGATTGTAAAGAAAGTTAAATATCTGGGACATGTGATAAGAGATGACCTCTGTGATGATGATGATTTGCAGCGTCAGTGTGGAAAACTGTATGGGCAGGCAAACATGCTGGCACGCAAATTTCACATGTGCACTCCTGATGTTAAAATCTCACTCTTTAAAACTTATTGCACTCCATTGTACACTTCCCACCTGTGGTGTAATTTTAGTGAGTCAAAAATGAAAAAACTCCAAGCACTAAGAATTTTGCTTAAAATTACTAGGTGGAGTAGTGCCAGTGCAATGTTTGTGTCTAATAATGTGCCCACTTTTAAAGCTGTCGTAAGAAATTTATGTATAGATTCATGTGCAGACTAACAGGATCTAAGAATATGATCATTGTGTCCTTAGTTGATGAGTTAGTGACACAATGTATACATCCTGCTTTTGGAAACATTGGACCCGTAGCCTGTATATGTTTTAATGATGCTTCATTTGCATTATTCTTAATGTTTTGTATGTTTTATTTTTGTATAGTGTTGTCTCTATGGACCTTTGTGTCTTGAATAAAGTTGATATATAATAAGATTTTCAATGGAGGGTCAGAAAGCTCTCAGACTAAATCTCAAACATCTTAAACTGTGTTTCCAAAGATGAACGTAGGTCTTATCAGAGGTGGAAAGTAACGAATTACATTTACTCACGTTACTGTAATTGAGTAGTTTTTTTATGTATTTTTACTTTTTTGAGTAGTTTTTAAAATCTGTACTTTTACTTTTACTTAAGTATGTTTTGTTTAAAGTATTGTACTTCGCTACATTTTAAATAATATCCGTTACTGAGTAAAAAAATATTTTAAAAAGCAAGGTGATAAAGACGCGCAACGGATGTAAATGGGCGGGGCCGCGGGGGAACGCGCAAAAAGAACCATGGAGACGGACGAGACAGGCGCGAACTAATGCAGACCCGCCTCAGTTCAAATCTTATGAAAGAAACCCCTGGTCATATTTAAGCGACCACTGACGCGAAGCCAGTGTTTCATTTCTATGAAAGGTAGGATTCATGCTCCTAAGTACGAAATTGCACGACGCGTTTTTAATACCATGCACATTATCTTCCGAGGTCTAGCAGCTTCGCATCAAGTCAAACACAACTTCAAAACGTCCTCGAGAATGCGCAGGTCATTAGACATTGCAGAGAGAGAGAGAGAACGAGAGAGAGAAGAATAAAGGTCATCAGGTACCCAGGTCAGGGAAGTAGGAAGATAATAAACGTGTCAAATGTATATAGCCATGGCACTCATCTCATTATATGCTCATTTAAACTAGATATATAGTTTAATAAAATAATGTATGTTACCAGCAATACATCAATTACAACCTTACTATAGTGATTGTATTTACAAGCTGCTGACCACCTTCAAAAGTGCATAACTCACATGTAAAATCATTAAACAATTCCATAAATGTTTCTTACTTTAAAAAAGCTTTTTATTTTATTAACTTTTTGTTATTGCACTTTAATTGTAAAGATGTTCCTACAATTAAAAACAACTAGTTTGAGATGTATATTCCCTTGTCGTTTTTGAACTATACTAGAATCCTCCACCTCTCCCCGCTGTAAAAAAAGTAACTTTTACTCTGAGTAAAGTTAAAATGACTTACTTTTTACTTTTACTTGAGTAGATTTTTAGACAAGTAACTTTACTTTTACTTAAGTAAAATATTATTAAAGTAACTTTACTTTTACTTGAGTACAATATTTTAGTACTTTTTCCACCTCTGGGTCTTATGAGCTTGGAACGACATGAGGGTGAGTCATTAATTACATTATTTTCATTTTTGGGTGAACTATTCTTTTAAAGAATAGAAAAGACTTTACTTTAGTCAGTGCTCTTAATTGTTAAAAACTTGATTTAACAGTTAACGTGCTTTTTGAATTTAAGTGAAAATTAAAATACAAACAATTAGCTTTGTCACATTACATTAAGCTGAAGTCTATTATTTCAACCCATTCTCATGAAATGCGTATAAATAGCACACATTGTGAAAAGTTGTGCAGTTCATTCGGCAAATTCTGCATGCATACAATATGTGCCAGTCCTAATTATGGCGCATCTTTTTGTGTCGTTTTATATATTGGTTTCTCATAATTTTTTTTGTTTTTAAACCATTGTTGCTTGGGTTTATTATAAATGCATATTTATATAGTTTGTGTTGCTGTCAAAATACAATTATAAATGATAACAATAGCATTTTAATCAAGTTATATTCTCACACATACTATACTGCCCTACAAAGCCAAAGCAGAGTAATTACGCATTTGGTCAAAATTGAGTTAAGGGTTGAAATAGGACACAACTGAACCCAGGAGACTTCACAAAGCCCATTTCAGAGAAACGTGTGTGCCAAAGTTGCAGTAAAATATTTGACTGGTTGGGGTAAAAAACTTTAAGGGCATTTTTCTCAATTTCAGTGTTTGCGTAGTTACCGCACTTAGCCTTTGTAGGGCAGTATAGTTGTGTGTGATTTTGTTATTGTTGTTTTTTAACTAAAGGGGGCACCAGATTAAAAGTCAGCTTAGGGCACCTATTTGGCCAGCAGCGGCCCTGACTTGATCATATCAGTAATGTTATTACAGGAGACATTGAGAGCTTTGATTGTACAAACATTATAGCATTATAATCCAACAAGATGCTTCAAAACATTAGAATGATTGAGTGAGATCATCCTTCATTTAAAGATGTTTATCACTGCTGCTTCCTCTCTAAACAACTTTTGATTTGATCTCTCATCTCTGTTTCTTACAGCTTCCAAAAAAGAGGATTCAGAGATGGATCCATTGTTGAATAATAGCAGTCAGCAGCAGTGATTATCCTCTAATGTAACATCATCATCATCACAAACACATCGGCATCACATCACTTATAACATCACTCAACAAGTTTAAACAATCCAGCTGTATGTGTTCATGAATAAGAGGAAAGATTTCCTTTTGATTTGCCATTTACATTTCAATCATTTAAATACATGGAATTAATAGAAAGATGAGTATATTATAAATATAATTAAAGTCAATATAATTAAAGTTGATTGAACACATCTGTTGTTCACACTGATCTACAGATTAACTCTGATCTTTGTTTAAACCTAAATTAATATTTTAATTTTGTTAATGCTGTGATAATGCAATTGTTTACATTTTTTCTTCATAAATCTACACTACGTGTCCCATTACAAAGTGAAAATAGAATTTTAGAAACTTTTGCAAATGTATGAAAAAAGAAAACTGAAATATCATATTTACATTATACATATTCATACGTTACCAATTACTTTTGTTAAATTTTTAAAGACTAGTATTTTCATCAGTTTCAAAAAATGAGTTTTTACAGCATTTAATGAATAATTCACAAATTACATAAAATTGTCATAAAACTTTTATTTTATTAACCCTTTGCAACTGTTAACCATTTATTGTTGTTTCAATGTTGTATCAACGTTGCACAATCAACTAACATTATTTCAACCAAATTTCAATGTTGAACGTCGGTCACCCTTAGTTTCTCAAGACCTTAAAAATAGGGCACAATGTAAAGACACAGGAACCACAAAGAGGGCACATACAAGCATCCTTACTGAAACATTTAATAACAAAAGAATTACTATGGGCTTGTGAGCTTTACGGACATGCATGATAGTTAAGAGACCAGAAGTGCCTACTACAAAAAACTCTAACATATCTAACATGTAATGGTTTTTCGTGAATGCATTTAGCAGGAAGAGTCACATTATTTTTTAGAAGAAACTGCAATGTAGAGTGCACTCTTAAAAATAAAGGTGCTTTGTGATGTTATAGAAGAACCATTTTGGCTGAATGGTTTCATAATGAAGAACTTTTCTGTTTATTAACGTAAATTAAGGTTAGATTAAAACATGTGTGAAATAAATGGTTTAATTAGACTGAATGGTTCTTTGAGGAACTACAAATAAGAATGAAGATCAACTAAGAAAATGTTGGTGTTGCCTTAACATTTTTTTTAGTTAATTCCACTTAATAAAAGTATTAGTTGATTCAACTTTATTTTTTATTTTTTTTAATTGAAACAACAAATGAAGAGTTTGGTTCCAAAACCAGATAACTCTTTTTTTGGATTGTGCATTCACATTAATATCAATCAAACTGCAGTTGGTTTGTTTTGAGTTAAGCCTTTATAACAAAAAAAAAAACAATACAAACATGATAATAAGCATGTTTTGAAAAAAAAGTTAAAAACATTTATCTCGTTTTGGAACCAAACTCTTCAATATGTTAAACAGTATTTTACAAAAACAAACAAATATGTTTACAGTGTACAACTGAATGATACAGACATCTGTATATGTTGAAAAAACATGTTTGTTTCTCTCTGTGTACTTCAGGCAGTGAATTACTTTAATTTAGGTCTGTGATCTCATATAATCAAATATTACATAACCATTTATGTCCTGTTAAAGAAGATCTAGAAGTTAAATTGTGTTTCTCTCCTAAGATGATATTTGTATAAAAACTCAATTCTGTCATTAATAAAGAAATTGAAATGGACATAAATGTGACATTTTGTTTTAGATTTAATATTTATAAGTAACGGGGTGTAGAAATGTAAGTTTTATAATTCACAGAAGTTTGTGTGCATTTTCCAAACAGAAGTCAGCATATACACTGTCAGAAATAAAGGTACAAAACTATACCTTTTCTGTCACTGGGGGTGTACCCTTTAGCATCATTAGCATCTCAAAGGTACATATTGGTACTAAATGTTTACATATCTGTACCTAATGGTCCATACAATTACCTTCTTAAATGATTCTGCCCCACTGACAGCTAGGGTACATATTTTGACTTTTTTCTAACAATGTAGGTCCTTAAGGTACGGTAATCTACCCAAAATTGTATTCTGTTTTGTATTCCTGTAAAGGTACCAAAGAGAAACTTAGGGTACAGCCCCAGTTACAGAAAAGGTACAGTTTTGTACCTTTATTTCTAACAGTGTATGGCCTACTCCTTTCGAAGGGCAGAGCCCTTAAAGTGAGATTTTTGAAGGGTGTAGGGGATTTATGTCTGCGTTTTAATCTCCCTTAGCGAAGTGACTGACAGACCTTACATTGAAAATGCTGCCGGTATGCATGGAATCTAGGATTCAACTGTTGCATATACATTTTTTTTTTAAATTTCTTGTCAAATGTATTTTAAAGGTGGCTCTTCACGCATTTTAGGCCATAATTTTTTTTGTTTCATACAGTAAACATCTCCTTACTCCATCTGCTTACTGCTGGTCCCCTGAACACACTGTAAAAGAATAGCACAGACACGCTTTACACCGCAAGCGGGCACGCGCGCCACACGGCCAAATGAGAGAAAGACGTGATCCGTCACTGTCTGGAGGATAAGTAGTAGCCAGTTGATAAAACATCTTGTAGAATAGCGCGGACGCACTTCACACCGCAAGCGTGCACGTGCGCCACACAGACGAAATGGTCCGTAAACTGTCTGGAGGTTAACTAGTTGATAAAACGCATGTCCTTGATAACTGCTGACTGAATCTCTTGACCTACATATCCCTGATAGCCACTGGATGCTGTAACGGAACAGGACCGCACCCGCAAAACGATAGAGCCGGAGTCGTTCCTGAGTCCAAACGCACATCGGGCCGAAGCCGTTTCTGATCTGTTTTTCGGGGTTGTTGCGGACAGAGGTGTAAAATGTGCCATGAGTAAAAGTCCTCTCCAGTATTTTGTTCCAATCTATTTGCTAATTAGCACCGTTTTTCAGCAGGAGGTGACCACCTGACTCGTTGGTGTTTTAAGCCCTCAGCGAAGCCTTCAAGGCAGCGCTGCCTGGAAGGCACTCCCCGTGCCCCGAGCGTTTCAGCCAATCACAGCACTGGTGCTGCATATCGAGCCTTCAGCCAGCTTCTGGAAGTTTGAGCTTACTGTTGGTCAGGTGAGTAGCGCAGATATGGTAAGATAGGAATGTGACGGTATTGAATTCAGCTCGAAACGTTTCGAGCATTAAAGTGACGTGTTTCTGCGTTTTCACGTGTCCGTGGCAAGACTTTCTTTTTGTGCCAGTTCACGTGTTGGTTAATCATTTTTATTTAATTATCTTACAATTGTCGCTTGGGATTAGAACAACTTTCTGTTACATAAAATGACATCCACACCCCAAGCGAAAAGAGTTTTAAATTCTGACAAAAAAAACATAACCAATGCTTAAAATGATGTCCACATTATGCCAAACACAATTTTATCCTCACGCGAAAATTGTTTAAAAATCAGACGAAAACCACAAATCCAACCCCATCCCATGCAATGGTTTGAAAAAGAAAAAAATGGAGGAACCAATACTGACGCTGTGTTCGAAACCGCCTACTTCCATACTATATAGTAGACAAAGTAGTGATTTTTGTATACTTTATTGTATGGTAGGAGGCAATTTCGGACGCAGCATGAAACTGGCACGAAAGTGGCGCTGCGAACATGTGAAAACGCAGAAACACGTCACTTAAACGCTTGAAACATTTCGAGCGGATTTCATTATCCATCACATTTCTATCTTACCATATCTGCACTACTCACCTGACCAATGGTGAGCTCGAACTTCCAGAAGCAGGCGGAAGGCTCGATATCTAGCACCAGTGCTGTGATTGGCTGAAACGCTCGGGGCACAGGGAGTGCCTTCCAGGCAGCGCTGCCTTGAAGGCTTCGTTGAGGGCTTAAAACACCAACGAGCCAGGAGGTCACCTCCTGCTGAAAAATTGTGCTAATTAGCAGATCCTGGAACAAAATACTGGAAAGGACATTTACTCTTGGCACATGGATTTTACACCTCTGGTTGCGGATATGTGCCAGCGCCGATCCAGCACCGCCTGATCGTCAGTATCGGCTCAGATTCGTATTGCCGATCTGGACCAAATCAGTGTCAGACACAGCTAACGTCTTTCGGTTACCTGTGCGAAAAGTGATCTGGGCCAGATCTGTAAAATGATATAAATACTGAACTGATGTTTGAGCTGAAACCTCTATCTGGCACGGATCTGTTTCACAATCAGAAAACGTCTCTGAGATAGAAACGGAGGCAAGGGGCTTAAAACGGATCCGGGCCGAATGTAATTGCTATCTGGGATGTACCCTCTGTTTTGCAACAAGACGTCTGCTAGAAAGATAAGGAACTGTCTATTCAAAGCATGTCTTACAGTTAAACAACCATCAAAAACATTTTAGAACTATTTTGAGTAAAATAGCAAATTAATGTGCAAACAAACAAAAAAGTGCAATAAATGAATAATAAAAATTCCAGAATAAGAATGTGAAACACAAAAGGGACCGTGCTATATGATTCAAGTTCACAGTCTGGTGACTGTCATGAACAAAATCCCTGCCATCTACATCAATATTATTTTTAAAAGACAAAAATAAATTCTTACATATCAAGGATCATAACTGCATGATAACTTTCGGACAGGGGCGTGTCTGCTTAAATTTCACTTACTTTATATTGTAATAATTATCAATATTATTCCAATAATGATCAAGCATATTTTAAAATATAATGATGGTCTGACAGTAGGCCAAAAGTGTTAGTGACATCTGGAAATCTAATCTTGCTATCTGGGCTTTTGCTCAGTTTGGGTCCCTCCACTTTGAAAACGTCTCCTGCACCCCTGTAGATATTACTTCTTTGTGAAGATGCAATTGTGAAACAATTGTGAAATGTGCTTAAATTGAATAAAACTAAATTGACTTGAATTAATCCTTCGCTGCCTTCAAGAGACCCTTTAGTAATGGCAATAGTTAGCTGCCTAACATGTGCAGAACTTACATCAGCAACAATTAAACTGATACGGAACAACCCTTCTATACCAGTTCACCATGAGAAGACATTTAATACAATAACATCCTCTACTGGTCATCTTAAATATAACACTAGCATTCACTACAGATATCAAACTTTTATAATGTTTATAAAAAACATATGTTACATGTTACTTTAGTCTCGCTCACTGGAGCCTACAGACAAAAACATTTTACTTAAAGGTGCAGTGTGTAATTTTTAGAAGGATCTCTTGACAGAAATGCAAAATGATATACAAAACTATATTATCAGGGGTGTATAAAGACCTTTCATAATGAACCGGTATGTGTTTATTACCTTAGAACAAGACCTTTTTATCTACATACACCGAGGGTCCCCTTACAGGAAGTCACCATTTTGTGCCGCCATTTTTCTACAGAAGCCCTTAACGGACAAACTTTTTTACTAAGTTGTCTCCAACGATGACATGTTTGTCTGGTGGCGGCTGCCGTAGCTTCTCTATGTGTTTCAAAAGCGAGGGGTGAGCAGTGGACTAAGCCATTGGTTGCAATTCGTGACCTCACCACTAGATGCCGCTAAAATGTACACACTGCACCTTTAAAACATACAACTAGGACAAAACAATGTGACTGTTTGCTTTGTAATTATATTTATTGATGTGAGATAAAAATTACTCTACATTATGTAAGGTAATCCTGTGCTCTTCACACACATGTATAATAGAGTCCATACAACAGTCTGTGAGGTTTGATATAAACACAACATGTGATGATGTCACACAAGTTCAATGGAAACATCAGTGAGAAAAAAACACATAGGTGTTATGAAGCATACGAAGAGTAAGTGAGAGCTTGTGTTCATTTCATTCACTGTAGAAGACAAAACAACAACTCACGCCAGTTGAACAAAGCTGGATTTCAGTGGTTACCCAGGTAAGTTTGGGTTTAGTTTAAGCAAACTCTGTGTTTCAGGCTTATGAAAGTGGATGGGTTTAAAGCGCTTTTCATCAGCAAAGTAACTTCACTATATGACTAACACGCTCTGGAGCAAGTTTTATTCTGGGTAAGAGATCGCAAATCCAAACTTGGCCAATCAGCTATGAATATAAATGACGTAAGTCTGACACATGGAATAGTTAACCCATTAGAATTAGCAAGAAAGGCACTGCCGCAGGAAAGGCATAATCTAGTCTCCCATGGAAGCTCTGAATGGCCATGGACCGCCCAACAGGCCATATGACTGACACGGCTTTAAGATGTCACCACAATAACAGGCCGGTGCAGCCATCATTCACGAACATCTGTATAGCAAATACGTTAAGATTCACTGCATACATTTAAAACTGCAGTGTTTATCCGATTTTGATGAAGCCTATTTACCAATGTAAACATGAAAGTTTTCTTCTTCAATCAGATAGCTTTGTGTTGCTTCTGGGCAGCATGTGCATCTCCCAGAAATCCTGTATAAATCAACCAATCAGAGGACAACTTCAAAATCCGCTGTATTGTTTTCAGAAAAGTGAACTGTATGAATCAGACGTTCAGCCTATGGTGGACATGATGTCTAAGACTGAGATTAGATATAATCATTTTACTTTACCAATGCACACAAGGACAATAAAGACAACACTAAAATTCCTCAAAATTTTAAATATTGTTTAAAAATGTATGCATTTTATTTAAATCTGCCAGCCAACTTTTTTGTTTTGGGTTACATATGATTCAAGTATTTAAAAAAAAAAAAAGGAATATGAAGTCTTTTTAAATTATAATAATTTTTAATTTGATATAATTTAATAAAAATGTAATGATTTTTAAATATTCCATATCTTGACTTCATTAATCCTGTACTGTATTATTTTTACACATTTATTTTAGTTAATATTGAACGTTTTATTTTATTTACATGAAATATGTTGGTTATGAGTTTTCAGTCGGTTTTATTCTCATTGTGAAATTATGAAAATGTACTGTAAAACTTTAATTAGCTTAATTTAAAGCAAACTTGTTCCTTCTGTAGTGTGCATATGCTTATAATAAACTACCCATATTAGCACATATAACTTTCTTCAAAGGAGAAATACGCACACCTACTTTTTCATGAGGAACCAGTAAACCCTCCCCCCTCTCCATGTGTGGAACGCCATTGGCTGTTCACTGAAAACATCAGCCTATCATGTGGACGCACATTATGAATAATCATAAATTCAGGGTTTAAACCAGAGTTTTGAGAGAAGGTTGATAACTAGCATCATGAGACAGATTCAGATACCCTGAATTAACCTGGGTTGGATTTGTCGGGTTTTGTCAATTTAAAACTTTCTCTGCAACTCTGAGTTTGTTCAGCTTGCTTCGTGCAACAGGCCATCTATGAAGAAAATGTTTGTCATGTTTGTTTATCTCTCTTTGTGTTTCTGCTGTCTGATGGGTGAGTTATAAACATATTTTCATATCCTATTTAGGAGCAGTTAATCCAGTATAATAATATGTTACTCAGTAGATCTGCACTTGTTCTGTCTGGTTTAATACAATGTGATTTTTTGTATAGATTTTATTGATAGAGAAAATTAATATTTGTTAAATCAATTTCTCATCAAAAGTTATATGTACAGTATTGTTTGTAAGTAAATAAAATGTATGCATTTAACTAAGACATCGTTTTTAGTGCTGTTTATTAAAGGTTACAAAATTAGTAAAATCTTATTTTGTAATTGTTTACTACTGCTAATTTTCTAACCTTTGAAATATCAACTTTGGTAGCACGGTTACCTCATAGCAAGAAGGTCCCGAGTTCAAGCCCTGGCTGGGTCGGGTGGCCTTTGAGTTTGCATTCTCTCCGGGTGTCAACATGGGTTTATTCCGGTTTCCTCCCACAGGCCAAAGACATCAATTGGACATTTCAAATTGCCCCTCACTCATGAATATAGCCATAGAAGCTGGAATGGATAAATAGATTAAATAAATAAAAGACAAACTTAAATTGACTAAAGATCTTTAATGTGTGTGAATGTGTTTGTGTGTTTCAGGTGTGTTTGGCGATGAAGTGAAGTCGGTGTCAGTGATGGAGGGAGATTCTCTTACTCTATATACTGATATTACTGAACTACAGACAGAGCAGCAGATAGTGTGGAGGTTTGGACCTAATGAGATTCGTATAGCTCAAATCAACAAAGAAGCCCATACAGTCTCAATAAATGCTGATGTTCTTGATGGGAGATTCAGAGACAGACTGCAGGTGAATAATCAGACTGGAGATCTCACCATCACAAACATCACAACACAACACACTGGACTTTATAATTTAACCATCAAAGGCAACAGGGACCTCTCATACAGATTCAATGTTACTGTTTATGGTGAGAAAAGTATTTTTGTAACATATGAACCAAATATTATCTTAGCTATGTAAACTAATTTATTTAGGTTTGGGATTGAATATAAATACTTTTATGCATCTCATTTCTTTCACACTGTTTTAAAATTTGTTTCTCAACCTTAAAACAATTAATTCCATTTTATTCATGAATTCATATGACAAAAAAACCCTGTTCAATAGATCAGACCTCTTGACTAATATGTACTTATAATATGTGCTTTGATTCTTATTTTTGTTTATACTCTTATGTTATTCAGCTCATCTGCCCATTCCTGTCATCACCACACAAAACTCATCATCATCATCATCAGGCTCAAATTGTTTATTATTGTGTTCAGTGTTGAATGTGAGAGATGTGAGTCTGTCCTGGTACAAAGGAAACAGTTTATTGTCCAGCATCAGTGTGTCTGATCTCAACATCAGCATCTCTCTTCATCTGGAGTGTCTGAATGATTCTTACAGCTGTGTGGTCAACAATCCCATCAGTAATCAAACTCAACATCTCAACATCACTCATCTCTGTCAGCCATGTTCAGATACAACAGGTGTAATTACTAGTGCTGATTTACTGAGCAGTCCAACAGATTCAGTTGGTGTAATGATATTCACTGTTTTAGGATCTGATTCAGTTACAACAATGTCTGTTATTATTCATTACAGGTCTAACCTTAGATCATATAGTTGTGATCTGTTGTGTTGCTGTTGGATGTCTGATGATTGTCGCTTTAGTTCTGATCTTCTGCATCTACAGGAAACACAGAAACACACATCAACAGGGTAAATGTTAATAATCTAATGATACTTAACAATACCCTTTGTTAACAGATCAAGATGAGAGTTTTGGTTTGTAATGTGTCTGTGTTGTTGAAACAGTTCAGACCGGTGAAGAGGAAATCACTTACAAAGAAACAACTTTCCAAAAAAGACAAACACATAAACAAGTAAGATCAATCTTTATTGTTTATATCATTGCCTAAAATCCGTGTCCGACAAGAGGGTTAGTGATAAGGACTGACCACGATGTTTAAAGCTCTACTGTGTACTTTATTGAGTTAATTCTTAACAAAAACCCATGTTTTCTTTTAAAAGTATGTGCTCATTCATGTGTAATTACTTCCCACCCACTAATGAAAGTATTCTCGTAAGTGTAGAATCTGCTATTTAAAATGCATACCGTCGAAGCGCTCTCTGGCTGAATCCATGTTGTGCCTCCATCTTTGAAATACATTCGCTGACGAGGGACATTCCTGAAATTCAAATACCGCCTTTCGCGCTTTCACTCTACACTCACGCTGCCCGATAGCTGAAGCCTCCAGAGGTTGCATGTGTAGGCGGTATACGTCATCAATACAGTCTTATTTCAGAATATTAACAATTATAAAGCTGACAATTATTCTTAGTTAATTGTAAATTGATGTAATATGCGTATGACTTGCGAATGTAATGCTCAGTTAATTTAAATAAACCAGGCTTGATGACGTATCCAGCCTGTGACCTGCGTAGCTTGAATCCTTCGGATTTTACAACAACCGCACACCGTGATGAACCTGCGATCTAATGCTTTGATTTGAAAGCCTGTTGAAGACATATTCTCGAGGACATTAAAACAAATCGCCAAGGATGCGAAATGGGGATTTTAAACGACAACGTGACAGGAAAAACATCAAGACCAAAGTCACTATTGGAGTTAGTTTTCCAAGATGGGCTCAAGGGACACTGAGAAGTTGCACTTTCTATATTCTCCACAGGTAATTCAGCATATTCGTTTACATCTATACAGTCCATGTTGTAAACTTGAAGTTGTATAGTTCCTTGGCTAACTTTAGCATGATTATGCATAACGCTTGTTAGTGTAAACATGCATGTGGTTTAATGTGTTCAACAGACACACGCCATCTATCCGCCCATTTATGTAATCTGAGGTACTGAGATAAATGTTTTTCATCTTTTCTGACCTCTAGCACAAACACACGGTGACAGCGCTATTTTTAGCCTTTCATTGATAAAAGCGTCTGATCTGCGCGTCTTTCGTTTCATTTTACAAGCGTGTGAATGTTGCGCGATCTTTTTTCACCAAAATGAGAGAAAGCTCTTACATATACACGGACATGTAACGTTTACTTAAAACATAAGCATTGTACTCTGACATAATGTCTGACATAATACTCTGATAAAGTGAAAGTTGCGCGATCTTTTTTCACCAATCTGAGAGAAAGCTCTTACATATACACGGACATGTAACGTTTACTTAAAACATAAGCATTGTACTTTGACATAATATTAGTTCGCGTCCATTTAAACCCGTCATGGTTGCTTTTTGTATGTGATTTTAAGCGGACATATCATGACAATCAGACTTTTTTCATGTTAAACATAAATCTGTGTGCTTTGATGGATCACAGGCAAAGGACATTGCAAATTGTTCATTTTTTCTCATTGCTTTTGCTTTGTAGCTACTGGAAGCCATGTTAACCTCGGCATGACACGGCCGGGCCACCGTACGAGTTAAAACGCGTTCCGAATGGGGAGGGCTAGAAAGTAATAATCAGTTGCTTGTCATATAGACTTTCACCGCTAGATGGGAGTAGATCTTACACAGTGGAGCTTTAAAGCAACACTATGTAGTTTTTATGTAAAAATGACTTACAGCTCCCCCATGTGGTTGAAAAGCGCAACAGTGCCTGGTATCAGACACTCTTCTGCAGGCAGGGGGAGGGGCGGGGCTGTGTTTCCTACCCTCCACCGCCACTTTCAGAGTGTGCTTGTAGCAGCTAGGAGGCTGCTCAGGTTGCAGCAGCAGTAGAATTTGTCCAGTAAAAAGTTGTTCTATCACTAAAATGATTTTAGAGACATTATTTAAAGGTAAAAAACTACATAGTGTTGCTTTAACGCTGGAGCATTAGTGTTTCTGTGGTCAAGCCAGCTGCGATTTAGATTCTGGTGCGCTTACTGTGTTGTTTACGGTAATTTCTAGGCCCGCCACATTTGAAGATTTGTTGTTTGCTACTTTACCAATACGCATTGTCAATTATGTGTATCATGTCTTGCACATAGTACATTTTACGGCTCAAACATATATGGGTTTATCCCTCTGGTGGCCATTTTTCCACATCAGAAGTTTTAAAAACAATTTCCCACATGTAATGACGCAGGATTGAAAGCTAGTTTACAAAAAAAACTGTTATCAAATCATAGCATCAAAACACAGAGATTCTCGAGCCAGCCTCAAAACCAGGGTACAAAATAGCCATTACTTATTGCTTTTGATGTTTCTATATGTAAAAACCGCACAAACATTATAGGTACACCTCAGACAACAGTATAAAACCATATGAACGCCAGAGTCACCCCACCTTTAAACCGCAATAAAACAACATGTTTACAAAAATACTTAACAGAGCACTACATATACACTGAATTGAGTAAAGTACCTCTTTATGCCTGTGGTCTCTGATTAAAACCTTTGTGAATTTTATGCAGTTTTATTATAAAAGTAACATTTAATCACTTCATTCATTTAATAGCTGACCTCGAAATGTTTTAGGACAAAGAAAGTGCATCAGACAACAGCGTCTATAATGACACCGTCAGTATCTCAGTGTTTGTAGCAGGGCTGGGAAGATGCATTGCAATACACACTACCTATCTGAAATTGATTCTAAATAGCAAAGGTGATATTAAGCACAGATCTTTCATATACTACAGCTCATTGATCAGTAGGAAGTCCTTATTAATCTAAAATCACTGAGTTTTAGTCGTTTATAACATGCATTTGAAAAAGCAACACTCATCAATCATAATCATTACAAATATTCTTTAATATAATAAAAATAACTGTAAAGGTTCGATAAACAGAAATACAAATATGCTTATAGGTATTTCCTGGAGCTGCATGTGTAATGGTACTTTTTTAAGGCACATATTGAATTTGCATAGCAAGATAATCACACAATTTATCATCCAAGCCCTAGTTTGTTGCTGTCATTATTATTTCATGTTATATTACTTAAAACCTAGACATAAGAGGACTGACCCAGACCCATCAAACTAAATTAAACAAAAATAGCAACATATGAAATTGATCACTCTTTGCCAGAGTTTTATTTAATACATTAAGAGTTTTTTGCATATTTACATGTTTATGTATTTATTTCAGTTGAAACTGCTTTATAACTCAACAAACAACTAAAAACAAAGACAAATTTAAGCGCATGTGCTTTTTGTCAAGAGAAAGTCTCAGCTAACATATGCATTACACTCAATACCCGTATGATCATAAACACTTGTTTCGTGACACTTCATGATTGTTGCACAGATGCTGAGGTTGACCACACAAGAGTGAGATATGCTAACAACCAGCAGTCACGTTATATTTAACCTCTGAAGTCATAATAATATAATAACATTAATAACATATTAGTGATATCAGATTATTTACAACACTGTCTTTAACGTGTCAATGTATGCATAAGATTCTTACTTTATAGATTTAATAATGATTTAATAACTTAATATTTGTTATTTTTATTAAATGTTTGTGTTTGTCTGTTGTGTACAGAGAACTCCAGAAGACGTTGAAGTGGTGTACTTAGAAGTTTCACGTTAAATCCTGAAAAACTCAACTGTAATAGTAGGCATAATCATTTTACTTGACCAATACACACAAGGACAATAAAGACTACACTAAAATTCCTCATCATTTTAAATATTGTTTAAAAATTAATGCATTTCATTTAAATCTGCCAGACAACTTTTTTGTTTTGGGTTACATATGATTCAAGTATTTAAAAAAAAAAAAAAGGAATATGAAGTCTTTTTAAATTATAATAATTTTTAATTTGATATAATTTAATAAAAATGTAATGATTTTTAAATATTCCATATCTTGACTTCACTCTAAAAAAATAATCCGTAAAAAAACGGATAATGTCCAGGCAGAAAATTACCGGTACGTTTTCCGTTATTTCACAGACATTTCCGTTTATTCAAAAACTGAACATTCTGTAGATTATAGAACACTTTCCATAGATTTACAGACCATTGTCCGTAGGCTTTAGGGACACTTCAATCTGCCTATGAAACGCAACAATGGTGACAATCAACAACAAAGCTTTATGCCGCAATGCATGCTGGGTACCAGGATTGTAGAAAACTCTTTCTTACCATTTACTCTCACCATTGTTGAGATTTGTATCCAAAATGTTGATGTCTCTGTGAAGCAAAATACACAACTGATACCTTACCTCAATCTTATTCAATACAGTGTCTTATTAGATCAGCATAGCGTTTCACTCTCACACATTTGAGTTCTTCATTCTTATTTTATCACTTCATATTTAAATGCTAGGCAGCATAACATGAAAAACCAAGCTCAGATGACATAATAGACATTTTCCCTTACTCAAGCAACAAACAAGTTGTGATTGCTACAAGCAAAAACATTATTGCAATGTTAAAAGAGCAGAGTCAGTTCTGAAGGTCAAGGGACAAAAGCCTAACTAAAGGGAACACTAATCACCATAGTGGTGACTTCAAGTGAATCTAAAACAAACATAAACTGTAGATTTAATTTGATAAATGTTGTGGTAAATATCCATTTGACTTACACGTCACGTCAGAAAGAAGATTTGTCTACAAAATCACATGTGTCGATGCTGGAATAGTTGAACACTTGTATCTTGTTCTGACAGCATTTGTTTAGAAGTTAAACATCATCCATGTTAGAAAAGAACTCTGCAAGCAAGCTGTAATTTTAGGTTTCAAACAGAGATGGTGATAGAGAGGCAAAAGTGAAAGATTGCAGCAGGAGTTGTTGCACCCATAATGCAACATGTTATTAAAAAAAACAGATAAACGCCTGTAAAACATAAATACGGAAAATTCCTTCAGATTTACACAGTACTTTGTCCGTTTTTTTACGGATTTTTTTTGAGTGTTCATTAATCCTGTACTGTATTATTTTTACGCATTTATTTTAGTTAATTTTTGTATTGTTTTATTGGGATCCCCATTAGCGGCCCATTTAATGGCAGCTAATCTTCCTGGGGTCCTCTTTAAAATTATTCACAACATAAAATTACACAAAGCAATAACAACACAAATTACAATCAAAATAATTCAAACATTGCACCAACGTTCAGGGGAAAAAAAGAAAAAAAGAAAGCATTTGAAAGAACATGACAATTTCCAGCTGGCACTAGATCATTTGCAGCAATTCCTTGGTTACTGTCCTCTTAAATTTGTATTTGTTCTGAATTCTGCGTGATGAGACAGAAAGTCGATTCCAAATAGATATTGCTCGATAAAGTGATGTGCGTTTCAGAAAATTTGTTCTAGGAAGCGGAAGTTTTATATCACCACCTAGGGCCTGCCTGGTGGCATATTAGGGCTGTCAAATTTTAATTCGAATTTCGAATATTCGTCGAAAGTAAAAAAAATATGCATATTCGAACTTAAAACTTTGCATTCGAATTTTACCTGTGTCAGGAAGCTCACGCAACGTGACGATGACGTAACTGACGTGGATTGTTATACAGAGCGTTAGCGGCTCAGCCAACTATGCGGAGCAAGCCAGCGTTATTCATTTGAAAAATAGCAAGAAAAGACATTGGGGATTACGAGTCGGACATATTAAAAGGGCTGTGATGCTGCTTTGGTTTTTGGAGCATCAACTGGAATTCAACCGCAAAGTGAAACTAACTGAGATGAATTATTGTCGTCTGCTTCTAAATGCAGTTTTAAAGTTTAAAATAACTGATCAACACGAAAGTGCCATAATACAGCTGCTTGTTTAGCAACATTAAAACCATATGTGCATCTACAGAGTCCACAACGCATATGAGAGAGTTGCAATGTAACGCCGCGGTGGCTTTATTTTAACTGACTGGAAACTTGACTTTCACCTGGACATTTGATAATATGCAAGTTTTTCATCAACATTATCTGCGTGAAATATAAACATGATGATCATCTGCCAACTCGACTGTTTCAGCCCGTCCTTTATGTTAATTACGGAGAGTCTGCTTTATTAACGGCTTCACTCTGCGCGTAAGTTAAACATTTCTGTTCTGTACTTTATTACTCGCATATATTTCTACACATTTTCAACCAAGGAACACACAAAATATAATATAAGTTGTTGTGAATAGCGTTTAAGCTTGACAAAATTTAAATGACTAATGATCTTTCCCACTTATTTTGGCTTAAATAAAGATTAATTCGTTTTCATACTTTATTAGAAACACGTTAATTTATCTACTTATATAAAATGCCCTATATTAATATGCATTGTCTATGTATGGCATTCGTTTTGTACATTTACAGGTGCACAACTATACTGGTTAATTTTGATTTCATTAGTAGTGTTTATAACATTCGTTTTAACAAAAATATGCTGTGCATGATTATATTATTGGGGCTTTGTGCTGCGCCCACTTGTGGGCTTTTAGGAGTATTTTCTCCAAGATAAAGTAGGTCTTTACAATTCGAATAAAATTCGAATTTTATTATTTTTCAAGGACGAATTTCGAATGTACTTGTTCAGCCATTTTGACAGCCCTATGGCATATAGGTGTCCACTTCCTACAAAAACAAGCTGCTCAGTTAATATTTAATGTTTTATTTATTAACATGAAATATGTTGGTTATGAGTTTTCAGTCGGTTTTATTCTCATTGTGAAATTATGAAAATGTACTGTAAAACTTTAATTAGCTTACTTTAAAGCAAACTTGTTCCTTCTGTAGTGTGCATACGCTTATAATAAACTACCCATAATAGCACATATTACTTTCTTCAAAGGAGAAATACACACACCTACTTTATCATGAGGAAACAGTAACCCCCATGTGTGGAACGCCATTGGCTGTTCACTGAAAACATCAGCCTATCATGTGGACGCACATTATGAATAATCATAAATTCAGGGTTTAAACCAGAGTTTTGAGTGAAGGTTGATAACTAGCATCATGAGACAGATTCAGATACCCTGAATTAACCTGGGTTGGATTTGTCGGGTTTTGTCAACTTAAAACTTTCTCTGCAACTCTGAGTTTGTTCAGTTAGCTTCGTGCAACAGGCCATCAATGAAGAAAATGTTTCTCATGTTTGTTTTTCTCTCTTTGTGTTTCTGCTGTCTGATGGGTGAGTTATAAACATATTTTCATATCCTATTTAGGAGCAGTTAATCCAGAATAATAATATGTTACTCAGCAGATCTGCACTTGTTCTGTCTGGTTTAATACAATGTGATTTTTTGTATAGATTTTATTGATAGAGAAAATTAATATTTGTTAAATCAATTTCTCATCAAAAGTTATATGTACAGTATTGTTTGTAAGTAAATAAAATGTATGCATTTAACCAAGACATCGTTTTTCGTGCTGTTTATTAAAGGTTACAAAATTAGTAAAATCTTATTTTGTAATTGTTTACTACTGCTAATTTTCTAACCTTTGAAATATCAACTTTGGTAGCACGGTTACCTCATAGCAAGAAGGTCCCGAGTTCAAGCCCTGGCTGTGTCGGGTGGCCTTTGAGTTTGAGCATTCTCTCCGGGTGTCAACATGGGTTTATTCCGGTTTCCTCCCACAGGCCAAAGACATAAATTGGACATGTCAAATTGCCTCTCACTCATGAATATAGCCATAGAAGCTGGAATGGATAAATAGATTAAATAAATAAAAGACAAACTTAAATTGACTAAAGATCTTTAATGTGTGTGAATGTGTTTGTGTGTGCAGGTGTGTTTGGTGATGAAGTGAAGTCAGTGTCAGTGATGGAGGGAGATTCTGTTACTCTACACACTGATATTACTGAACTACAGACAGATGATCTGATAGACTGGAGGTTTGGACCTGAAGAGACTCTGATGGCTGAAATCAACAAAGCAGCCAATAAAGTCTCAATAAATGCTGATGTTCTTGATGGGAGATTCAGAGACAGACTGCAGGGGAATAATCAGACTGGAGATCTCACCATCATAAACATCACAACACAACACACTGGACTTTATAATATAACCATCAAAGGCAACAGGGACCTCTCATACAGATTCAATGTTACTGTTTATGGTGAGAAAAGTATTTTTGTAACATATGAACCAAATATTATCTTAGCTATGTAAACTAATTTATTTAGGTTTGGGATTGAATATAAATACTTTTATGCATCTCATTTCTTTCACACTGTTTTAAAATTTGTTTCTCAACCTTAAAACAATTAATTCCATTTTATTCATGAATTCATATGACAAAAAAACCCTGTTCAATAGATCAGACCTCTTGACTAATATGTACTTATAATATGTGCTTTGATTCTTATTTTTGTTTATACTCTTATGTTATTCAGCTCATCTGCCCATTCCTGTCATCACCACACAAAACTCATCATCATCATCATCAGGCTCAAATTGTTTATTATTGTGTTCAGTGATGAATGTGAGAGATGTGAGTCTGTCCTGGTACAAAGGAAACAGTTTATTGTCCAGCATCAGTGTGTCTGATCTCAACATCATCAGCAGCATCTCTCTTCATCTGGAGTGTCTGGATGATTCTTACAGCTGTGTACTGAACAATCCCATCAGTAATCAGACTCAACATCTCAACATCACTGATCTCTGTCAGACATGTTCAGATACAACAGGTGTTATTTACTGAGCTGATGTCAGATCAGTCCATCAGATTCAGTTGGTGTAATGATATTCACTGTTTTAGGATCTGATTACAACAATGTCTGTTATTATTCATTACAGGTCTAACCTTAGATCATATAGTTGTGATCTGTTGTGTTGCTGTTGGATGTCTGATGATTGTCGCTTTAGTTCTGATCTTCTGCATCTGCAAGAAACACAGAAACACACAGCAACAGGGTAAATGTTAATAATCTAATGATACTAAACAATACCCTTTGTTAACAGATCAAGATGAGAGTTTTGGTTTGTAATGTGTCTGTGTTGTTGAAACAGTTCAGACCGGTGAAGAGGAAATCACTTACAAAGAAACAACTTTCCAAAAAAGACAAACACATAAACAAGTAAGATCAATCTTTATTGTTTATATCATTGCCTAAAATCCGTGTCCGACAAGAGGGTTAGTGATAAGGACTGACCACGATGTTTAAAGCAACACTATGTAGTTTTTATGTAAAAATGACTTACAGCTCCCCCATGTGGTTGAAAAGCGCAACAGTGCCTGGTATCAGACACTCTTCTGCAGGCAGGGTGAGGGGCGGGGCTGTGTTTCCTACCCTCCACCGCCACTTTCAGAGTGTGCTTGTAGCAGCTAGGAGGCTGCTCAGGTTGCAGCAACAGTAGAATTTGTCCAGTAAAAAGTTGTTCTATCACTAAAATGATTTTAGAGACATTATTTAAAGGTAAAAAAACGACATAGTGTTGCTTTAACGCTGGAGCATTAGTGTTTCTGTGGTCAAGCCAGCTGCGATTTATATTCTGGTGCGCTTACTGTGTTGTTTACGGTAATTTCTAGGCCTGACGCATTTGAAGATTTGTTGTTTGCTACTTTACCAATACGCATTGTCAATTATGTGTATCATTGCACATAGTACATCTTACGGCTCAAACATATATGGGTTTATCCCTCTGGTGGCCATTTTTCCACATCAAAAGTTTTAAAAACAATTTCCCACATGTAATGACGCAGGATTGAAAGCTAGTTTACAAAAAAACTGTTATCAAATCATAGCATCAAAACACAGCGATTCTCGAGCCAGCCTCAAAACCAGGGTACAAAATAGCCATTACTTATTGCTTTTGATGTTTCTATATGTAAAAACTGCACAAACATTATAGGTACACCTCAGACAACAGTATAAAACCATATGAACGCCAGAGTCACCCCACCTTTAAACCGCAATAAAACAACATGTTTACAAAAATACTTAACAGAGCACTACATATACACTGAATTGAGTAAAGTACCTCTTTATGCCTGTGGTCTCTGATTAAAACCTTTGTGAATTTTATGCAGTTTTATTATAAAAGTAACATTTAATCACTTCATTCATTTAATAGCTGACCTCGAAATGTTTTAGGACAAAGAAAGTGCATCAGACAACAGCGTCTATAATGACACCGTCAGTATCTCAGTGTTTGTCGCAGGGCTGGGAAGATGCATTGCAATACACACTACCTATCTGAAATTGATTCTAAATAGCAAAGGTGATATTAAGCACAGATCTTTCATATACTACAGCTCATTGATCAGTAGGAAGTCCTTATTAATCTAAAATCACTGAGTTTGAGTCGTTTATAACATGCATTTGAAAAAGCAACACTCGTCAATCATAATCATTACAAATATTCTTTAATATAATAAAAATAACTGTAAAGGTTCGATAAACAGCTAAAAACAAAGACAAATTTAAGCGCATGTGCTTTTTGTCAAGAGAAAGTCTCAGCTAACATATGCATTACACTCAACACCCGTATGATCATAAACAATTGTTTCGTGACACTTCATGATCGTTGCTCAGATGCTGAGGTTGACCACACAAGAGTGAGATATGCTAACAACCAGCAGTCACGTTATATTTAACCTCTGAAGTCATAATAATATAATAACATTAATAACATATTAGTG
The DNA here is from genome assembly GCF_030506205.2 of Paramisgurnus dabryanus. NCBI lineage: Eukaryota > Metazoa > Chordata > Actinopteri > Cypriniformes > Cobitidae > Paramisgurnus > Paramisgurnus dabryanus. The sequence goes on along the minus strand of NC_133360.1, from coordinate 3,877,956 downwards.
ATATCAGATTATTTACAACACTGTCTTTAACGTGTCAATGTATGCATAAGATTCTTACTTTGTATATAGATTTAATAATGATTTAATAACTTAATATTTGTTATTTTTATTAAATGTTTGTGTTTGTCTGTTGTGTACAGAGAACTCCAGAAGACGTTGAAGTGGTGTACTTAGAAGTCACGTTAAATCCTGAAAAACTCAACTGTAATATATCATTTTAAAATACATTGGGCCTCATTTATCAATCTAACACACACACACACACACATATATAAAAATCACACACACGCACACCCATACAATCACATTTGCAAGTTGTTAAAGTAAACGAAAACACTATTTTAGGTTTTTCTCATTATTCCTTTTCAAACAGCAAACGGCTAAACATACATTCTTCACGCTAACTCAAAACTTGCATAAATAATGTGAAACATGACGTGAGATTTGAATGTAGCCACCACTCAAATCCATATTGATGAATTTCAAGTCTTAACGAGCCAAGAAACGACCATACGCACAGTTTTCTGTCGTACGCTCGTGTCATAAATGAGGCCCAAAGTATGTTAAATGTTTTATGTTTGTTACTGAATGCTTCATTTCTTTGTTGACGTTAAACATGGTGTGAAAAGAAATGTGGTTATGTTCTGTTGTTGCAAATGAGATATGTGTTTGACTATTGGCTGTTTGTGGTGTGTAAACGGGGAGCTACGTGTATATGTAAGAGGTGTTAACAGCATGTGCATGTTTGTGTGAGTATTGTGTCTTTCTTTTGCTGTCTTGCACGCTACACAAAACAGCTTTACAATTAATTATTGAATTCATCAATGTAACAGTTAGCAAATATAATATGTTTTTAATCAAACAGTGTTATTACTGTGAAATCTTACTCTGTGAATGTAAAATAATGAGATTTATGACTCTTGCTATCATTATTATTATTTATATCATGCTGTTCCTGTAGCTCAGTTGGTAAAGCATTGCATTAACAATAGTAACCAAAAGTTCATGCTTCCCAGAAAACATACTGTACATACTGACACAATGCACATCTTAAAAGTCACTTGCTAAATGCATGAATATAAATGTATTTCTCATGCAAACAATACTAACTTTAGTCAAGTTTTTTTACAGGCTTAGCAAGAGACTTCTTTATTTCATGGCCTCACACCTCTTCGTCTCACATCTTAGCCACATGTGCCATTTTTTTACCCTTTTTTAAAAGACCACGTCCTGTTTTTGTCAATGTCAGGGACAAATACAAATGAAAAAATGTTGAAGAAAAAATGCATTGATGTACTGAATGCTGCAGTATTTCTGGCATCATGATACTTTGAGATTATCACTGATACTCTGAAAAGATCTGTCATCAGCATTGATCAAGGTGTTTTAAAACTGATCAGAACTAGCTTTATTAAGCCAGATCCTATATTTTACGTGCAGTGTTGTACTGAAATTTTACTGCCCCTAAAATTTTGCCTCCCTGATTGGTTCATACATAGGACGGCTGCTACCTGATTGATCCCTATATGTAAAACCCACACCTAATCCTAATATTAGGGAGTCAACTAACAGCAAATATGTCGATCTTCCTGAATAAAAACACTAGACTTATAAACGTGAGAGTTAAATTGTGCTTTAGCACTGCTTTTGTAAAGCTCACACATGCAGGGTGAGAGTTGTAACATCAGTGCTAAAACATTTGCATTGCATCATGTATGCATTGTGTGAAACTGAATTTAAACAGTTTTGCATTTGATATCATCTAGCACCTACATACATCGCATTCGCCGTCCACAATTACTGACACTCTTGATTAAAATGTGTTAAAAGCCATAAAATAAATAATAAATATAATTACAAATATAACTTTTAAGTGAATTTTAAAAGAATAAAAAAAACATTGTTTTTTCATAAAATCACCTGTTCAAAAATTATTGGCACCGCTGACTACCCTTATAAAATAGATGTTATTGAAGCATTTTAATGCAGTTTTTACTGCAAGGCGCCATCCAGCTCGTTGAGCACCTCGACGCTTGCTCAGGTGGAGCCGGATTGAACCGCAACCTTCCGGTTTGTAGACAACCTTACATTAACCACTGAGCCACTGCCCCATTTTGTGTTGACATTATACATTTTTACATGTTTATGGACTTCTATTGTAAACATCGACCTGTAACTGTTGTGTTTGTTAAAAAGTTAAACTGATGATACTTGAGGAAAGGTCAAAGGTGAAAGCTGAAGTGACCAAAAAAAATAATGTTTTAACGTAAACCTCTCACCTTTATAAGAGATCTTTGATAATGACTACGGACACAAACTGATGAAGATATCTGACCTCTGAAACCTCCATCTGAGGAAGATGAAACTCTGATCAATAATCTACTACTGAGGAACAAATAACGTTACATTAAAAAAAGACATTTAATTTTATAGTTCTTACTTTATAGTCGGATTAATATCGACTTCGGTTGACTTTAATTTCAGTAGATAATCGCTTATTTCCCTCAGTTTTACCTCAGTTTCCTCGACTAATGAATTCATGCTGCATGATGTTGTGCTCCCGATGATGAAATGACGCCGATTCGCGGTTGTGGCTAGAAGGGAAACCGCTGCGGCCAAAATCTCGCCGGATGAGTTCTGTTTTCATCCTAATCCTACTTTCAAACCTAACCATAAACCAACATTTTTATTGGGTTTAGGTGGTAAATGTATTACATCTAGCCAGAACCGATGTTTCATCCAAATTAATCATACACCCGAACCCTAAAGGTAAACCCAAAATCTCGCGAGATGCGTCTGCTGTATCCCATCAAGCCAGAACCCTGATTTGTGGAGACGCTTCTGCTTGTTCAACAAAAAAAATTGACATTGATATTAAGTAAAAGTAAACTACATTCACAACATAATAACACATAAGCGAGTTTTGACAGTAAATTAAAACAGAGTTTAAAGACTGTGTAGAGTTTACTTACACATATAACCGTAGTAGAGCGCCATCTTGTGTTCACAGAAGATATTCACCACTACAAGAACAGCTGAAAATGACGGTTCATTTTCGAAGAGATCCCATAAATGTTGTTTGAGTAGAAACCAACAGCTTATAATGTCAACACAAAATGATTTTTAAAAATCATGATAACGAGAAAAGAAGCTCATTACTTGTAGATTTTACTCTAAAATTACTGATATGCTGTAGTAACTAATGCACTGTCCTTTTCTGCATCAATAAATTCACAGTAGGCCTATGTGAAATTTTTTTTTTATCTTCATATATTAATAAATATATATCGCAATCATGACATCGCACGTGTGAGCAGTGAATTCAGTTGACTTGTGCGCTATTTAGTGTCAGCAGAATGTTTGTATAAAATGGCTCATGGAAATAAACCAAACCGTGACTTTTAGCAGTGGCTTTTATTTCACAACAAATATAATATAAGAATACAACAAATTGATGCCATAACAATACACTGCTAAAACAATTACACACCGAGACTATAGCAGAGATTAAAGTGAGTTAACACAGTGGTTCTCAAACTGGGGGCCGCAAGATGGTGCCAGGGGGGGCCCCAGTTTTATGACATTTTAAAAAAATTAATTAATTCATCATAAATTCTGTGTTACTAAACCTAAAAAAAAAGCTACTAACAAACAGCACTACTTTTTATAATTTAATATGTTTTGTTTAATTAAAATGTTGCATTTTAGAACACATTTGTCATTACTTTTCCTTTAGGGGGGCCACGACGGAAAGCTCCGTACCCACAGGGGCGTTGAAAAACACACGCACGTTGAAAAAGTTTGAGAACCAGCATTGAGTTAAGTGCTCTCAGGGGATATACAGTATATCATGCACAGTAACACACAAAAATGGCTGGGTTATTTTTGACCCATGTTGGGTAAATATTGAACAAAACACATGCTGGGTTAAAAATTACCCAATGTTGGGTTGTCATTATGCAACTGGTTATGACAACCCAACAGTTGGGTTAAAACAACCCAGCAGTGTGACAGTGCCCGTCTAATATTTACCCAAAATAAGTCAAAAAGTTATTTTTAGAGTAAATAAAAAGACAGAAAATATTTTCTATTCAATTTCACAGAAAGTTTTCCTGAGAGCAAAAACAATATAACAGTGCACTTTAGTGTTGTGTAAAACCTCAACTGTAGCTAAACAATAAAAATAAGATGCAGAATATACAACATGAACATACACAAATGACAAAGGATTTAAAGAATAAAAATATATAAATCAATGCTGTTTTAGTGTATAAGATGTAGTGTAACTCCAGATTATCAAAGCTTATTTTTTTTTTAAATAATGTTAAGGCATTTAATACACAGATTCTCCCTTAAGTTACATTTAACTATATATTTAGGCAATGTATTATATTTACAATTAAACAATATAACATTCATTAGGTGTGCACATAAAAAAGGAAATATTATAGATATGCTGATACACATCAAGATATTTTAAGCAAAAAAAAGGAGGGTTTTTATTATTGTTATTTCACAGTTGAGACACAGTGTTAAGTTATCATAAAGATAGTGTTCATAAAAATGCTATAAAGTATAAACATATGTGTGGTAGTGAAAGAAAGAAATACAGGAAACACACACTGATGGCAAACTGTTCAGTTTTGTTTTTGCATCATTCCATGTAAATATAAAACTAAATCAAATTATACGTAAATCCTGAAAAAAAATATTTATAGGACTTTATATTAAAACGTGCGCGGGTAAATAGTGCTATAGTTTCTCTTTATTTCTTCTGATGATGTGAAGTACTCTGCTTTGCTTATGATTTGCATAAAGTTAAACCTTGGTTTGGTTACAACACATTAATACCAGAAAACTATAAAATTGAGATGTGCCTTTTATGGGAACATAAACATGTTGATTATGGGATCGTTCCCATAGAAAGAACCTAGCAACATTGCCGGAACACGAACACGTCATAAAAAATCATGCATGTGCATATTTCAAGAAAATCATTGGTAGTGTTAATGAAACAAAATGAAACAAACCTCAGACAATGATCATATTACACTTAAGGAAGATCACTGCTGTTGCTTTCAGTCCTGAAAGGTTTCGTCATCTTTGCTGACTCTTTGCCTGTGATGGACACAGATGAGAGATCAAATTAGAAGATGAACAGAAGATAAACATCTACAAATGCAATCCTGTAGCTCAGTTGGTTAAGCATTATGTTAGCAGTTCAAAGGTCATGAGTTTGAATCTCAGGGATTTACTTTATTTCCATTCTGAATTTAAAACTAAATATAAGATTTGTGTTTACAATGTTGTGTGTTTTAGGGATGTGCATTTATGTCATTTTTTCATTTCGATTAATCCATAGGTCTGAAGAACGAGTACTCGATTAACTGGGGGCGGGGCAATCAAAGGGGCGGGGCTTACACGTCATGGTGAAAATGAAAATATTTTTATTAAAAACACTCAAATAAAACTTAATTTCGAAGAAACTATGACAGAACAATGAACACATACTAGAGTTTTAATGAATTAAATGTTTTTAACAGAAACCTCTAACAGGAAAAGCTGCGTGATGGAATGAAACTAAAGGGTTAACAAACACAAACCGAAGCGCTTTCTATATGACGCACTCTGCATAATATTAAGCCTTTATACAACATAAATGCACCACGTCCATCTATCTGCATAAATGCAAGACTTCAACTAAGTTTTCAACTAAGTTATCTAAAAAAAAGAAAGTTTAACTCCCTTTGTGAATGTGCATCATAAACAGCGCACTTTTAAACACGTCCAGTCAAAGCACAAGCTTCATAACATTAAGCAGCTTTAAGTATTTTGCTATCATTTTAGCATTTAGCTGTGTCGTGTCGTCCTCTTACCTCAGTCAAGATGTAATGTAAATGCTCGTATGGCTCTCTGGTATCTCTTGACATTTGATGTTTAAATATGAGATGATAACCCATTGAACTTTTGACAGCGCTGTACATTTTGCAACTGACTGACTGTATTTCCGAAGATCACGGCATCCTTTTAAACCATAGTGCCTCAGTGATGTGAGGTGTGACCGGCTTCGCGGGCTGCCGCGTATTACGCAGACCGGCGGGTTGCTGATGCGCGGTCGCGCGGAATCTGTTTGTTTTTGAATCACGCATGGTAATGCTACTGATGTCATACGTCGGTCTGCGTAGCTCGACACGACGTCAAACACGCATCTCCAGACCCAGTCTTTACTACCACATGCGCTCGTAACGCTAACCAGACACCCAAATGCCGCCATATCCACAATAAATAAATAAATAAACCCACATGATCATCGTTTTCGTGATCGATCATCGATGCCACGTTCAAGTACTCGAGCAATCGAGTACTCGTGCCCATCCCTAGTGTGTTTTGTGTTATCTGACTGAATCTGAAACACACGATGTGTGTGTACAATAAACATCACCATTACCTGTCTCTTCCTCATTTATCATAATGTCTGCCCGGTTATTTCTAGGTTTAAAATGTCTTGATAAAATTAGATTTGTGCATATGTATAATTACGAATCTACGAATTTTATCATGAGTGCTATTAGATTTTGATTCCTGTGTTTGTATTTCCGGTGTTTTGCTGTAGTTTATATTTTTTCTTTAAGTTGTATAAGTGAAAAGGGTGATAGTTGCTGCATATAAACTATTACTTTAATACAAACTATAAATTACAAAAACATCTGAAGTCATTTCAAACAACAACTCTAATATGAATGTATTAAAAGCACTATTTTTCAGTGTAAATCAGTATAATGATATGTGTAATATGTGAATAAAAGGCCAAACCAACAAAAAATATTCAAAACATTTGAACCCTGAATATAAACAAACATTTTTACAAATTTAAATTCAATCTGTACTGTAGCAAAATAAAGACAATCACTATATAAATCTTGTATTAGCTGAAGATATTTCTTACCTAGTAGTCCTTGAGAGACGTCGGTAAAGAAAGATAGCGAGAGCAAGAGCAAAAACAAGAACAAGAAGAAAAACACAGAGTCCTGCTACAACACCTGAAGACTTACTAGAAGATTGATCATCTGAGAGAGAGAGAGGGAGAGAGAGAGAGAGAGAGAGAGAGAGAGAGAGAGAGAGAGAGAGAGAGAGAGAGACATACAAAGTTTAATAAATCACATTTGAGTGTTGTTGTAAGATGAGATTTGCGTACATTTTATACAACAGTTCTTTCTTGTTTTGAAAACTGTTTACATTCTACTAGTATAGTAACAGTAACCCTTTACTATTTAGTATCGTTTACGTATCATTCAACCACTGATCATGAATGACTAAGGAAGACACTTGAGCTGTACAGTTGCACTGGAAAAAACTGCAAAGAAAGCGTCATACATTAAGCTGCACAAACACTGTTTTAAAGACTTTCAATCAGTTCCCTAGCTCCCTAGGTCGTTGCAACAAAAAAAATACATATGAATAAAATAAACAAATAATAGATTCACGAGACCAAACACTGTTGGTTTGATCCATCCAAAACAAATAAAATCTCATTCTTGACCATCAGACACAGATACCTCAGAGCCAGTGTCAAATAGTAGTGTCAGAGAGAGCGATATTGGTTAAAATATATAAATTTGTTTTAGTATAATGTTTCATCAAAACTACATTGCTAATTTTGATAAATTATCTTTATTATTTTGAAGCGATCTACTTACCATTGACTTTTACATTGGTAACATTATTATGTGGAATGACAGAATCTTCCAACGTCTTTCCTTTTCCTGTATCTACAGACACATCTAAAACATTAACAAAAGGTTATAAAAAAAGATGAATAGAGACGTCACATTCAATCTTAAAATCAGTCTCAAGTGATCCAAACACAAGCAAACACCACTGAAAACAGGGACATGTTCTTTATTCACTTCCGCCATATTTGTGTCCGTCTTGGCAGTGACCACAGCATATCTAATGCATTAAATGGTCACATTTATTAGTTTAATTGAGGGCTTAACAGAGACAAAATACTGATTTTACAATCTGGAGTTATATGTCAGCTGCCAGTCAGTCCCTTCAGTTGTTCGCGATCGTGGAAGAACGCAAAATCAACAAAATGTCGAATTTTTGGTATCCTGCATTATTTGTCATATTCTGTATTAAATATTTCCAGAAATTAAAAATGTCTCATAAAAATAAATTAAATATAATATCTCTGTCATTATAAATAGACAACTTGGTGAATATTTTGGGCTATAATTTACTAACGCGAATTAACATAGTACGCTCAGGGCGCGCAGCTGTGACCGGACACAAAAAACGTGGTCCGGATGAATATGTCAGCAGGATTTGATTGTTGATGATTTGGCTTCTTTTCAAAAACCCATTCATTGTCTCTGCTTAAATGTAGCTATAAATTAAATGTTAACTGAAAACACGTATTATCCTATAGCTGTATATTTTTGCCATGTGGACACTCATTAGAATACTTCCTAATTATAACATTGACACATGTTTTCTGAAAAGCCCAAATATATTAAGAGATGCAGAACATCTAAATCTGTTAAATCTATTGCATGGTTAGTCAAGACTAAATGGAAATTTAAAACGTAAAGGTGAAGTAAAGAGATTAAGAACACATTAATGAGTACGTTCACATGCACAGAATAAGCGGATAACTATCAAAAATCTGCTTATTATAGAAAACTGTTTTCATGCGTTTACATGCAAATCAACAAGCCGGCTATGCAGTCAACTGCGTTTACATGGGACTTGGAGAATTATCAGTTTTCTCGCAGGCAGTGACGTCACCACCTATAGTACATAATAGTCGATCAAAAAGCCAACGGCATATCTGTCTTAAGCTGTACTGTTGTATCTCTTCTCGTGTCTACAGCACCTGTAAATGTAACATGTGCTTCTATTTTCAGTTTCTCTGCCAACTGCTTTAGTCCAGCGGAGACTTTTATGCGTTACTTTGCGCTTACTTCCGCGTGTGACGTTTATCTTTCATACGCGGAGACATGCGCACATGGACAAAACCATGAGAAACCCGGTTAAGGTGTTTACATGCCACGCGAAATCGGTGTAATGAGCAAAAAACTACCTGTGCCGATCGGTTTTTGCTTACGCCGTTTATGGGCTTTCCCTGATTAAAGAAAACCGATTTACGCGTTTACATGACCCCACACATTATCAGTTTATTAAGCATAATCGGCGTAAGACTGTGCATGTAAACGCACTCAATGGCACCTCTGTCTTTTCTGCTCGAGACAGATAGCTTTAAATTATATCCATATCTCAGGACGCTTGTTTATACATGTATCAACTGCATGTGGTGCTTCACAGACCGACTGACAAATAAAATAAAATTATTGTGAGATCGGAGCAGACTGCTTGTTATGCTTTCGAAAGGCTCTTGCAGCAGAGTGATGTCACACATGTATGCATGTATAGTATTTGTTGTATATTTAGAAGTAGAGTAGAAATCCATTTAGAGCTGCAACTATCGACTATTTTTTCAACCGATTAATCTATCGATTATTTTTTCGATTAATCGAATAGTCTAATGATTTTTTTATACATATAATTCCCCAACAAATAATAAATGTAACATCTGCCATTAACGCCAACATTTTATTTAAGCATTTTCTTAATTAAACAAACACACAAACCAAAATTTTCAACATGAAAAATAAAGTGGCAGTGCCACTTTAAAAGAGGCATTATTCACCTTAAACAATAAAATAGGCATATATTAATATTTTAAACATTAGTTTATTATTAGTACATGCATTAACTCAGCATTAGTTCAGACTGAAGTAAAAATAAGTTCATTGTGATTCATGAACCCTTATATAAGATGTAATGGTTATATTATTACTGTTAATATTATTACTATTAGTAGTACTGCATTCTCATTTAACTTTAACATTTAACTTTTCTTAAGTTCCGGGTAAAAAACAAGTTCAGTTAGTATGATCTTCTAATATTTTATAAACAGCGTTTACGCTGCTGTTACTTTAAATAAACGCATGTCAGGAATACCTTACAAGACGAGCTTCTGTAATATCTGCGCACATATTCGCAAAAAAGATGTTCATTGGGAACTCCAGACTGCCAGCTGGCTTTCAGTGCACGCGGGCACATGCCTATCAGTTCTCAATGTGACAGTAACTTATTATTTCAAAACTTCTTAATATAAAAACATGTCCTGCTCTTTATTTACTGTTTCAACATACTGCCCAGAAGCGATGCAATGTCGCGTCTGTCAGGCGTCTCGCAGCTCGTATTAAACGAAGATGTAAACGCAGCTGTATTAAGCACAATATGTATTGATTCTATTGTTTATAGAGTAAGTATAAAAACTTACTGTAATAGTTCAAATTCTTACGCTGACGTCTCGTCATTTTGAGGTCGGAGAGCCCCAGGTTTTCTTTTAAGATGATCATACACAGGTGTTGCGCTGCTGTGGTATGCCATTTCAGTTTTACACAGTATGTGTTTTATTTGGTCTCTGCTTAAAGTATTCCCACACTTTTGATCGCATTCTGTCTGTTTGGTATAACACTTGTATCACCCGGTCGGAGCTGAAGCCGCCTTCATTTCAAAATGTAAACAGTGCGACGCATCGACGCATTTCCGGCAAATCGACGTAATTACGTAATCGACGTAATCGACTACGTCGACGCGTCGTTCCAGCCCTAAATCCATTTACTAAAAAAATTTAACTTGTCTGACTGCTTCATTTCCACTTTAACTGTACTGATGAGATCATTTTACCACAATGTTTTAACATTAAACAAAACATTAATATCACATTTACAATTATTTGTTACTGTAAATTTTATTTATCATGCTGAATAATGATGTCGATATTATAAATAATTAATAAAGTAAAGCTTGAGATACTCACTAACGCTGAATATCTTTGTTGTAATCTTCTCTCTGTTGCTGATGTCTAGTTTATAAAGTCCAGTGTGTTGAGTTGTGATGTTTGTGATGGTGAGATCTCCATTCTCAGTGTTCAGCTTCAGTCTGTCTCTGAATCTCCCATCAAGTACATTATCATATATTCTAATAAAATCAGCCTCCCTGTTGATTTGAGCTATGCGATCCAGTTGATCACCAAACCTCCATTCTATCAGATCATCTCTCTGTATGTTAGTAAGATCAGTGTGTAGAGTAACAGGATCTCCCTCATACGCTGACACTGACTCATCTGTAACAACACCTGTAGATCCAAACAGAAAGATTCAGAGATTAAACTCACTTCTATAACACTCTCAGTACAAAGATTAAGTAACTAGTAAATCTTTATTTACTATTATTATTTTAGGAAATATCTAAACGTGTATCATAAAGTCTATTCACAAATCCAAAATCATCAGTTTTTTAGACTGTGCATGTGCATCTCACTCAGAACTTGAGAATGTGCAGGGTCATTAGACACTCGGTTTCTGCTAATCCCATTTTAATCTGGAGTAGAGGTCGACCAATGTTTCATTCTCTGACCGATGCCGATATTTCAAAATCAGGGCAGCCGATGGCCTATATATGATGACGATTTTCTTGGCCGATATGTTTAGCCGAATTTCTATTTGTACATAATAATCAAAATGTCCTCATCATTAGCAGGACATTAGGGCAGCGCATGCATACACAAACAACATGGCAAAAACAGCCGGAGAAAGAGAGCAGGAAAAAAATGCCCTTCGACTTAAGTCGTGTGTAGTTGGTTTGGATTTACCTACATTTCATGTTGATGCTTTTTAATTAAATATAATAAAAATATATATACAGTCTGAAATTATTTTGTTTTAAATGGGGGCGAGGAAAAATCGAATCGAAAATCAAGTTTTTTATAAATCACAGATTTTTTTAGGGGGACAAATCGCCCAGCCCTACTTTGTAGGATAAAGTCCTTCTTTGGTAGACCTGATAAATTATTTAATCATCATAAAGTTAACATTGTAAACATCTAAGTTTTTTTAGTTTAGACTGTTATGTAGGGCAAATCTTTCTAAACACATTTACTTTCTCATTTCTGAGGTGCTATGAGTGACTGATTGTGCTGACAGTCACGTCTTGTGAGATCAGTGTTGGACAGATCTGTTGTTTCAACCGTTCATTCAGACGAATCTGTTCAAAGGAGTCAGTTCGCGAATCGGACGCATTGTGTTCTAATCCAGGCTGAGCAGCGCAAAACTGTAACCAAAGTGTTAAGGGCGATTTATAGTCGTGCGTAGGTTCGTAGCTCTGCGTAGCCTGATGCGCACCTTACAAAAAATTTAACAGCGCGTCAGATCTACGCGGACCGCAAGCGCTGTGATTGGTCGACCAGAAACCCTCCCGTCAGGTAAAAAAACTGCATCATAGGTATTTCCGTTTGTGACGGTGAAAACAAAGATGAGCCAAGTTGAGGAGTGATTTACCTCAAACTGCAACAAAAGTCGCTGTTTATTTACTTCCATCATTGCTGGTCTTCTCAAATCATACACAACAAGTTGCTATTTCTTCTTCGTTTGTGGGTTAACTTGCCAAGCTTCTTCTCTGACGGTCGAGCTGCTACTGTGGTTACACGCGTGGATACTGCCTACCAGCAGTTTGCGGGTGTGTTTGCACGTCGACGCGGAGGACGACGCAAAAGTATAAATGAAAACCGACGCGGAACCTACGCCGTATCGGTTACGCCGTAGGACCTACGCACGACTATAACGAGCCCTTTACTGTAACAAAACACAAAAAAACATTTCCTCATTTCCTGGATATGATTTGGTTTTCCGACCTTTCGCCATCGTGTCAGTTTTGTTTTGAGTATGAGTGAGGGAGAGAGCAGAGAGACAGTTTAAAGCAGGAAAATAAGTTTAAAGACAGAAAGGGTGCTTGCTCTGTTCACTTTGTCACACAAACAAAGATCATCACTCATTAATCATATGAAATGAGCCCAATCTTTGTGACCGCATGGACGGTGCACAGCGAGACATAAGCCCGTCACGCCGTTGTACTGGCTGCTTAATTCGCGCGATCCCTGCATTGTTTACTAAAGCTGTTTGTTAACAAGGCATGGCTGCAGAGTCTCACACACACAGCGCCAGCAAGCTGCAGCAAGAGGCGGCAAGAGGCGGCGTCACGAGTTCTACAAAAATGCTTAGGTGCCCGCAGATGCGCCTGCCTATTACTCGACCTCATTTTGCAGCAAAATCGGCCAAAGCGGGGGTTTTTTAAATACGCCAAAAATCGGCCAAATTATCGGCCCGGCCGATAAATCAGTCGACTTCTTATCTGACGTACCTACAGAGTGGTATTACATCCTTCATATCTCTGAAGAGTCTTAAGTTTAATCAGATGGAAGGAAGCGACGTTGCGTCGTCCATTTTTTTACACTCTATGGCACAGCACAAATACACACAGTATTTCGTCACCACACCCCAAACGCTTATGCATCTGACTTGTTTCCTTGCTGGCTCACAAGGCAATGACTTCGACAGCATGACGGCAGCTCTGGGAAATGCATTCTGACAGACTTTATAGGCAGCATAACAGAATTCTGTTTAAAATAAACGGAGAGAACCTTTGCGATAACTAATCACATTTTTTCAAACTACAATACTAATTTCTCATTAGAAATGCAATCAAAAGGTGTAAAAAAAAGTGTAAATAAAATGTAACTTACACTAAATTTGTGCTACAGCCACTTTCTTGGCCGCCATTTTATTTTTTTGAACTCAAACTTCGAAACACCACACACGCCGGCGACACCTTCTGGTCAAAATAGTGTAAAAGCAGTTCTGGCCAAACAATTTACACTTTTTTACAACTCCCCTAGTGGTGAATCATCGTATTTTGCTGGGCTATGAACCAGATTTTTTCCCCAATTGGTTCGTTCCGAACAGAAACAGTATTTTAATGTTTCTGGTTTTCGGTTCAACCCTAAAACTGACCTTCCTAAACCGGTCAAAACCACAAATGAAGTTCCCGAACTGATAAATATCGTTCCATGTCAGCTGTGGGATATACAAATGAGTAGGCTGATCATTAGAACATTAAACTTAAATGACTAGTCTACATAATTTTCCTTAAAGGTGACATAGAATGATTGAACCGGGTATTAATCCTTGTTCTGTGATGTGACATGTAGACAAAAAATGTTTGTTTGGGTCTGTAATGCCTTAGAAGCTTCCTAAAAACCTCTCTCAGATAGCTCTATTAGGGTGGGGGATTTTAAACAAGTGGTTTTGCACCTATTTGGCTCCCCCTACTGGATTAACTTGCAATCTCATTCATGATTGGCTGACTTTGCTGCCACTCAAAAAATGTAGCCAATTATTTTAAAGTGGAGGGGCAGTTAGATGCCTGTGATGTCATAAGCATCAGTTTTTCAGATTGGGCCGTTTTCTGGCTGACATTTCTAAAAGAGGAATTACTATGAGACTGAGATGTTTAGCATGTCTAGAACTTTTTGTATGTTTGTGAATGTGGGTAGACTACCATTATTCAACAAAGACAAGGTAAAAATGGTTTTTCATTCTCTGTCCCCTTTAAAGCTCTATCTAGTCAGCAAACATTAAAAAAGGCTACAATGTGTAAGCGGCATAACTGTAATTCTGACCTGCCTACATTTGTTTCAGCATTATACATGAATTAAGACAAGGACAATTTCTGCCATGTCGTTTATTGGCAAACAACTTAAATAAATGTTTTTATTATAAAAAGAATACTGTGGTATTTCGAGATCATTTTGTGTGTATGTGTCCTGTCAAGAACAGAAAGATTGTTTGCTTGCTATTTGAAGCGCATCTCTCCATGTATGCACTTTTCAGTGCACTTAGACCTTCGCGCACACACAGACGGAGGACGAATTCCAAACGGTGCTTCTGGAAGAAGATGCAGCATAAACAGTAGCTCCACATAAAGTGAAATTTACGTTGTTTTTCAGTGCTTTATTTGCCAAATGCATGTTAATGTACTACAGCAGCGTAACTCTCTCTCAAGTTTATACTTCAAGAGTTTAGATCTTTGAAGGGCATAGGGATAATCACATTTGATTGGAGTTAGACCGGACACATTCAACCGCATGTGCGTCTGTGCCAAGCGTGAC
Organism: Paramisgurnus dabryanus; assembly: GCF_030506205.2. NCBI lineage: Eukaryota > Metazoa > Chordata > Actinopteri > Cypriniformes > Cobitidae > Paramisgurnus > Paramisgurnus dabryanus. The sequence goes on along the minus strand of NC_133360.1, from coordinate 3,862,877 downwards.
GATGTGCGACGTTTTGTCGGGGCTGAACGCAACCCAGGGCTGCGTTCAGCCCCGACAGAACGTTGCACAACGTTTATTAAACTGAAACGGTGATGCATTGAACACCCTGTTTTGATGACGCAAAAGTTGCAACTACGGTAGCTGAGAGGCCATGCTTTGTGTTCTTTTTTAAATGTTTCTGAAGCCTGATGAAATCGTTATAAATGTGTGTTTAATACTGTAAAATACCCTCGATGTTACAGTCACTGACCTTCCCGTCCAGAATGAAAGACAACATTCCAACTTGAACCCATTGAGAGAGCTGTCTCTTTACTATCGCGTGGTTTTATACATCTTGCCGCTGATTGGGCTGACATTTCTGACACACCCACCAAACAAGAGAAAACGCTTCTAAAACCTGTTGGATTCCGTTGCACACCGTTTCAAGGAAACATGTCGTTCAACCCGGAAACCGTAGCAAAACGTTGCGCACCGGTGTGAGATTGAACGTGCCCCAGGTGTTATTTTTGATTTGGACAGTCTACAACCCTTCCTCATTCCTTATAATATAGCCCGCCTATTACTAAAAATATGAACGTCTTTTAAATTATGATTGCCTGTAACTTACATGCCTAGATCCAGTCCATTTAAAAAAAAAATGAGAAACTAACTTACCATTGATTAATAAAGAGATAATAAGTAAAGTCGTCTTCAATTTGCTGTAAGTTTGATGTTTGAGTTCCGTGTCTGATATCGGAATATCCGGCTGGTTTCCATCGGTTTTGCGCTTTTGCCACATGATAAAAACTATGAAATTACGGCGTTTTCATTAACCGACGTTATGCGACTAACGTAACGTTAACGTATTTTTCGTAACGTTACTCGTTCGAAAAATCCTGGCAGGTGACTCTGTTCCCAGTTCTTGTTGTTGTTGATGATAGGCCTTTATCTTACTGTCACGAACCGACTTCCGGTCATTTTTTTTTAAATTAAAATTGTATTCTGTATTAACACCAAATAATGTTATTTGTACATTTATAATAGCCGTTTAAATATTGTTTACAATGTATGAATAATTGTCTTAATAAAAAATAACCGACATCTAGTCTGTAACAATGTTGGAAAGTTCCTGCACAACCGGAGGCTGCAGTTTCAGGACCGCAGCTATAGGACCCAACTTGTTTGTGACAGCGCCACCTACCGAACTGGAAGATATAGCAGCGGCTGCAGTTTAGTTTTAGGACCATGGTGATTTAGTTTGTAGTAATGTTTGTTCATAGTATCAAGATATTAAACTCAGTTGAATTGATTTATAAATGGGATTTATGAATGCATTTTCAAAATGCATCAGAAAAGTGCTTTAAGTCACAATTTTAAATTAAATGAATTTACAGATAAAATATAAATGTATAAATTCATATCAATCTTTAAACAACTAAAAAAATGGAATACCTTAAAAGTCTTAATGTCTTGAATTATACTGTATATTGTAAATGTGCATTTATTAAATCACCTCAATATCATGCCCAGTCTTTTCAGTCCAGCTCCCAGTATCTATTTTATGTGCAAGATTTCTACAAATCATTAAAAAAAGGATAAGAACATAGCCAAATATCAGTACAGGCTATATGAACATGTCAAACAGTATGCCTGGCCATGCAGAACATGACAGAAACTAACACATGATAACCATGGACTGTATGTGGTGTAGGCCTGCAGATCAGGCCAAATTGCAACAAACTATTAAAACAGCCAAACGTCTAAATGTACTTATTATAGTCATGAACAAGGATTTATGAAATCATGGCCACGAATTAAGAATGTTGTATATAATTTATAACTAGCACACAAATTCTTAATTCGTGGGAATTCATTATTAATTCATAGTTAGCGGGTCTTGCTATGTAAACTTTGAATCGTTTAAACGTTTTAACTCAGTTCTCACAGTGACTGCTATCCATTTTTTCCATCTTAAATTCAAATTAATAGATTTTGTCTCATGCTCCCCCTGTATGTGCCAAACACACAAAGTATGGCATCTCTTATAAGGGGTTTATAAGGCATGTCACATAACCGTATAGTTGACCTACTGTTAGAATGTAAATTCTAATGAGGTCTAGGAATATGATTTTGTAGTCTGAGGTAAGATGACGAGGTCTGAGCCGAGCAGCAGAGAGTTCTGATACATATCAGGGGCTATGAATGACACAGACACTAAATGCCATTCAAACACAGACCAAAGTTTATTAGAGAGAATACCCATATAGGTACAGAAAGGAAGTACTAGTAACCTGCTTGATGTGAGTGGGGTAACGTCTAGAGTAATCACGTGAGCACCCTGCAAGTAAGCCTACGATGGCCCTTTATGGGCCCACTTAGGGCTATTCTAAGGGCCCCGCGCAGGTTTGCTCATTGGCAAAACGTTGGCCCTTTAGCGCTGGCCCTGCGCGGGCAGCCCCCAGGAAGCCCTCATACAGAAAAATCCCCAGAGTTAAATGAACACTGCTGGATGTATATATTGTCCCATCTTACAGAGTGTTAAAAAGTAACAATGAAGCAGAATTAAAAGCTGTGTTATCCTCTTTCTCAACATCTCTGTCTGAAACCTTAAATTGCATTTCACATCTTACTTTTAGAGTCATTTTCTTAACTTATGTTAAGATGTTGGCTGTTTCATTTAAAGTCACCATTATTGTGATCAGTGGTTGTTTTAGTTGGACTTTGACTCTTGATCATTGGCTTGATAGTGTTTACTGGCTGCTATATCTAATTGTGTTTAAAACACATGTTATAGCAAAGAAAAGACTATAGTAATTGAATATTGATGGTTGATACATAAACAACATCAAACATAATCATTTAATGAACAGATTTATTAATATAGTTTTCCCCCCTTATCAGAAGCATCATTTTCTGTTAATAATGAAATACTACAGTGTAAGGTCCAGAACTCTCATAGCAGTTTATTATTCTGAAGGATTTTGATAGTTTGCACATAAACATTAACCGCTGAACGATGTAGATGCACAGACATCAAGAATCAGAGTATGAATCTCAACAATGGTGACAAAGAAAATGGTAACTAAAGGTCATTATTTATTCATGCCGCAGTGCATTCTGGGAGTCCTGGATGAGATTTGTAATTTGTTGATACCCAGCATGCATTGCAGCATGAAGCTTTTCATATTATTGTCACCATCATTGTGATTCATACTCTGATTCTTGATATTTGTGTGTCTACGTTGTAAAGCAGTTAATTTTGAGTGTCAGTGTTTCAAACTTCAGAAAGACAAACTGCTAAGAGAGAGCTGGATCTCATACTATAGTATCACATTGTCAGAGAAAGATCCTTCTGATATGTGTGCAAACAATAAATTTTATTTAGACTTTATTTACTGAACTGACCACCACCAAAGTATCGCACTCTGCTATAACAAACATGTCTTAAACTCACAAAGTTATAGCAATCAAACAATTGAACAATGTAAGAGTCACGAGTCAAGTTTAACTAAATCAAACACTGATCACAATAGTGGTGACTTTAAATGAAACAAAATCTCAACCTAAAGTAAGAAAATGACTCTACCAATAAGATGTAAAAATGCAATTTTAGGTTTCAGAGAGAGATGGTGAGAGAGAGGACAACAGCGCTTTTAATTCTGCTTCATTGTTACTTTTTAACACTCTGTAAGATTGGGACTAGGGCTGCACGATTAATCGTATTTTTATCATGATAACGATATGTGCGCCCCACGATTAGTTAAAGACAATCGTCGCGATTAATGTGTAAAGACCCAGCACAAAGCAGACTGTCTAGAATAAAGCAATGTGTTTGCTTCATATGGGCGGAGTCAGAGTAAACGGAGTGGATATTTGCAACGCGGTCTGTGTTATGGTATAATTAAGTTGGCATCACGAGATTTACAGTCATTCATCTTGAACGAACATAATGGCAGAGCAACAAGAAGAAGTGCAGAAAGACAGACGTTAGTTCCCCGAAAAGGGTCATATACTACATTGTTTGGATATTTCGGATTTTAGGAAAGTGATGTTGATTTGGTAAGTTAAGAGTCTTGTGCAAACTGTGCTATTGTTTCGTCGAAACGTGAAATATCAAGATTTTTAAAAGCTGAAGACAAGCCGCAACCATATAAAAAAGCCAGATCATCCACAACATACATATATATATATTAGAGCCCTGCATTTCAGCCTTTTTACCCCCCTCTGGTTGGGTTTCGGGACAATTTTAATTTCTTTTGCAAAATCTATGCAGAATTTTGTGGAATGATTTTAAATGTTTTAAAAAGAGAATGGGAGCTGTGAATATTACAAAACAATAAAAATATTTTATAATATATAAAATATATATAGCCTAATATTATATACATGGCTGTAAAGTGTAAAAAAAATACTGAAGTGAATAGAAGTTCTTCACTTAGAGAATGATCGTGATTTCTAATCGTGATCAAAAGTTTGAGCAAAACAATCGTGATCATCATTTTTCCTGGAATCGTGCAGCCCTAATTGGGACAATATATATAAATCCAGCAGTGTTCATTAAACTCTGGATTTCTCTATGTGAGGGCTTCCTGGGGGCTAAGTGAGGGCTGCCCATGCAGGGCCAGCGCTAAGGGGCCAACGTTTCGCCAGTGAGCAAACCTGTGCGGGGCCCTTAGGCTATGCCCATACAGGCCCATTGTAAGCTTACTTGCAGGGCAGCTTATTGAGCAAACATGTCTGGAGAACAATCACATGTTTGGAAAATGATCGCCTGACCGATACCTGTACAGCCCAGACTACATTACTGGTACTGATACTGGTACATTAACAATTGTTCTTAGACAGTTGTATGGTTCAAACGAGGAAGTGGAGATATGAAAAGGGAAGTTTTGTATAGAGTGACCTACCCATATTAGGCTGCCCATGAACCAAGGAAAGTCACAACATTTTTTCCACTTAGTAAGTGCACGCTCATCAAAAATGATCATTGCCCAGCAGCATAATGTTAGAAAAATAGGATTCAGTATATGTAAATGATAAAAGAGTAAGATTATGGTCTCTAATAACAAGATATATGTATGTAGATCAGTGCTTTAAGTGAGCCGGAACGCGCCGGTACTCAGTACCGCCATTTCTAAATATAGCTCTTGAGCGTACCACCACCTCTCTGTGCGCCCAGAACGTGCTTTTAGCGTACCGGAACGCTCATTTGCACATCTGTTTAAAAGTCAGAGGTTTAATTTAATCCTTTGGCTGCGCTGCCGCTTTTCAGAGCGCCCTTCACAATGTACGCTTCCTAATTCGTCCCACTGAGAGCAGAGACTACATTACCCATACACCTATGCGTTTGCAAGTTAAAAGCGCATGCGTCGCTTTTGCCGCTGACTGTCAGTCAGTGTGGTCTGGACTGGAGAGGTGTGTGTTTGTGTGTGAAACGCGCATCTGCTCGGTTAAAATTAAAATACAATGAACACTTAATATGCCCTCCTTGTTTTAGACTCTGAGTAGTAAAAGAACAAGGTCAGAATCAGAAGACTCGCTGGCTGACATCCCACCAAGCCAGGATGACAGCTACAGGTCAGACGCAAGCTTTATCTAATACCTTTTTGTAGGTACGTGACAATCTCCGCTGTGTCACGGCTGTCAGTTTGGTTCAAGCACCTTCGGATTTTCTCAGGCAATGTGCAGAGTAAAAAAATTCTTGAAATTGTAATATACATTTAGTGTAATTGCTAAACTACAAGTGAACGAAATTTTAATGAATTTGAACAACGACGACCACGGGAGTTTTAACACCCGAAAAATGGAAAACAATGGGACAAAATAAAGTGATGACTTTCTAGATTCAAATCCCTGCTGAAAAAAACAGCATACCAGCAAGACCAGCATATGTTGTGTTTTGGTGCTGGTTTGCTAGTGAACACCAGCTAAACCAGCATCAGCACCAGCATTAGCACCAGCTAAACCAGCATTAGCACCAGCATCCCATGCTGGTCATACCACCATATGTTGTGTTTTGGTGCTGGTATGCTGGTGACCACCAGCTAAACCAGCATAGACCAGCATAATTCCCATGTTGGTCCATGCTGGTTTGATGCTGTTTTTTTCAGCAGGGATGGCCAGTATTTTGTTATTCTTAAACCCATGGACATGGTCTTAGTGTCATTTTAAAGTTTTTTTTTCAAGCTCTTTCTATCTTTAACCATGCTGAAAATTTAACTCCCATATCTACCTTTTGCACATTTTACTTATGTTCAGTAGATATTTCTAGCTCAAGCAAATCCACAAACTTATAAAAGGATTTATTATTTTTTACAAGGTTGTCTGTTGACTGCTGAATATAAAACCCCTTCAATATAGGAGTCGATTCAGCAAAAAAATAAAAAAAATAAAAACACATAGAGTACCGGCACCTCTTTTGGGCAACTTAAAGCACTGATGTAGATATAAAAGGTATGCAATAACAGGATATATGTAAGAGCATAATAGGATTTGAATACATGTTCAACTGTGGGTGTGCGGAAGAACATCATGTAAATTCTAACACTTTTTGTCCGGTGTGTGACCACCTTAACTCTAACTAACAAAAATAACACTATGCCTGCTAAATGCAATATTTGCCTATACTTCTGTTGTCTCGGAGGGTGAACAATTCCTCATTTTGACAATCAGCCTACGGTCCCTTTTAACAAAAAGTTAGACACATTTTTATTGACATTTACCTTAATTTCTGTCAATCAGTTTTCCACAGGATTCTTTGGATCCCAACGCCATCTCCCCGGGATCATCCAAGAGTTAGAGAATTTAACAAGATCTTGGTGAAATGACCAATGATCACAGTAAAATTTTGTCTCAAAGTAGGCTAGAGCTCAATTCTCTATGCAGAACATTTAATACTTCCTCTTTTGTAAACCCACAAACTTTCTAAGAAAACCGTTAACTGAATCTCTTGCACTTCTCTTGATCTAGTTATGCAATCGCTGTTGTGCAAAAAATTGAAGTTTTAGAGGAACGGTCAATCAAAGCCTCTCTTACAGTTAAACAACCATCACATAACACTTATAAACTCTTCTGAGTAAAATAGCAAATCAACAAACACAATACAATAAATAAATAAAAATTCCTGAATAAGAATGTGAAATGCTAAAGGGACCTTAAATAGTATGCTTTTTTAATATGTTATTGGTATATAGAGAATTTAGTGTATTAATATCTCAATGCATTAGGCCGCGTTAAGTGAAACCTTACTCGTTGCCTTCGGATTCTAAGCCAATCGTCCTCATTTGCCTGTTTTTTTATAGGTAATCTTTGCAGATCTGCTTGTTCCAGAGACAGAATTCCTGCCCCTCTGAAATCTAGTTGGCCACCCCAGGTGCGCCCTCCTACAAGACACCACTGGTTTTGTGGGACTCAACTTAATGTGTGCTATATGATTCAAGTTTATTGCTACTCGTCAATGGTGGTGAAAGAGTTCAGTAAAGTATTAATAATACCCAATTCCTTGCCATATAGCAATCTCCGGCCCTGATTACACTTACAATTAACAGTAAAATGTTGCAAAACTTGTTTTCTTACACTTTTACACCTTTTCTATGCACGCAAATTTATTTTATGCTTGCAATGTCACACAAATCTTATCCTGCACATGCAAATCTTTTAGGCTTTATTTTACCTTCATAGCTTCCTTCATGTACAAACGCACCAATGAAACAAGTAAGCTGCCTAAGCTATAGGACACAGCTGTTGTTTATTATCAACATGTGCAGAACTTACATTAGCAACAATAAACTGACCCGGAACAACCATTCTATACCAGTTCACCATGAGAAAACATTCAATACAAGGGCGCCCTCTACTGGTTATCTAAAATATAACAGTAGCATTCACTACAAATATCAAACATTTTTAATGTTTATTGAACAACAATTGTTTCAATCTTAGAAACTGTATGGATTGAACAGGGACTTAATTGATATCAACCACAGCATTAGAAACTTTAGAAACAGGTTCAATAAAGTTTGTCATAAGTATCTGAATACAGCAGGCACATTAATAGATTATGTTTGTAAATGGTGGTGACAATACTGTACTGCAGGGGATTCAAACTTTTTTGAGAGCGAACCCCCTTGACCTAAATTATTTACTTAGAGTACCCCCTGAGACTTAAAACATTTCCATTATTTAATAGCAAGTTTGCCGGTTTAACACAAAAAAAAATTTTTATCCATTTCAAATTTATTATCAGTAGTAATTCACAGAGTTATTGTTATTATTACCATTTTCATCTGGTTATTTTCTATAAAAATGTATCCGTCCACTGTCAACTGAGTTCTCAGTTTTCTGATATTGTGTGTGCTATGGTCACATGGCATGCAGATCAACAAATTATATATATATAATACCGGCCCAACAGTGCTGCATGCATGTTTTGTTAAAAAAAAAAAAAACCTGATCTGATCTTATGTAAACAAGGGAGAATATAGCCTATCAAAACTTCTCATATATATTACTCTAAATCCTTTAACCCTCCTCAAACACACACAATAGAGTCCATACAACAGTCTGTGAGGTTTGAAATAAACACAACATGTGATGATGTCACAAAAGTTCAATAAAACCATCAGTGAGAAAAAAACAGAGGTGTGAAACTGGAAGTATAAAGCAGATGAAGAGTAAGTGAGAGCTCACAGAGTCGTCTTCATCTCATTTACTGTTAAGTCGACTCTCTCTACATGACAACACAACACCTGTGGCCTGTTGCACAAAGCTGGTTTCAGTGGTTACCCAGGTAAGTTTGGGTTTAGTTTAAGCAAACTCTGTTTTTCAGGCTTACGAAAGTGGATTGGTTTAAAGTGGTGTTCATCTGCGTAACTTACGATACATAGCTAACCTGCTCTGGAGCAGGTTTTAATCTGGGTGAGAGATCGCAAATCCAAACTGGGCCAATCAGCTACGAGTATAGGAACGTAAATCTGACACATGAAATAGTTAACCCTTTAGAGTTAACAAGACAGGCACTAAGGCAGGAAAGGCATAATTTAGTCTCGCATAGCCAGACCTTCCTACTGAAGGTCCTACTGAAGGTCTGGGAACCTTGGGAGCTCTGAATGGCCAATGACTTCCCAAGAGGCCATATGACTGACACATAAAGCAACCAATCAAGTTTCGCTTTTGTGCCGCATCAGACCGTACGCAACCATCATTTACAAACGTCTGTACACTGCAAAATCCCGGGAGTTAAATTAACACTGCTCAGTGTTTATATAGGTCCACTCCCCCAGAGTGTTAAAAAACTAACACCGGAGAGAGTTAAAAGCTACAATCTGTGACTTTATCCTCTCTATCACCATCTCTGTTTGAAAACTGTTATTTTCTTAACTTAGGATTAGATGTTGGCTGTTTCATTTAAAGTCACCATTATTGTGATCAGTGGTTGTTTTAATTGGACTCTTGAGTCTTAGTCTTAGCTTTTCAGCTTTTTTGGCTATTATAATTGCATGTGTTAAAAACATGTTTTTTTTTGTGTCCAAAGAGTAGACACTAGTGCATTTCTATGATTATAATGGTTGTTAGGATATGCTTTCAAATAACACTCTTAAAAAATATTTTTTTTAGTGATTTATTACTCGAAGTGTTTATTTCTGTCAATAATATGATACTATAGTATGAGATCCAGCCATCTCACAGCAGTTTTTCATTCTGAACCATTTTTAAACACTGACACTTACAGATTAACTGCAGTCTAATGTAGACACTTAAACATCAAGAATCAGAGTATGAATCACGATGATGGTGACAATAAAATGAAAAGCTTCATGCCGCAATGCATGCTGGGTATTAAAAAATTACAAATCTCATCCAGAACTCCCAGAATGCACTAAGGCATGAATAAATAATGAACTTTTTTACCATATTCTTTGTAACCATTGTTGAGATTCATACTCCGATTCTTGATGTCTTTGTATCTACATCGTTCAGCGGTTAATGTTTTTGTGCACCCTATCAAAACCCTTTAGAATGTCAAACTGCTATGAGAGTTCTGGACCTTGAACTGTTATAATTTATTATTAATAGAAAATGATGCTTCTAAAGAGGGAGGAAAAACTATATTAATAAATCTGTTCATTAGATTATTATGTTTGACATTTTGTTTTAATCATCAATATTCAATCACACAATAACCTTTTCTTTGCAATAACACTGTGTTTTAAACACATTAAAATATAGCATTTAGAAAAAACTAACAAGCTAATAGTCAAGAGTCAAGTCCAACTAAAACAACCACTGATCACAATAATGGCGACTTTAAATGAAACAGCCAACATCTAAACCTAAGATAAGAAAATAACTCAAGTAGGATGTAAAAGTAAGATCTAAAATGCAATTTCAGTTTTCAAACAGAGATGGTGATAGAGAGAATAAAGTCACAGATTGCAGCTTTTAACTCTCTCCGGTGTTAGTTTTTTAACACTCTGGAGAGTGGACCTATATAAACACTGAGCAGTGTTAATTTAACTCCCGGGATTTTGCAGTGTAAAGTTTATAACAGCAATAACAAATACTGTCACCAATATAAACAAAAAATCAGGTCAATTTGACCGTTCAACCATTTGATCATACCGTTGTTTCCAGGCGGATAGCTAAAGGATTGTGACATGTGCATCTTCCAGAAATCATGTATAAATCAACCAGAGGATTACTTCGAAATCCGCTGAAGTGTTTCCAGAAAAGTTTACCAGGGGCTTCAGATGTTCAGCCAAAGGTCCATGTGCATGTCGTCGGAGTTTAGGCATAATCATACATTTTACTTTAATGACACAAGGGCAATAAAGACAACATTGCTATTCCTTAACATTTTAAATGATGTTTAATAATTAATGCATTTCAGCATTAATTACGGCATGTTATTACGGTATTTTTTATTAAAATAAAGTTATATAAAAAATCTTTTTAATTATAAATTTTTATTTAATTTAAAGATATTTAAGTCTTCAATATTTTTGACTAGTCATTATTTCTGTTCTCTATTATTTTTACAAATCTTTGTTTTATTAATATTGAAGGTTTTAATCAATTTAATTAAAAGTGTTCCTTTCTGTAGTGTGCATATGCTTAATAAACTCCTCATATTAGCACATATTACTTTCTTCTAAGAAGAAATACGTGCACACCTACTTTATTCGTGTTGAACACTATTGGCTGTTAACTGAAAATGTCAGCCTATCATGTGCACGCACATGATAAATAATCAAAAACTCAAGGTTTAAACCAGAGTTCAGAGCAAGAAAGAGCGACTAGCGTCATGAGACAGATTACCCTGCATTAACCCAGGTTGGATTTGCCAGGTTTTGTCAACTTAAAAATTTCTTTGCCATTCTGAGTTTGTTCAACTTGCTTTGTGAAACAGGCCATCAATGAAGAAAATGTTTCTCATGTTTGTTTATCTCTCTTTGTGCTTCTGCTGTCTGATGGGTGAGTTATTTACATATTTATATATCATATTTAGGAGCAGTTAATTCAGAATAATAATCATCTGTCACTCAGCACATCTGCACTTGCTTTTATACTTCTGCTCTGTCTCTGATTTAATATTTGTATATAAATTTTTGAAACAGAAACATAGCCATAGATGCTGGAATGGATAAATAGAATAAATAAATATTAGATCAATTTAAACTGACTGAAGATCTTTAATGTGTGTGAATGTGTTTGTGTGTCCAGGTGTGTTTGGTGATGAAGTGAAGTCAGTGTCAGTGATGGAGGGAGATTCTCTTACTCTATACAGTAATATAACTGACATACCGAGAGATGATCACATACAGTGGAGGTTTGGACCTCAAAAGACTCCCATAGCTAAAATCAATAAAGCAGCTAATAAGGCACCAATATATGATGATGTTCTTGATGGGAGATTCAGAGACAGACTGCAGGTGAATAATCAGACTGGAGATCTCATCATCACAAACATCACAACTCAACACACTGGACTTTATAAAATAACCATCAGAGGCAAACAGGAGACCTCATACGGATTCAATGTTTTTGTCTATGGTGGGTAAGAGTTTTGTGACACATGAACTGATAGATTTATCGCTGTGTAAACTCATTTATTAAGGTTTGGAATTGAATATAAATACCTTCATGCACCTTATTTCTTTCAGACTGTTTTAAAATTTGTTTCTCAATCTTGAGACAATCCTTAAAGTTTAAGTCCATTTTATTCATGAATTCATATGACAAAAAAAAAACACCGTCAATAGATCAGACCTCTTGACCAATATTGATAATATGTGCTTTGATTTTTATTTCTGTTTATACTCTTATGTTATTCAGCTCGTCTGCCCATTCCTGTCATCACCACACAAAACTCTTCATCATCAGAAACATCATCATGTGTGTTGTTGTGTTCAGTGTTAAATGTGAGAGATGTGAGTCTGTCCTGGTACAAAGGAAACAGTTTATTGTCCATCATCAGTGTGTCTGATCTCAACATCATCATCAGCATCTCTCTTCATCTGGAGTGTCTGAATGATTCTTACAGCTGTGTGGTGAACAATCCAATCAGTAATCAGACTCAACATCTCAATACGGATCTCTGTCAGACATGTTCAGATACAACAGGTGTGATTATTTACTGAGCTGATGTCAGATCATTCCAACAGATTCAGTTGGTGTAATGATATTCACTGATCTAAGATCAGATTCAATTATAGTAATGATATTCACTGTTTTAGGATCAAATTCAGTTACAACAATGTCTGTTATTATTCATTACAGGTCTAACCTTAGATCATATAGTTGTGATCTGTTGTGTTGCTGTTGGATGTCTGATGATTGTTGCTTTAGTTCTGATCTTCTGGATCTGCAGGAAACACAGAAACACACAGCAACAGGGTAAATGTTAATAACCTAATGATACTAAACAATACTAAAAATGTTTAGAGATCAAGATGAGAGTTTTGGTTTGTAATGTGTCTGTGTTGTTGAAACAGTTCAGACCGGTGAAGAGGAAATCACTTACGTAGAAACAACTTTCCAGAAAAGACAAACACATAAACCAGTAAGATCAATCTTTATTGTATTTATCATTAGTGTCCGACCAGAAAGTTAGTGATTAGGACTTACCACGCTGTTACATGCTGGAGCATTACTGTTTATGTGGTCAAGCCAGCCGCAATTTAGATTCTGGTGCGCTTACGGTGTTATTTACTTTAATATCTAGGCCTGTGGCGTTTTAAAGATTTGTTGTTTGCTACTTCACCCATACGTATTGTTATTTATGTGTATCATCTTGTGCATAACATTTTGCGGCTTGAACATATACACTGTCAAAAATAAAGGTACAAAAGCTGTCACTGGGGCAGTACCAAATGGTACATGCCAAAATGGGACAAAGGTGTACCTTTTGAAAGGGTACTGTGACTGTCCCAGTGACAATTTTTTACCTTTATTTCTGAGAGTGTACAAGTTAATCCCTCTGGCTGCCATTTTTCACCATCGAAAGTTTTCAAAAAAATTCCCCACATGTAATGAAACAGGATTGAAAGCTAGTTTACTGTGAAAAACTGTTATCAAATCATAGCATTTGGGGTTTACTTCCAAGTCTTCAATGTAGCCAGCCCATCAAAACAGCACGATTCTCGAGCAAGCATCAAAACCAGGGTACAAAATAGCCATTACTTATTGCTTTTGATGTTTTTGAATGTAAAAACCACACAAACATCATAGGTAGACCTCAGACAACAGTATAAAACCATACGGCAGTGTCACCGGCCGCACCTTTAATATACAATGGAACAAATTGTTCCATTATGGAACAAATCTCAGGAAATTTGCAAAGATAGTTTCCAACAAAGTTAAGAATTTGAGTCATCCAAATATCCATTATATTTTTAAATCAATTTCAGTGCCTTTTCTGTTGTAATAGACATGTAAATATCAAAGCAAGAGAAATTTATTTGACAGCACTTAGAAATACAAAATATTGTGTTACTTTGTGATAATCAGTTGTTAGTTCATCATGTCATGATCTATGCCTGCGTTTCTAGAAACCTTTGTTAATTTGATGCAGTTTAGTTATAAAAGTAACATTTAATTACTTCATTAATTTAATAGCTGACCTCGAAATGTTTTAGGACAAAGAAAGTGCATCATACTTTCATAATGACACCGTCAGTATCAGTGTTTGCCGTGGGGCTGGGACGATACATCGCAAAACACACTAAAATGTCTGATATTGATTCTGAATTGAGATATTATGAGTTTGATTCGTTTCTAACATGCATTTGAAAAAGCAACACTCGTCAAACATAATCATTATAAATATTCTTTATTATCATGAAAATACCTGAAAAGGTTTGATAACAGTGATATAAATATGCGTATAGGCATTTCCTGGAGCTGCGTGTGTACTTCTTTTCCGGCACATTTGAATTTGCACTGAATTTATCATCCCAGTTCGCATTCATTATTCTTTCATGTTATATGACTTAAAGCTTAGAGGACTGACCCATCAAACTAAATTAAACAGAAATAACAACATATGAAATAGATCACTCTTTGCCAGAGTTTTTTTTGTGCATATTTTTATTTTATTTTAGTTCAAACTGCTTTATAACACAAAACAAAAACAAATGTGAGCACATGTGCTTTGTCTCAAGAGAAAGTCTCAACTAACATGCATGACCCTTAAAACCCATATGATCATAAACACTTGTTTTGTGACAGATCATGATCGTTGTTCAGATGAGGTTGACCACACAAGAGTGAGATATGCTAACAACCAGCATTCACGTTATATTTAACCCCTAAAGTCATAGTAACATTAATAACATATTAGTGATATCAGATTATTTACAACACTGTCTTTAACGTGTCAATATACACTGTAAAAAAATTACAATGTTATTGCAGCTAAGTTGCCGGGAATTTACCGTAGATTTACATTTATGTTATTTACTGGCAAGAGTTTGTTCAAAGTTGAATAAATTTTAAATATTAACAAGTCTTTATCTTTACAGAATAAAACTATACAATAACAGCCTCATGCAAAGCATTCTGGGAACCAGAAATCATCATCACCCTTTTTCTGTTTTTTGCTCCAGATTTTGCTTCCCAGAATGTTTTGCTTGATGCTGTTTTTTTTGTTTTACTCTGTAAAGACAAAGACTTGTAAATATTTAATGTTCATTTAACTTTGAACAAAATGTTGCAAGTAAAAAAACATAAATTAAAATCTACGGTAAGTTACCGGCAACCCAGCTGCAATTTCTACGGAATTTTTTTTTACAGTGTATTGTATGCATAAGATTCTTACTTTGAATATAGATTTAATAATGATTTAATAACTTAATATTTGTTATTTTTATTAAATGTTTGTGTTTGTCTGTTGTGTACAGAGAGCTCAAGAAAAGGATGATGTGGTGTACGCAGGAGTCATGTTAAAGTCAGTTTAAACATCAGACATACAGTTTAAACTGCTGTAAAACTCAACTGAACTGTAAAATATCATTTTACTGTAAAACACAATGGGTCTCATTTATCAATCTCACATACAGTATATATGTAAAAACTGAGAAATCACATTTTCCATTTGTTAAAGTAAACAAAAACACTATTTTAAGTATTTCATTCATTATTCCTTTTCAGACAGGAAACAGCTACGCTAACTCAAAACTTGCATAAATGAGGTGAAACCCGACGTGAGATTTGATCGTAGCCACCGCGTGAGCTCGTTTAGACTTGACTCACGTCCATATTGATAAATGTCTAAATGAGCCAAGAAACGACCAAACGCACAGTTTTCTGTCATACGCACATTTCATAAATGAGGCCCAAAGTATGTTAAATGTTTTATGTTTGTTACTGAATGCTTCATTTCTTTGTTGACGTTAAACATGGTGTGAAAAGAAATGTGGTTATGTTCTGTTGTTGCAAATGAGATATGTGTTTGTGTTTCACGTGTGGATGTGTAGCTGTTTGTGTATATAAGAGGTGTTAACAGCATGTGCATGTTTGTGTGAATGTTGTGTCTTTCTTTTGCTGTCTTTCACGCTACACAAAACGTATTATTGAATTCATCAATGCTAAACAAATAAAAGATGTTTTTAATCAAACAGTGTTATTACTGTGAGCTCTTAGTCTGTGAAAGTAAAATTATGAGATTTATGACTCATGACATGCTATATTTGTTGCTTTAATGCTGTTCCTGTAGCTCAGTTGGTAAAGCGTTGCATTAACAATAGTAACCAAAAGTTCATGCTTCCCAGAAAACGTACTGTACATACTTATACAATGCACATCACTTGCTAAATGCATGAATATAAATGTATTTCTCATGCAAACAATACTAACTTTGGTGGAGATATGTTCCAGTTTCAGCAAGAGACTTCTGTATTTCATGGCCTCACACCTCTTCGTCTCACATCTTAGCCACATGTGCCATTCTTTACCGTTTTTTAAAAGACCACGTCCTGTTTTTGTCAATGTCAGGGACAAATACAAATGAATATGATGTGCTGAAAGAATACTCTGACATTATCACAAAGATCTGTCATCAGCATTGATCAAGGTGATGATCAGAAATAGTTTTATTAAGCCAGATCTTTTGTTTT
This sequence comes from Paramisgurnus dabryanus, assembly GCF_030506205.2. Taxonomy (NCBI): domain Eukaryota; kingdom Metazoa; phylum Chordata; class Actinopteri; order Cypriniformes; family Cobitidae; genus Paramisgurnus; species Paramisgurnus dabryanus. The sequence continues at coordinate 3,846,285 of NC_133360.1, read as the reverse complement.
ACATGCAGTGCTGTACTGAAATTTGACTGCCTATAAAAATTTGTATTACCCGATGGTGACTGCTACCTGATTGATCCCTATGTGTAAACCCCACACCTAATCTTAGTCCCAAATTAGGAAGTCCACTAACAGCAAATATGTTGATCTTCCTGAATAAAAACACTAGACTTATAAACGTGAGAGTTCAAATGTGATTTAGCTCTGCTTTTGTAATGCTCACACATGCAGGGTGAGAGCTGTAACCCTTTAACATCAGGGTTAAAACATTTGCATTGCATCACGTTTGCATTGTGTGAAACCAAACTTAGCAGTTTTGTTTATGAAACTGCCATATGTAGCACCTATAAACATCACCATCCACAACTACTGAAACACCTGTTTAAATGTGTTAAAAGCTGTAAAATAAATTTTATTGCAGAAGAAAAGTCACACAAATGTTTTTTACTAATCTAAATTTTAACTCAACTGAGTTTTAAAAGAATAAAAAAATACATAACTAAAAAAAATCATAGTTTTTTGTAATTCAAGACTTCCTTCCTTCATTGGGATATAAATATGATGTGACACACATTTCTCGTATCATTTCTCTTATCATGGGAAAGACAAGAACACGCATTTTATGTGTCAATGTTCAAGTCAGGCAATGGCTAAAAGAAAATAGCCACTCACCTAAACTTGCCCATATCTAAAGTCAGAGGAATCATTAAGAAGTTCAAAAAAAAGTTTATCGTGCCATCAAAACAAATATTTCTCAATGTGAGACTTTTTCTACTAAATAAATGTACATCTTGGAGTGCCAATATGGTCTGAGGTGGTTTGAAAGAGTAGAGGCGGAGACTAATTCACATATTCATATCTATGGTCTGAGCTGTGCGGTTGAGTAGAGGCGGAGACTAATTTGCATATTCATAGATCCCTGTGTACTAAATGAAGCAAGGGTGTAAAGTTAGTGTTTTAAAGTGTGAAAAATTACAGTGACAGGTAAAACTTTTATTTATGCTATTATGATGCTCAAAGATGAGTTTAAGTTGATAAAATTCTTGACTACAGGGAGACTTTAAGATCACTTAGTATTCTGTTGTGTTGAGTAGAGAGTCATCTAGTGTACACTACAGGAATTCACCTCTTTATATTCAGTTCTGACTGTGATCAATATGATTGCAATGGGACACAATATAAAGTAAACAGAAAACGTTACAAATTTTTATATTTATAAAAAACACAACATGTAAACACTTGTATTACATTTGTATAAAGTTATTACCAAGTTGTACACAATTTTGTTTTATTGATATAACTTTATATGAAACAATATATTTTAATGTTTTTGGACTTGTACACTGAAAAAAAATCTTTACTCAAAAAAAAAGAAAAAAAACTAAATTTTGTTTAAATGTAGCTTAAATACATTGATTGCACCCACTTACATAAAAAATAGTTAATTAAATGAATAATTTCTTCAGTGTTTTGTTTACTGTTGTGTTTGTTAAAGAGTTGGACTGATGATACTCGAGGAAAGGTCAATTGTGAAGCCTAGAGTTTAATTTTATAAAGTAAAACCTCACCTTTATAAGATATGTTTGACGGTGACTAACGTTATAGACCAACTGATGAAGATATCTAAAACCTCCATCTGAGGAAGTTCCGGTAAATGTTTTTCTATAAGACTAAGACAGCGTATAAAATGTCTCACATAAATAAATAAAAAAGCAATGTGACTTTATTCAAATGCTTTTATTTAATAATTTGTGTGCAAAATGAGGATTATAACACATTTGTTCAAAGAACAACAAACTAAATTAAAGTAAAAGATGAGACATTTTTTTTGATAAGTGCAAACTTTGAATTACAGGTGCAGTGTGTAATATGTGTTTATTACCTTAGAAAAATACCTTTTTATCCACATACACCTAGGGTCCCTTTACATGGAAGTCGCCGTTTTGTGCCGCCATTTTCCTACAGAAGCCATAACGAACGAATTTTTTTTACCAAGATGTCTCCGATGATGAAATGTTTTTCCAGTGGCGGCCACCGTAGCTTCTCTATGTGTTTCAAAAGCGAGGGGTGAGCAGTGGACTAAGCCGTTGGTTGCAATTTGCAACCTCACCACTAGATGCTGCTGAAATTTACACACTGCACCTTTAAGTTCTATAAATCAATGCATTATAGTCTCACACTAATAAACTGAGCAAAAACACAACAGATTGTATAATGTCCGTACAGATGATCATGTGAATTGAGTCAACATGAAAACAAACTGAATCTGCATTCAAATCAAATTAAAGATCTTAGATTAACACTGTTTGAAAATCTTTCTATGACACAGATAATACTGATATATAATAACAAAATGTGTATTAGTAATTACTTGTTAACAATTGTGGCTATAATAAAAAGGCACATAGTTTAGAATATAAACTTTTGGCAAAGCTTAAAAAAGGCTAAATAATATAAACTTGCTGACCATCATATAACACAGAATTTATAAGTCGATGTAAAACTGAATCATCAAAGTCTGATTTCAAGATTCTTCAACACAAACACTTTCTCTCTTTAGACTGAGACACATGAGCTACATAATCTGTGTACTTTGCAGAGTATTTTCACATAAACTACACGAACACAACACAACTACTAGTTTGTAATGTTGATGATGTTATACTGGAGAAAGATCACTGCTACTATTTGCGTTTACTCAACAGCAGCATCTCTATCTCTACTGAAAAAAATTCTCTCTGGAAGCTGTAAGAAACAGAAATGAGAGATCAAAACATGTTTGAAGAGGAAGCGCAGCAGTCATAAACCTCTTTAAAGGTGGAGTGCATGAACTCTGAAAGCCAATGTTGATATTTGAAATCACCTAAACAAACACGTCCCTACCCCAATAGAATCAGGACCTTCTTTTAATAGACCCGCCCCACACATACGCAACCCAGGGAACGATGTTCAAGTGTGTTTTGGTAGTCGGCCCGACTCCCTTTTCCGAAGCGTTTTTTAAAAATCACGCACCCCACCTTTAAATGAAGGATGATCTGAGTCAATCATTCTGTTGTTTTGAAGCATCTTGTTGGATTATAATGCTACAATGTTTGTCCGATAAAAGCTTTCGATGTCTCCTGTTATAATATAACTGATATGACCACTGATATGATATTGTATCGAATATACATGCATTATATCTAAAGTCAAAAGATGTGACTTCTTATGATGTGACATGAACCAGAGTTAGCTCAAAATCCACACAAAGGGCCCGTTTCAGAAAGGAGGTTAGGTGAAAACTCTAAGTATGTTAACCCTGAAATGAGGGAAACTGGGTTTTCCATTTCAGAATGGGAGGTGGGTTAAACCCGAGACAGCAGGGTAAGTCAAGCCTGTTTCAGAAGGAGAGGTAACTCATAATCAGAGTCTGTTTCCGGCAGTGTTGGGGGGTAACGCATTACAAGGAACGTGCATTACGCAATAACATTACTTTTCTGAAGTGTATTTTTCACGTTTAGAGCCCACAAGCGCCGCAGCACTGTCGCAAAGGAAAATAAGACAACTCTTTAGGTCACAAAGTGTGCCTTCCAGCATGTCATGTGTCATAATATAATTTCATGGGTTTTATTTTCTTCAAATTAGTTTTTTTTTTAAGAAGTGCTATATAAATAAATGTTGATTTGATTATTACACTGAAAGATGTGAGTTACCCACCTGAAATAGACACAATGAATCTACTGAGTGAGGTTTCTCCATCTCTGATGATCTTCAGTTTGTAAACTCCTTCATGTTTCTCTCTGAAGTTTTTGATCTTGAGATCTCCAGTCCGAAGATTCAGCTTCAGTTTACCTCTGAATAGATCATCATTACCATCATATGTACGGGAGATATTGTTGGCAGGATTGATTTCAGCTATGAGAGTTTCATTAAATCTCCACTCTATCACATCATCTCTCTTTATGTCATTAAGATAAGTGTCCAGATCAACAGATTCTCCCTCATTCATGTTCAGTTTTACTTCTCTTTCACCTGTAACACCAGCAGACAGAAACAGAGACACAGAAATTAAATCAGTTCAGTTGATTTTTATCTATTAAGTGTTTTTATTAACTGAGTATAAACATCAGCTCATATTCTCATCAATTAATTTCTGTTGCTCATTTTCCAGCTCCCCTTGAGTTAAACATTTGATTTTTACCGTTTTGGAATCCATTCAGCTGATCTCCGGGTCTGGCGGTAACACTTTTAGCACAATCCATTGAATCTGATTAGACCATTAGCATCGCGCTCAAAAATAGCCAAAGAGTTTTGATATTTTATCTATTTAAAACTTGACGCAATGATATTACGCAACAGTCGAAAATAGTCCCCTTAGTATCATTCAATAGCAGGGGACTATTTTTTATCACTACATAATATCATTGCGACTCCTGCAGCCAGCCTGCAAGTCCTTGATTATTAGATAGAATGAGAATATAGTTCTTAGACATATCTGTCTAGAAAATCGCAACTTTTAATTTTCCGTCTGTTTTAGTACACGATGTAAATACAGAAGAGTCAAGTTTTAAATAGGAAAAATATTGAAACTCTTTGATTATTTTTGAGCACGATGCTAATGATATAATCAGATTCAATGCATTGTGCTAAGCTATGCTAAAAGTGCTAGCGCCAGACCCGGAGATCAGCTGAATGGATTCCAAAACGGTAAGAATCAAATATTTATCTCTAGGGGAGGTGGAAAATGAGCATATTTTTTAAAAAAAGTGTCCCGTTAACTCTTTCGCCACCATTGACGAGATAACTCATCAATTAAGGGAAAACGCTTCCCTGCCAATGACAAGAATTTCCGGCTTTCCGCAATACCGCTATTATCCACCAACTTATACAACCTGGAGTAGCGCCTCACATGAAAGAACTCCGTGTATGTTTTAAAGATCGCTCTGCGTCTTATCTCTATAAAAAGTCACAAAAATGGAATTATCTCAGCTTTTTGCTCAAAATTGGGTGTTTTTGAAGAAACCTACCTATATTTGACAGGTGATAAAAGAAAACAAATGAAGATAGGATGAAACATTCATTTTTGTTTGAAATCAGAGGGTCTGTCCTTCATTTGAGATATTGTTTGGTTATATATTTAAAGAAGACCATTTTCTGAAAGGCATTAAACTTTTGTGAAAATCATGAAAAGTGCTGGCGCTGGCTGGCAACTTTTTTTTAAAACGCTGGCGGGGAAAGAGTTAAAACTGTGAAAATCTCCACTGTAAGTTAATAGTCATAAATCCCTCTTACATCTACAGTATACTGTCAACAGAGTACAGATGTTAATAAAATCATTATTATACTGAAACATTTCAGTTACTCACGTCTGACAGACACCATTAAAATCCTTTCTAAGGTTTTTACATCTCTGATGATCTTCAGTGTATAAATTCCATTAAGTTCCTCTCTAAAGTCACTAATGTTGAGATCTCCAGTCTGATGATTCAGCTTCAGTTTATCTCTGAATAGACCTTTATCATATGTAATGAAGATATTGTTTGCAGGATTGATTTCAGCTATGAGAGTTCCTACAAATCTCCACTCTATTAGATCAACTCTCTGTATGTCTTTAAATTCAGTCTTCAGATTAATAGATTTCCCCTCATCCACTTCCAGCTTTGTCACTGTAACAGCAGCGAACAGAAAGATAGAAATGAAATCAATTCAGGTGATTTTAATCTTTTAAGTGTCTTGATTTACTGATTATAAACATCAGCTCATCAGCAGTTTTATGAATCTCCTTACATTGAGAATTCATCTAATGGGTAAGTGATGGTAATGTGTAATATTGATGGTAATAATTCACAAAATATTCAGTCAATGTGTTTAAATGTTTAAAAATATCAGTTTTGTAGTTGTATGATGAAATCAATGTTATTACAAAAACGACCAAATATCTGAAAAGATGTACAGATTCTTGTCTCAGGTAACCCTTTCAATTAAAGTGTAAAAAGTTTACCAGGTTTAACCCTCATAAGCCCCTATTTTCCTGTATATGTTAGAGTTCCCCTAGGGTAAAAGTGTCCCCAGAAATTAAAAGAGTGATTACAAAAAATATGTTTTAATTTTTAATTATACAAAAATATGTTTACTTCCCATCTAAACATTAATGCTTATTCTCATAAATGAATATCTGTTTATTAACTCAATCTTTCAGATTCTCTATCAGTATATAAATATAAACACAACTATAACATCTACATGATGAATTTGTGAATCTTATAACAGTGAGAATTCATTTAAAGCTGCGGTAGGCAGCTGGAGATCTGCACAGAAACATTTGAATTACTTACCACCGAAAGACACGGTGAATCTCTTGTATGAGGATTGTCCACCTCTGATAATCTTTAGTTTATAACCTCCTTTATGTTCCTCTCTGAAGTCATTGATGGTGAGATCTCCAGTCTGAGGATTCAGCTTCAGTTTATCTCTGAATAGACCTTTATCACCATCATATGTACTGAAGATATTGTTGACAGGATTGATTTTAGCTATGAGACTTTCTCCAAATCTCCACTCTATCACATCATCTCTCTGTATGTCAGTAAGATCAGTCTTCAGATCAGCAGAGAATCCCTTATCCACAAACAGTCTATTCCCTGTAACAGCAGCAGACAGAAACAAAGAAATGAAATCAATTCAGCTTATTTTTTATTTATTAAGTGTCTTACAGTATGTAAGGAAAAATAATATATTAATCCATCCGTTTGGCCCAATGGAGGAAACCAATCCGCAAAAGATAAAATCTCGTTGTTTGTATGACCAGAGGTCCAGATTTATACTCCTCTCACAACGAAAGTCAAACTGTCCTCCACCAAATTCTCTGTTACAGTGTTTACCCTACTTGACTCTGGGTCAGCCGGGAATTTTATCTCTGCCCAGCTTTGCCAGCAGCTTAACATCCAGAAAGAGCGCATTAACCAGAGACTAATGTGCAATCAGTAACTGGGAAACCCATTAATCCTTCATCAGTGCAACACTGAACCAGGGAGATAACTCTGACAGTAGGAATATTACATCAGGAGAGGATTATATTTCTGTTCCTGGAGAATTTCACGCAGATGTGATCCTAGGGAGATGTGATCCCACAATGCTTTCCTAAAATGCCAAAACCCCATCATTGTCCTAAGTCTATAAAGGTATGCAGTACATCTATAGAAAGTCACAAAGATAATGTGTCTGTATCTATCGCCCCAGAATATGCTGACGTCGTCATATTCAGACTTCGCTGTCTTCTGTCCCAAGAAAGCTTCGAAACTTCCACCTCATTGGCCATGGGACTGTGCAATTCACCTTCTTACGGGTGAACTAGTACCTAAAGGAAAGATTTACTCGCTCATCATCCTGGAACAAGATGCTTTGGAGAAATACATTCAAGAAGCACTGGAAAAGGGTACATACGACCATCTACTTTCCCTGCTGCATCACCATTCTTCTTCGTGTCAAAGAAAGATGGAGGTTTACGATCCTGCACCGACTACAGAGGTTTGAATCTCATAACTAAAAAGTTTCGCTATCCTCTTCCCCTCGTCCCAGCGGTGCTTGAACAGCTCTGTGGTGCTAAAAAGCATGATTTACGCATCGCATACAATCTTATCAGGATCTGTGAAAAAAACTGCTTTTGTGACCCCTACCAGTCTTCACCCATGTGTCTATTTCTCCTATAAGTTCAACCCGGAGGAAAAGAATTACGATATTGACAACCATGAACTCCTTGCGACGAATAAAACATTGGCTCGAAGGTGCCGTCACCCCTTTACAGGTCTGACAGACCATAAAAACCTGCAGTACCTGCGAGAGGCGAAATAACTAAACACCCGGCAGACCAGGTGGGTTTTTTTACCATGGTTTGATTTCACCATTTACTACCATAAGTAAAAATTGTGCAGGGCAGTAAAAATTGTAAAGCTGATGAACTGTCCAGAATGTTTTCTCCAGATGGTCCTCATCTGCCCGATTGAATGGAGTGAGGAGGATACCATTTCTGAAACTCAAAATGTTCTGCCAGGTTGTCTTGATGGACACAAGTATGTACCCTTGCAACACAGAACATTGTTTATTACTAAAGCTAATTTTTCTCCAGGCACTGGTCACCCCAGCATCCAACAAACCCTCTCGCTGCTGAAACATCGCTTCTGGTGGCTCAATATGGCAGAGGACATCAGAAGGTTTGTGAGGGGGTGTTAGGAATGTGCCATGGCAAAAACAGCTCAACACTTGCCCAGTGGTAAACTTTGTCCCCTCCTGATTCCTCGTCACCCTGGTCACATCTAGGAGTTGACTTTGCAACAGATCTTCTGGTATCTCATGGTAACACCTCCATATTCATGGTGGTGGATAGTTTAAAAAAATACTCTGATTGAGACCCTTGATACTTAAGGGTCTGCCCCCAACCATGGAAACGCTGAGTTTCTGTTCTAGTTTTTAGATATTTCAGTATCCCTGAAGATATAGTTTCAGATAGAGGTCCCCAATTCATCTCAAGAGTGTAGAAAGCGTTCTTTAAGGTCCTGGATGTAACCATCAGCCTATCTTCTGTATATGAACCTCAGACCAACGGCCAGACTGAATGGAACCTCCAAACCTTCTGCCATAACCACCAGAACTCCTGGAGCCAGGTTCTCCCGTAGGGTGAGTTCGCATGTAAGGTACCCTCTCTTCAGCACTGGTTTCAGGAGAGCGAGCGGGTCTGGGACTCAGCTCACCATCACCTGCAGGCAGCTGTCAGACCCCAGCAGTAGCTGACGGACATTCGTTGTGCCCCGACGCCCACCATCAAAGTCGGGGATCAAGTCTGGCATTTCGACACAGAACATCCGTCTCTGCCTGCCCTGCAAAAAGCTAAGTCCCTAGTACATCGCACCCTTCATCGTCAATAAGGAGGTTGATCCGGTAGTCTTCAAGCCCCGTCACCCCACTCACTATTGGATCCATCCAGTCTCCCAACTCAAACCATATCATTCGCTGTCCCTTCCGTTACTCCCACAGGACCTGGCAAAGAATCCCCCCTCGACAAAAAAAGCCCCCGTCTACAACGTCCGGCAGCTCCTGGAATCCAAGCGTCAGGGTGGGCGGCTGGAGTACCTTGTGGACTGGGGGTTCCTTTGGGGGGGATGCATTCTAATCACCTGCACCTGCCGTAGCCAAACATTACCCTGACTATAAAAGACTCTCACAGGCATATGAACACTGTCCGCTATACATGCTACGTACATGCTGTTTGGACTAACCCAGGGATGGGCAACGTCGGTCCTGGAGGGCCGGTGTCCTGCAGAGTTTAGCTCCAACTTGTCTCAGCACACCTGCCTAAAAGTTTCTAGTATGCCTAGTAAGACCTTAACTCTTTCACCGCCAGCGTTTTAAAAAAAAAGTTGCCAGCCAGCGCCAGCGGTTTTCATGATTTTCACCAAAGTTTAATCCCTTCCAGAAAATGTTCTTCTTTAAATATATAAACATACAATATACCAAATGAAAGAACAGACCCTCTGCTTTCAAACAAAAAAACCCGTTTCATCCTACCTTTAGTGGTTCTTTTGCAATCAGCTTTTGAATATGGGTAGGTTTTTGCAAAAACACCATATTTTGAGCAAAAAGCAGAGATAATTCCATTTTTATGACGGACTTTTCATAGAGATCCCATTCAGAGCGATCTTTAAAACAGACACGGACATGCAGCAGCTTGCCATAGGGCAATACTTCCGGTTTTAAAAAGTTGCGGAAGGGCGCCACCTGGTGGATAATAGCGGTATTGCGGAAAGACGGAAAATCTCGTCATTGGCGGGGAAGCGTTTTCTCTTAATTGACGAGATATCTCGTCAATGGCAGGGAAAGAGTTAATTGGCTGCTTCAGGTGTGTTTAATTATGGTTGGAGCTAAACTCTGCAGGACATATCCGCACTTCTATGGCAGGCCATCTTTTGTCCTGTATTTCAGAGTGAGAAACTTGGAAAAAACAAATATGATGGAATTCAATGGATACCGTCAACTGTGTGCTACCATCATTTATCAAAATATCTTCTTTTGTGTTTATAAGGAAAAAAATTCATACAGGTTTACAACAACATGAGGATGAGAAAATGATGACAGAATTTTCATTTTTGGGTAAACTATCCCTTTAAATTACTCACATGTGACAGCCAAAAGGAAACTTCTGTAGTAGGTTTCTCCATCTGTGATGATCTTCAGTGTATAATGTCCACGGTCTCCCCATGTGATGTCATCGATGATGAGATCTCCAGTTTGTAAATCCAGGTGTAGTCTGTCTTTGAATTTACTATCTTTACATGTACTAAAGATATTGTTGGCAGGATTTATATTAGCTATGACACAGTCTTCAGATAGTAATGTCCACTCTATTACATCATCTGTCTGTATGTCAGTAATTTTAGTCTTCAGATGAACAGATTCTCCCTCATACACCGTCAGTTCTTCTGTTTCACCTGTAACAGCAGCTGACAAAAACAGAAAGACAGAAATGAAATCAATTCAGGTGATTTTCATCTATTAAGTGTCTTATACTGATTATAAACATCAGCTCATATTCTCATAAATGAATTTCTGTTTTTTAACAAATTCTTATAGATTCTCTTCCAGTCTATAATATAAACACAAGTATAACATCTAGATGATGAATTGTATGAATGTCCTAACGGTGAGAATTCATCCAATGGGTTAACTGATTTCGGTAAAATAGAAGCTGGGCAATATTGCTGCTACTGAAGGATCTTAAAAGTTTCTGTGGTGCATCTATTGTGTAAAGCTACTACTTTTCTTTAGTACTTTTCTAACATTCTGCCATAAATTCACTTCTATTTTCTATTCTTTGCATTTTAGCATCTTTTAGTAGTGTTTTTAGTTATTCTTGTTTATTTTATTTTTTTTGTTAATAAATTCTATGTTATTACCTGACAATACCAGTTGACAATACAATTAAAGGGTTCTACAAGCTGGCCAGAATCTCACAAAATCCTTCAGATAAATTAGATCAGGGTAGAAAAAGGGGTGCTGGAGCGCTGCTGGTATCCCTTATATCCTATTGTGCTCTTAGAAGGGTTTATAAAAAAGAATTGGAAAAAAATCCAAGTTCAGGCGCTTGTTAGGATGCAAAAGTTAAAACCACAAGAATAGACTGTAACTCGTTACTCAGGGGATGTTACGCAAATCAGGTAAACAAGCTTCAGCTGGTTTAAAACGCAGCTAAAAAGGGGATCGCACACCGGCCGCGCCGCTCAAAAAAAAAATCAAACACATTGTTTTCTATGAGTATACGCACACCGGCGCCGCCAGGCTGTGACTCAGGAAGTTGCTCAAATCCCTGTCGCGCCACATAGCGGCACTATTAAATAACATCATATTTGTCCCAAATCATTAACGATTAACATTGGCTGCTAATGTATGTTTTGCATTTTGAAGTAGACGCTATATGACGAAGCTCGCGCTATTTAATGTGCACTTCAGGTTTACAATACCTTCTGTGTGCGATCCCCTTAAGAGTGCTTACTCGATCTACGAAGTATGACCATATATGTCATCTTTACACTGGTTACCAGTTTAATATTGCATACATTTAAAATACTGCTAATCACCTATAAAGCCTTAAATGGCCTAGCATTCGTATCTTATACAATCCATCACATACACTGCGGTCGAAAAATTCTGGTTAATTATCCCTAGAGATCCTTTTCCTACTTGGCCCATAAGCTCTGGGTTTGAGTATCAGACACAGTTGATCAATTTAAGTCTAAACTTAAGACATTTCTCTTTAACAAAGTGTTAGATCTGGTCTCCACACCACAGAAAAAATATAACGATCCAGCCCCGGACACCAGATCACGTCAGAAAATATAAGTTTACTTTGTTAAAGTATCTGTCAGATACAAGGCTGATCAATTGTTGCTAGAAGAGAGCATAAACAGAGTCGTGAACAGAGGCGTGAGACGGAGGTTTTAGATGATAAAATAGAACAGAGTTTTATTGATGGACAGTAGTTTCAGTTGCATATGCCTCAATGTTCAAACCTCGTCCACCTCGTCTACCCCGTCTACCCAGGAATACAGCATGCACTTGTTATATCCAAATTTGCTCAGCTGCATCATCCCTTAGACCTTGGGCTTTCATAAACATTCTCTTTATCTATCTTGTTTACACACAGACAGAACAGTTCTATGAAACTTTCCAAATGTGAAACTGAACCACAAAGAGACATATAAAATATAGAAATACAATGAATTAATGAATGATATAATAAAATATAGAAATATAATAATGAATAAATGAATAAAAAACAATAATGTAATAATAAAAATGATAATAATGAAATTGATAATGATAAAATAATATTAAATAATCAAACAATAATTAAATGGATAATAACTAATGATTATAAAATGATTATGATGATTATGTAAATAAATGATAAAACATAAAAAAACACAATAATAAACACATTCTGCACGTGAGGATCTAAGGTAGGATCCTTCACTCCCCCCTCTTAATCATATAAGACAAAATTAAATGATTATAGCAAGCAAACTTTCATAATCTTTATCAAAACACAGCTTTAAAAAGCTTGGATGGCCAGTCCTTACTTTTCCCTTCTACATGCTCTTAAAAGAACAGGTCATTTCTGTGTTTCCGCATACCAGCGTCGGTTGAGGGAGTATGTCTTATACTGAATAATGGCCTTTATGGGCCTGTCACAGTCAAGTGTCTAACAAGTCAAATCAACACTCTTATGACAATGTACAAGATGACAAACACTTCTGAAATTACAACTACCAAAGGTGCCTTCAAATGATTCCAAAGTGGTCCTAATATTGATGTAAACCACGCGTCCCAATCGGATGAGAAAAGACCATGGTCTTCATTTAGTTTAGCTATTTGTTCGTGTAAAACTTTAGCAAGATTATGAACCACTTTCTCGGAAACGTCTGGAATATAAAGGCAACATTCGGACATTCGGCCGCAATTACCTTACATGTGCCCCCCCTTGAGAAGCCCATAGCATGTCAAGCGCCATTTGATTTTGCAAAACAACTTTTCTAATTGCATTTACTTCGTCCGAAATATTAGCAATAGAAATAAGAGTGGCGTTCGCTGTAACCTCAAATGCTTTGTGTAAGGCTTGCACTTCGTTTTGTAAATCAGTTACTTCCCAGAATGGAATAAAGAATAAATCTTCCTAACCATTTCTCGGTATCAGAAATCGAACGTTTAGTATGTCTCATGATTAAGTGCTGCGTCACATAATCCTCTGACACTACTCACATCGCTGATAAAGGTACAAATAACAGGTTACCTCTCAACCCTTAGGAAGTAATGGATAAGTTTTGTTACCATAAACGAAGTGTGTACCATTAGGAGTAATTAGTGTTTCATTTGTCATTATCAGAAGAGCTTTGTCACATCTGGAAAACTGGAAACGCATTTCTAGTTTGTGATGTTTACCCCGTTTCCTTCAATATCAGAAAGAATTCCCTTCAAATTTACATTTAGAACAAATAGATGGCTTGATTCAGTACTGTTGTACACAGGTAAATACCAGGAATTACTTGGATGGGATAACTTTTTGTAGTGGCAAACACTGCTTGTTGAATAGCAGACTGCTTTCTCATGAATAATCGACAACCTTAAAAAAACACATTTGTACGAATTTGACATTATCAGTAGTTCAATAATCATACACGTTGACACCAACTTCGCCTTGTGATTTGGTACAATTAGAATTCCCCCCAAAAAATCATGAAAATATACTCTTTACCACCCCTAAATGCCTATGCTATGGCCATTTTCAACTTTAACAACTCCTGCCATTTTCAGCATCTCTTCCCAGCAATAGGGCATAAGATAAACAAATTGTCTGGTAAGGTTGCAACTTTGATACCAAAACCATCAACTGGTGACTACCAAAACCATCAACTGTGTAAACCATTAACTGTGGATCACTACTTGGAGTGTTTAAAGATGAAATAGAGATGTCGATTATCAAATCAATTAGAATTTTACAAATGTTACCCATGTTACTTTGTTCAATGATGGAGATCAAATCAGATAGCCGTAATATATGTACATACAGATGTAGATTTTTGAAGAAAAGATTGACATTTCCAACAATTGGAAATATTAAACATCTTAGCGTATGTATGAGCTAAAGTTACTGCCGAATTAAGATTACTGTGATTTCTAATCATGGATGGAATAATGGATCTGAATTGTGAATCAGAATAGAAATCAACACAGCAAATAACATTGTGTTTTGTGTTAATTTGGCCCATACACTTCAATGTCATAATTAAAAATGACCCATTTGCCTAGTTTTAATCTGGATAAATTTTGTATAACAGCCAAATGGCTTGAATTTCAAAACAAAACCCCGTACATATGCTGTACATATGTTAATTAATATCCAATACAAATACTGAGTTCATACAGTTAGAGTGAATCCATGAATCATTCTGAACAGATGTGAAACACACATCACATCTTAGACTCTGTGTCATGTCATGAAGACAACACTTGCAACCATGTCAGTTGTAATTCTTGAAACTCAGAATGTCTCTGTTCATGGAATCAACCGGAATCCACGAAGTCTCGCCAGTCCGTCCTTCCTGCAGAATCTCGAAATACAGCGGAGTTCCAACTGCTGTCTGCTGGAGGTTGGCGCCCATGAGACTCGTAAACTTGATAAGCTTAATTTTTCAGCGAATTTCTTGAAGGCCGCCGACATATATCTCTGCAAAAACATAAAAACAAAAGAAAGGAAAACAAGAGAGCTCCATGGCCAAAAAACAACTTTGTATAAACAAATTTGTTAGCAAATATCTTGTTTTGACTATTGCTATAACTAGTTTTGACTCCCATAGAAAATATAGAAAACAACTTGTTTTGATTCTCATTGAAACCTGAGAGTTTGATCCATAATCTGACTTAGCTTGAAAACTTGGATGTTGAACGTCGACCTATGGGCAAGACAATCCAACGCATCCCAGACCTATCTACCTATCCATCGATCTAACTGATGGCTGGCTAGTCTTCGGAGGGTACCAATTAGGAGATAGGAGATCTCCTACCCGGAGTAGCTCCAAAAATAACAAACTAAAATAACAAACAGCACGCCAACCACACAACTGGCGCTAGGAACAGCCATGCTGGTCATGCTCTTACTAACCGGAAAATGCGTTGGACCACCCATGTTTGAATCCTACAGCGTTTCGATTGTTTAGTTAAGATTTGGGAGTATAAGCTAATTTTGCAGACTAATATTTGTCCATCTAGGTTTACCTAGCAACTGCACTGCTGAGTTTTATTGTTGAATTTTATTCTGAATTTTATCGCAGAATTTTATTCGCTGAAGGGGTACCTAGTATGACCGCATAAGGATAATCCCATCTTGGTTTTAGACCTGAGTGATGTAAATTTTTATAAATGATTTGCCCTGGCACAATATTATGTTGTCCATAATTTTTACAGCATCCTGAACCTGATTTTGCTTTTTTTGTACCGCTTCAGTCAAAGCCATACAATATGTAAAAAGAGAATCTGATATTAAAGTTTCTGGCAGCTATGCCATTGAATCCCCAAAAGCCTACAGACTTCCTGACATACCTGACCAGTAAAGTATTTACCCTGATCAGAATCAATAATGTTTCATTTCATCTGGAATGATGTCTCGAACCAGCATATTAGCCATAAAGGCAGCAAAACCTTTCTTTGTGAAAAAACCTTTACACCAAACGAGAAAATTATCAGTTATAGTTGTAATATCTTGACAACCCTCGCATTTAGGTAAGGTTATAAAGTCACTCTGCAATTCACCAAAACAGCCCCGAGGTGTTCTGCTTACAACTGATAGAATTTGGGAATGCCAAATTGTGTTTTTGACAAGTTACTCATCCGCAAACAATTTCTTTTGCATGTTTCCTAAAACCCCTCGCCCACCAATTTGCATTAAAATGTAAACACATTTGAAAAACACGCCTAAGCGTCCGACACTGTATATCTGTGTGACCAAATAAGGAAAAGACTTTTGGATTTACAAACTGGTGTTAAAATGTCCAAATATTGTCATCTGCCAATTTGCAACTATTTTCAAATCATTCTCATTTCTCCTTTTTGGAGCATTGAATTTGAAAATCAGCTTCTCAGCTATGTCTGTGAGCTGTGAGTAGTTTGTCACCATAGATGACACATTTGAGCAGTAAGAGTTCCTCTGCCGTTCATGCGGCTGGCAACCGTAGCTGCCTGGTCAGCAAGGTATTCCCTTAAATCACTAGAATCTCCCTTCAGGTGGGCTTTTACCACAACCTGTTCCCGGGACATCTCAGGAAACCTCTCTGCTGCCAACCTGCTCGAGATTTATGCACAGCTCCACAGGCATAACAAAATATTAAATATAAATGTTAGGTTTTTTGTTACTAGCCAATTCACATGTTTTTGTGATTTTGCCTTTCATTTCCTTTTTGTCCACAAAATATAAACATCATTGTAAATCAAATTGGAATTTGTAAGTGACAAATTGTCTAAGAACACTTAATGTTTGTATAATATCTACACAGTCACAATCATGGCTGTTTGGAATTGCTTCAGACAGACCAAATAGTTTAGCTGGATTTGATGGTGTGCCTATTTCAATGTCATACGAGCAGCTCTCCCTAAAGAGATAATAAAGCATAAACAGAATATGTTTATCAAATAGTTATCTTTTGACCAAGCAAGGCCAAATACACTGCCTGAATCGCTCGTAAACAAGGCCCCAGCTTTGTAAAACAAAGTCAAGTTGAGTTGTTGTGAATAATACCCATACCGTACAGACTTATTTCTATCTTCTTGTATTAAAACAGATGTCATATAACCCCTTTGTTCGTTTACATACAATGTAAAAGACTTTCTGTGATTAATCATGCCAAGTGCAGGAGCTTCGCTTAAGGCTTCTTTTAATCCCTCAAAAGCTATGTTAGCTTCAGGAGTCCAGTTAACTGAGTCTTGGGCCTTTGGATTACCAAATTGTTTAAGGGTTGTGATTTTTCTGCATACCCTTCAAAATAATTACAACTGTAATTACATAAACCCAGAAAAGAAGAGATCTCAGCTCTTGAATAGTTGTTAATAGATTTTTTTATTATTATTACCTCATAGCGACTAGGTGTTATTTTGTCTTTTACCCTGCAATACACTTTGAATTTGGGGTCAAAGATTACTTCTGTTACTTCTTTATTATACAAGAAATCAAATAACCTGACGTCTCTCTCATGTTCAGGTTTGTCTTCTGAACAAATCAAAATATCATCAATATATTGAATGATGACTGATGTTAAATCTAAATCTTTCAAATGTCTTTGAAGTCTTAAATGTCTTTAATGTCTTTAACAAAGACTGCTGGTATCATTTTGACCTTAAATTGTAAAAGCAAATAATGATGGAATTTCTTTTACAATTGGTAGAGACCAAAATCCATTAGTCATATCAAACACTGTAAACCATTTGTGTTGCGGTTTAATCAAGCTTAAAATTGTTGATGAGTCAGACACAAGAGGTCTTATCAATGTATTGGTTTGCTTAGCTACTCTATAATCAACTGTGAGTCTCCATGATCCATAACTGCCATGTTACATTTCAATTCTAAATTGTAAATCTGCATTCAAATTAATCAAAACATCCAAACCCAAACGGCTGAATGATGTCACATACTACACTGCAACAGTGACTACATGTGGGACAAACTGAAAAAATGAGAGGAAGATCTAAACATCATGGATGAGTCCCCATTTATGTTACGAACCCCTGCTCAAAATATGCTTATTGGAAAAGGGTTAAGCAACATAAATGACACGTGACACTCACTCACACATCTCATTTCCCCTATTCTCGACAGGTGATTAAATGTTTAAATTATACTTAAATTTTACTTTAACACAGAGAAACATCAAAATAGAACACAAGTTATCTCGATAGGCCAACATCATCACGCACACAGAATTCACAGCTGCGTACCGCACAGCAAAGCTGCTGCCTAGGCCATAACACCGAGTTTCTCTAAGAAATTTCAAACTTTCTCCTGTTGCTTCTGTAACATGAAGTTTCGTTTCTGATTTTAGAGAAACTTCTGTAAGAAAATCAGATAGAAAGATTGTTATCTCTGATTCTTATCAATGAGAAAATAAAATTTGTACTTAAAATATGGACCCTAACATATAGAGTAGAGTAGGCACATAAGCACTCTCTCTCAAAGCTTTAAAGAGAGAAGAGAAAAGCTTATCGTTGTTTTGTTTTTACTTCAGCAATTGCTGGAAGAACAGATACAGCGCCTCTCAAACCCCCTCCTTCGCTCACACAAATGTTCAGTGATTCTCAACACTTTCATTTATCCTTCATTTACAACTTGCAAATTCATTCCAAACTACTTACTGTTGTACCTTCTTACATCAAACCAAACCTAAAGGATTTATCCAAACATCTCTTTTAGCTCTATCGTCAGTTAAATGTTCACTACTCAAAGTTTCACTTCAAACTTTTTCTGTCTGCTCGTAACAGATTGACTGAAACTATGCTGAACCCATCTCTGACCAATAAAGAAAATTAAATCTCTTTCAGAGCTTCCAAACAGTTAAAACTGATCATGGATTTAACATTCCCTACTTCCTTTGACCATCATAAACTTACTCCACTTACTCCACTTCCTCTAACCTTCATACACTTACTTTGAGCCCTCAACTCTATGAAAAACAGCACACTGTCTTTCACACACACCATTCGTATCTGAACATAAATTTACTGAGCATATTTTATTTAGTTAACAGAATGAGAGTTGAAACACTTTACTTTTATTTTACCCATTAAAAATTTTGAAATAGTCCTTTTATCAGACAGTTGATAGCAGCTGTAATCTTAACTCTAATTTGAAATTTGGAAGAATTCGATCACAAACTTGTCCCTTAACTGTTGTGTTTATACATGGCAAATTTCGAAAAGCAACTTCTTTAAACATTGTACAATTAAATAGCATAGATCATGGTATACCAACTGGCATTTGCAAAGGCAGATCTTCATTGCCAAGCACAGCATAGAAGTAGCAAAACCAAAATACAATACTCATCTGAACTCACGAAGGACATGATTTACCCTTTAACAAACAACATTGTCTGTGTCACAATCTGAAACTGGTTGTATCGATGTCACTACCAGTGTCGCATGCATTTAAAATCTAGTAAAACCGACGTAATTTTCTTTTGATCAACAAAGAGTTGTAACTTAAACATAAGCCATTTTAGATTTTAGTTTATTTTCAAACTGAGCCTTTAACATTTGACTATCTATCTTATAACCCCTTCAGCATTCCCTCCATAACTTCTTTTATCTCTGTTATGTTTGTCTTGATTTTACATTTTCACTTTTCAATTTCTACATTTAGACAAAGTGACAAAAATACAAGGGATACGCTTCAATTCTCGGGTTATAATTTTTTGAATTTTACACATGTTTAACTCTTTATATACGTCTTTAGTATGTCTTTACTTTTACCTTTGTCTTGGGAACCTAAAGACCGCCCAACGTACTTTGATGTTATATTATATTTGATGTTATATTTAGCAACTGAATTTTTCTTTTTCCTCTTGTTTGATCTTAAAGTGCTCTTTCAGCTGTTGTTTTAGCTAGCTTTTTAATTATATCATCTAGCTTGATCTCTGTCTCTGACTTCTCCATTATCAAAGTAATATAATCTGACCAGTAGACAAGCTACCAACACAGTACGTACTGAATTTTCCAAAATGTCAGAACAGAACACACTCACTTTTGCTTTTGCTTAAGTGGATGAGTCAGGAGAGAGGACACCGGACCAGCCGTGGTTAACCCTCCGTCTTCACTCGCGGCTTGGAGTCAGCAGCCAGTGGTCTGGAAACATTTACATCTGGATGTGCGAGAGAAAATCCCGACTCCTCGTTCGGATAGAGACAACAAAAATGTTTAAAAAATGTTATTCTATCCTGCCGACTACGCCATAACTGTTAGATCTGGTCTCCACACCACAGAAAAAATATAACGATCCAGCCCCGGACACCAGATCACGTCAGAAAATATAAGTTTACTTTGTTAAAGTATCTGTCAGATACAAGGCTGATCAATTGTTGCTAGAAGAGAGCATAAACAGAGTCGTGAACAGAGGCGTGAGACGGAGGTTTTAGATGATAAAATAGAACAGAGTTTTATTGATGGACAGTAGTTTCAGTTGCATATGCCTCAATGTTCAAACCTCGTCCACCTCGTCTACCCCGTCTACCCAGGAATACAGCATGCACTTGTTATATCCAAATTTGCTCAGCTGCATCATCCCTTAGACCTTGGGCTTTCATAAACATTCTCTTTATCTATCTTGTTTACACACAGACAGAACAGTTCTATGAAACTTTCCAAATGTGAAACTGAACCACAAAGAGACATATAAAATATAGAAATACAATGAATTAATGAATGATATAATAAAATATAGAAATATAATAATGAATAAATGAATAAAAAACAATAATGTAATAATAAAAATGATAATAATGAAATTGATAATGATAAAATAATATTAAATAATCAAACAATAATTAAATGGATAATAACTAATGATTATAAAATGATTATGATGATTATGTAAATAAATGATAAAACATAAAAAAACACAATAATAAACACATTCTGCACGTGAGGATCTAAGGTAGGATCCTTCAAAAGCATTCACATAACTCATCTGGGTAATATACTTATGCTGCAATAGTTACAGAGGAACTGAGCGGTATTAAACCACAATACCACAATGACACTTAAATACAGCCCCTACATAAATAAAACTGAATTGAATTATTTTCATGTACAATTCTGATGCCATGTTTGATCATTTCTTTAACCTAATAACATATACCTGTATGCTACAGGTAGCTGACGAACCTGATCTTACGAATTACCGTGTTATGGTCACAGAATATTTTGATCTTTTATCCGTGTCATTGTCAAGGACCTCCACAGTTTTTCCATGTCCATACCGCGGGCTTTCTTTTTCAGTTTCATGTATGGGTTACTCAATTGTTTTTCCTATTTTCTTACCATTTTTGCGTGGGTTTGGAATTAGAACGACTTTCTGTAACATAAAATGACATCCTTACCCAAATCCAACTCTAACCCTAACGTCAGGCGACAATTGTTTAAAAAAAACAGGGAAAAAATAGTATAAACCAATAGTTAAAGTGACATCCTAACCCAAACCACAAAAAAACAGTTGAGTAAGCAATACGTGAAAAGAAAGTTTGTGGTATGGACAAGGAAAAATGCGGAGAACCGTGACAATGACACCGATAAATGAGCAAAAGATTCTGTGACTATAACACGGAACTTTATGTCTAGTAAATCGCAATCACCTGATATCAGACAGAGCTGCATTTACTACACAAAGCCCGAGTTCACTGACAATCGGGGCAATTTTGACTTCATTATGGCGGACATATATCGCCTGCAATACTTGCAAATGAATTACTGCTTTGTGTAGTAAATGACGCTTTGAAGAGCATTGCAATTTACTACTTATCAAGGAACCAGCTTTATTGACGCGATGTGCATGAGTAGCGCATGTGATTTTTGTGTAGCCCTAGTTTCTAGTGTTATTTTAGTGTATCATTCCTTCAGTCATTTTGTTTTTAATATTGAAAGAAGGAAAATGAGCATTTAGAACAATTAAAGCAGACATATCATGCTTTTAAATCTGTCCTTTTTACATATAAATCATCTATTTGTGGTCTATGTAAAGCGAAACTGCAATGCTTGGGTCTGAATTCCTCATTATTATAGCCCCACAGGCCCCCTTTCTACCCCTTTTCTGATGTGCATCTGAGAGCAACTCGTTTTGGTACTGTCTTTTTAAATGCACGTCATACCCTGCCCCCCTCCAGGTTGCAGAGATGACACTCGGTTAAACTCCACCCCGTTCGGCCATTTTTGTAGTTTTATAGCAGAGATACGATTATCTAGCTGCACAGAAACTTTTTATTTACTCGTTATTCACAAAATGTCAACAACGGAAGACTTGTCCATCCAGCCTTATATGTTCGCGCCAGAGTCGGAAACGGACTGAGAGGAAAATGAAAACGACGAACCTGCAGAACAAGGTCTTCATATGGAGGTATCGCAATGGTGTGAGGCTGCAGCCTCCGGAGGTCGCATATCTAGGCTGCATTCGTCATCAAGACGGTCTTATTTCAGAATATTAACAATTATAAAGTTTACTATTATTCTTAGTTAATCGTAAGTTGTTGTAATATGCTCATGACTTGCAAATGTAATGCTCAGTTAACTTAAACCAGGCTTGATGCCCAAAAGCGATCTCCGCAGGCTGCAGCCTTCGGAGTGAGAAACAGCACTGCTAAACCATGACCACCGTGTACTTTACTTTTTTACTTTAAGTTATAAACTGCTTACCGAAGTGCTCTGCTCGTCGTCTCCAAAGAAAGAAGTAATTGACCCCTCAATCACACGAAGTCTATCGGCAAATCCTTCTTTATACTGGCGGAGATTGGTGAAGTAGTTATCCTTAAAGTGCCTCGGGCACACAAAAATGACTTTACCCACAGATGTGAGTACATTTCTTACGCTCTCGTAACTTCTGCATCCTTGAGCTTGGACTACAATATCGCAGCGAGAAATATAAAATGGCGGATTGCTCGTAGTGTTGGGCTGGAAGTCGATGTCCTTATTTAGCAGTTCCGCTGCAAATACTGTGACGTAATTGTTCAAAAAACGTAATAGATAATAGAAAAATCAGAACCGGTTGGAAAATATGACCAAAACAGAATATAAAGATATCAACAAAGCACCTGAAGAGACTAATTTCAACTTTTATGTACTTATAAACACTACAAATATACAACAAAATGCATTTAAGAGCCAAGAAAGTGGATTTAGCATATGTCTCCTTTAAAATATAGTACTCTCCTGGCTGGCTATTGATACGGACGTCTCGCACAAAAAAGGAAAATGTGTCACATCTCTTACTTCGTCATTTAAAAATAAAGTGGATAAAATACCAGTAATGTAGTCATGTATGTTATTATAAAACCCATCATATATCTGAAATGATGCACAGAGATTTATGTAAACTGAAATGATTGACTTACATTTGACAAACACACTGAAAAACTTGTGTGAGGTTTCTCCATCTCTGATGATCTTCAGTTTATAACCTCCAGTGTGTTTCTCTCTGATGTCATTGATATTGAGATCTCCAGTCTGAGGATTCAGCTTCAGTTTACCTCTGAATTTATTATTATCACCATCATATGTACTGAAGATATTGTTGGCAGGATTGATTTCAGCTATGAGAGTTTCTTTAAATCTCCACTCTATCAGATCAACTCTCTGTATGTCAGTAAGATCAGTCTTCAGATCAGCAGATTCTTCCTCATTCACTCCAATCAGCTCTAAAACTGCAGCACATATAAACACAGGAAAAAAATGAGATCAATCATTTGCTTTAGACCAGGGGTTTTCAGGGGCCCTTCAGGAGCTTCTATGAGTCCCAAGAAGATTTCAGAGAAAAAAGCCAAAGCAAAACCTTATTACAGTCTCACTTGTTGGGGTTTATAAGGCAGAAATTAACTATAAAACTGCTGTGAAACAAGATTTATACTCAAAGTTGCAGCAAGAAAAATAAACTCACAAGTGAGTTTATGCAAAAATTGTTTGTACGCAGTCACAAGCCATGTTTCTAACCAAGGCTTTTTTTGTGCAAAAAGCTTCTGGGCATCAAAACGTTTACTGATATAGATGATGCAAGACAAATGAAAGCTTGCCAAAAAACGCAGTTCTGTCTCTGAGCTCCTTGGGTAGTTCCTTCAACCTCATGATTCTCATTTGCTCTGACCAAGCGTGCCGCACAAGCCCTGAAAAGTGAAGCCAAAACGTCTTGATCAACCCCCAGGGACTGGTCCCAGTATAGGTCATAAACCCCGCCTCCCCATGTTATTCAATGTGACTTGAGACCAAATAAACAATTTAATTACACTTCAATTATATTTTTTCCAAAGCTGGTTTCTGTCATTTACTGTAGTTTTTATTACGCTGATGTAAAATAAAATGTTTGTTTTTAAAATAAGTTTGTTTTTAGTTAGCTATGTAATGCTATAAAAACTGTGGTGTCACGTCATGATTGACAGCTGTGATATGCGCATTCTGCGAGGGTGGGGCCTTTGCTTCGCGGCTTTACTTCCTGCTCACTACTGCGCAGGACTGGTCCAGAAATCGCTACTGCGCAGACTCAAAACCCAAGATGTCAGCGCCGTATCGGGACCATAGACTGTAAAAAAAGATGGACGACGCGACGTCGCCTCCCACCATTGTAATGAATTGAAGCCAAAAATGTCCGACCACGGTCGCCGGCATGTTACGTAAAAACGTCAGTTTGGAGCCAAGGCATGCGCAGAAGAAATCGTCCGTGGAGCCAGAGGCGGAGCCCCGGTATCAAACTTCCGCCCAAACGCTTGCGTGACCAATTCACAACGCCAATTATAACGACACACCCCGTTTCTATAGCATCAAATTACAAGCTAAAATAAAACTTACCACAATAATGAACACTTGAACATATATCAGCTTGATAACAACTACTTGAAAGGACCAAAACCATCTTTTGCAAACTTTTATTGGAAGTGTAAATAATTTTTTATTTAAAGCAGAGTCCCATTCGTTTGAATAGAGGGGGCAGGGGTTTATGACTTGTACTGCAGCCAGCCACTAGGGGGCGATCAAAGAGCCAGAGGCTTCACTTTTCAAGGCTTATGAGGCACACCCGATCGGGACACTGCCGGCTTCACTTTTCACCAATGGAAGTCAGCGAACGGGCGTCGTCCATGTTTTTTTTTTACAGTCTATGGCTCTGACATGCAATGTGTCACGTTTAGCTATGAGAGTACCTGGCAACTGTGTCACAGCATGTTTCATCTCTGTATATATTTCAATCTTTTTAACTTCCATTAGTTCAGCCTGTATAAAAGCACAGAGTCCTGACACCACTGTCATCTTTTCATCTGTCAAAGTGAAACAGAAAGAAAAATATCAACTCACTCATGAAACAGATTATAAATGATAATGATTAATTATTATTTACTCCACATCAGACACCTGCTGTAAAGCAAAGTGTTTCATCAATATTAAAGGTATTGCGGAGGATTTTCTTTTTCCGGGTGGATCATCAAGACCAGGGGTGTCCGAAGTCAGTCCTGGTGGGCCTGTGTCCTGCAGAGTTTAGCTAAAACTTCCCTCAACACACCTGCCTCAAAGTATCTAGTCTGCCTAGTAAGACCTTGATTATCTGGATCAGGTGTGTTTGATTAGGTTTGGAATAAAACTCTGCAGAGACACCGGCCCTCCAGGAGCAGGAGTGGACACCCCTGATCAAGACTATTGGTCCTCCTAGTTGTCAATCAGGAGGGTTGCGCAATTGCATTTTTTTAAAAAGTGGAGAAGGAGGTTCTTTTCTAAAATTTAAGAAAATACTCTGCTAAACATTTAAGATCAGTAAAATATTTCTGCTGTTTTTCAAGTTTCAGAAGATATCATGGAAATGTAAAACCATAATAATAATAAAACTACTGTACATCCAGCACATATAATTATTAGAGAAATATATTTAATTACCACAGAACCTCATTACAGAATATATAATAACACTGAACTAAAGTCATACAGTCACTCACGTGTTTAATATGAATCTGATCAGTTTTAAAGTGTTGATCTTAAATCAATCTCTTCTTATAACACACATATTGTTTCTTATGCTACGTACACACCAAACCCAAGGCATCGCGTTACTTGCTCTAGATTACTCGCGGGATTTAACTTCGTGTCATGCAAATTTTTCGCTTGAGTTGAATATTTTTAACTTGGGCGAAGAGTGCGTGTTTTCGCGCCAAACGAGCCGCCCATATCGCGTCATTCACATCGCCCCACGCGAGGACGCGTCTGATCCAAGCGTGCCGCACAAGCCCTGAAAAGTGAAGCCAAAACGTCTCGATCGCCCCCCAGTGACTGGTCCCAGTATAGGTCATAAAGTCCGCCTCCCCATGTTATTCAATGGGACTTGAGACCAACTAACAAAATTAATTACACTTCAATTATTTTTTTCCGAAGCTGGTTTCTGTCATTTACTGTAGTTTTTATCACGCTGATGTAAATTCAAATGTTTGTTTTCAAAATAAGTTTGTGTTTAATAGTTATTTAATAATATAAAAACGGTGGTGTCACGTCATGATTGACAGCTGTGATATCGTGTGATATGCGCATTCTGCGAGAGCGAGGGCGGGGTCTTGATTTTGCGGCTTTACTTCCTGCTCACTACTGCGCAGGACTGGTCCGGAAATCGCTACTGCGCAGACTCAAGACCCAAGATGTCAGTGCCATATCGGGACACTGGCGGCTTCACTTTTCACCAATGGAAGAGAGCGAACAGGCGTCGTCCATCTTTTTTACAGTCTATGGTCTGATCGTGTCTTTGCATTTACTATGTAATCTACTCGTGCAAATCGTTGAACTCACGTCTGGTGTGAACCCACAGTTACACTTAAAACTTGGTTTAGTGTAATGTCTCATCTAAACTGAGATTAAGGATTATTAAAATTATCTTTATCTTTTATACAAAGCGATCTACTCACCTTTGACAGGGATACTAAATGATCTGTGTATAGTATATGTGTGACTGCCAACAATGATATCTACTTCAAAAGATCCGGAGTCATCAGTTGTGATGTCTCTGATGATGAGATCTCCAGTATGATCATCCACCTTCAGTCTGTCTCTGAATCTCTCACCATTAACATTATAAGTTAAGACCGTTCCAATTATTTCAGCTACAGGAGAGTTGTTGTGTCGAATCCTTAACACCATTTTCTCATCTCCTGGTTTCTTGGTAACATTATTGACTAGAATCACAGAATCTCCCACCGCTACAGTCTTCACTTTATCACCAGACACATCTGAAAAACAAACAGAAAGAGTCAAACTCATGAACAGATGAACAGAGACGTCACATTCAATATTAAATTAAACAGACAGCACTGAATGCAGGTGTAAACACTCAATCCAGATACAAAAATACTCAAAATACATAACATTTGTACTCTAAACACTAATATTAACAGTGAATGACCACCTATTCAACTACCATCATATTCTGTGATAAAGCAAGAAGTTTTAATCTTTTCTGTTATGTCCGGCTCTACAAGTAAACAACTTTCTGAATGTAAAAGAAAAACTGTTTACATGTGATCAGATTACCTGAAGATGTTCCTTTGAAACTGTAATTTTAAACTGCATTAAAACTGTTACGTGTTGGTGTCCATTAAAAGGAGAAAAATCCTGGAATGTTTTCCTCAAAAAACATAATTTCTTCTCGACTGAACAAAGAAAGACATCAACATTTTGGATGACATGTTGGTCAATAAATTATCTGGATATTTTTAAGAAAATGGACTAATCCTTTAAATGTAATAGTTAAAGATGTGAGTTACAGGACAGTGTTTATTTATCTTACATTAACTGTACTAATGTGATCATTTTAACAATGTTTTAACATCACACAATATATTAACATCACATTTACAAATATCTATTTAAATTTAATTTAATTCAGGTTTATTTTTATAGCACTTTTCACAGTTACACTAGTGAAATGACACAATGTAAAATACATGTACATATCACAAAACAGAAAATTAAAAAGATAATAGACAGTTTATAATTCATCTATTACTACATACTGTATATTTTATTTATAGTGCTGAATAATGATACAGATATGATAAATTAATAAAGTAAAGCTTGATATACTCACTAATGTTGAATGTCTTTTTTGTGATCTTCCCTCTGATGATCTCTAGTTGATAAAGTCCATTATGTTGAGTTGTGATGTTTGTGATGATGAGATCTCCAGTCTGATTATTCACCTGCAGTCTGTCTCTGAATATCCCATCAAGAACATCATCATATATTCTGAGTGAATTATTGTCTGCTCTGTTGATTTTAGCTATAAGATCCTGTTGATCTCCAAACCTCCAGTTTATCAGATGATCTGTCTGTATATCAGTAAGATCAGTGTGTAGAGTAACAGAATCTCCCTCATACACTGACATTGAATCATCTGTAACAACACCTGTAGATACAAACAGAAAGTGTCAGAGATTAAACTCACATATATAACACTGATAGTATGAAGATTAAATTAATATATATTTTGCTGTAGTCTACACTAAATATGAAATCAGGTTATCTGTGTATTAAAGCCAATCTGCCATAAGATTACAGAAAAACAATTTTAAGAAATATCTGAATCTGTATCATGAAGTCTGTACCAAGGAGAATTAGGGCCAAGCTAAAATAAAATAAAATAAAAACATCTCAAGATTAAAGTAATTAAAATGCGAGAATAAAGTCATTATTTAACGAGAAAAATATCAGAATAAATATAATTTCGAGAATAAAGTCATTATTTAACGAGAATAATGTTGTTATTTAACGTGAATAAACGAGAATATGTTGTAATATTTTGATAATAATGTCATATTTTACATTAACGTGTGTGGAGTGATGTGAACAAAGCAGATACCAAATTACACACCTGTCTTATTAATAAAACAATATGAGGGAGATGCACTCACAGAAAGGCAATTTTAAGCAATCTCCTCCCTCATATAAAAGGCAATAACCATTAACCAAGTTTTATTTTATTTAAAATTTTTACAGCGCGTCAGTTCTATGCGGACCGCAAGCGCTGTGATTGGTCCACCAGAACCTCTCCCGTCAGGTAAAAAAAAACTGCGTCATAGGTATTTACGTTTGCGACAGTGAAAACAAAGATGAGCCAAGTTGAGGAGTGATTTAAATAAAACTGCAACAAAAGTCGCTGTTTATTTACGTTACTTCCATCATTGCTGGTCTTCTCAAATCATACACAACAAGTTGCCGTTTCTTCTTCGTTTCTGGGTTTACTTGCCAAGCTTCTTCTTCTCTGACGGTCTCTTTGTGGTTACACGCGTGGATACTGCCTGCCAGCGGTTTGCCCGTGTGTTTGCACGTCGACGCGGACCGACGCGGAACGTTTCAAAACAGTTATGACGTAATGAAGCCTAGTAGTAGGTCCGTAGTAGGACCTACGCACTACCATTGAGATACCATTGAGATACCATTGAGATAAATGCATCGAGTAGTTTTACTTATGTTCTTATGAAAAAGCAACAAAAAGCTTACGTTAAGTGCAGACCCATAAATCCTAAAAGACAACATTGAATGTGGCTTAATGTATCTACACAGTAATATTAAAACACCAAATTCAGCAAACATTTTATTCATAAAAACATTCTGTGTACAAGCAAGCAGAATAGTCTAAACTGAATATATTGACTTCATTCTTGATGTTTCATTAAATAACGACTTTATTCTCGTTTAACAACGACTTTATTCTCGAAATTATATTTATTCGGACTTTTTTCTCGTTAAGTAATGACGTACTTTATTCTCGCATTTTAATGGCTTTAATCTCGAGTTGGTTTTATTTTTTATTTTAGCTTGGCCCATCCTCTTTCGTAGTTTACGAATCCAAACCCAACAAGTTAATATACGCACGTTTTTAAAAAAGTGAAATTGTCGTAGAAATGTTGATAAATGAACTCACCGTTGATGAATAAAGAGATGAGGAAGAGTAAAGTGATCGTCATGTTGCTCTATGTGTTTAAGTTCAAAACAAGAAAGTTTTTAAAACAATTTAGAGTCTAATTTCTGCGTATGATGATGGTTTCCATTCCATTCACAGATTTGGGCAAAATGCGATATTGTTCAAAATGTCGATTAAAACCTATTGCGAAATGCCGATGTTATGCAATAAAACATAAACTTAACCCCTCGCGATAAAACGTTTTGAAAGTTATGTTTCCACCCAGTACTGTTATTTTTCTTCTTCTTTTGGTTTAATGGGGGAGATTTCGAAGCACGCGTATATGAGGCTTCACATTTACAAATCTTTTGTTTCGAATCATTGGTTCGGAGCTTGTTTCAAACTGGTCAAAGCCACGTGGTTTTAGCAAACGAGGCTTCATTACGTCATAACTGTTTTGAAACGTTTCGAAAATCCAACGATTTACCACTAGGGGGGTTGATCACAAATGACCAGTGTAGCTGAACTCGGGTCAGTTTTATAATAAAAGTTCATAAAGTTAATTAAAAATGGAGTTCTTTTTAATGATTTGTTTCCCATAAATAAACACAGAATACACTTTTAATTATATCTTAATTAAATTAAATGCCTTATTTTTCTTAAAAACATATTTATAGAACAATCCTGCTATTATTTTGTAAAAAAGTGTAAAATGTTTGGACATATCTTGCTGCTTTTACACTATTTTGACCAGCAGGTGTCGCCAGCTTTTGTGGTGTTTCGAACGCTTTGAAAATCTGAATCAATTTGCGAATCAATTGGTTCAATTGATTCGAAGCTTCGAAAAGCTTTGTTTCTCCCATCACTATGGTGGGTTGCAGACCAACTTTAAAGGTGTCTACCGGCACCTACTTTGATGGAGTGTGAAAAGAAAGTGGGTACGAAAAGTATTCAGACCCCTTTACATTTTTAAATCACTGTTTGTTTCATTGCAGCCATTTGCTAAAATCAAATCATATTTCTCATTAAAGTACAATTTTCACTCCATCTTCACAGAAAAAAACAGACATGTTTGCAAATTTTTAAAACAAGAAAAACTTCCTGATTTTGGATCATCATTTAATAAGTTGGCTATAGTAAGGTCCTTGCATCCTATTTCTTACAATTCTTCCTTTAAAATCTTTCTTTCTATTTTATATGCCTTACATATCTTCAAAACATGTTCTATAGTTTCTTCTGTTTTTGGCCTGTATTGTGTTTCCTTATATTAATGTGTAATGTATGATTTAGATTTGAATGTCCTGTACGTAGATGTTGATGAAGAAATGAATAATATGCCTTTTTAATATAATAAAACATGGAGTTTCTTGAAATGTTCTTTTCTTTGGCCTTATACGTCAGATTAGACACATTTAATTTTCTGCATTTGTAAATGTAGAAATAGTTTCATAAACATTTGTGGTTTTAAATTTATTTTGGATCATCTAAAATATAGTGTGTTTAGGTGATTTCAAATGTCAACATTGGCTTTTAGAGATTGTGCACCCCGCCTTTAACTAATACTGCATATTTCTTTTAATAAAGCTTTTGCAATTGTTCACTAAATGTAAATGCTGTTCTTGTTGCATTTACACAGTGGGTATAACCAGCAGATGTCCCCAACACACTGCGTTTCACGTAACTCTAAACAGTGAATCGAGTAGTACACAAAAATAAAAATGACTCTACATTGTGTAATATAATCATGTGCTCTTCAACACACACACACGTAATGCATTTTATACTGTACGAACTGTATATTCTATTCCCCTTACCTAGCCCATTCCCTAACCCCAACCATCACAGAAACCATTCTGCTCCTTCACATTTTAAATAAACATCATTCTGTTTGATTTATAAGCTTGTTTCCTCATGGGGACATCAAAATGTCCCCACAAGGTCACAAAAACACTGGTATTCCTATCTTTGTGGGGACAATTGGTCCCCACAACGTGATAATTACCAGGTACACGCACACGCGCACACGCACGCGCACGCACACGCGCGCGCGCGCGCGCACGCACGCACGCACGCACACACACACACACACACACACACGTATAATAGAGTCCATACAACAGTCTGTAAGTATAAACACAACATGTGATGATGTCACACAAGTTCAATGAAAATCTCAGTGAGGAATAACACACAGAGGTGTTAAACTGGAAGTATTGAAGCACGTGAAGAGAAAATGAGAGCTCACAGAGTCCTTTAGTATTAGGGAGGAACTAACATAGTGATGTTACTTTATTATATTTTAGCATGACAGCAGTAACCCAAAATGTAAATGACACGTGACCATTAGCCCTTCAGTAAAACTCACTTAAGTAGATTTGAAAAACTAAATATTGCATACTGTTAAGATCTCTGAGCCATTTATTATCAAATAAATAAATAAGGCAATGTTTTAATTTATAAATATAATAAAACAAAACTGCACTGAAGATCATATAGCCTAAGTCTAAATATAACTAACAAATTAATTGTATGTACAAAAAGATGGTAAAACTATATAATTTTACAGACAAATCAGATTAGCATAGTGTAATATTACTGAGTATAAAATGTCTCACATAAATAAAAAAGCACTGAGAGTTTTATCAAATGATTTTATTTATTAAAGTGCAAATGAGGAATATAAAAAGTGATTTGTCATATGAATGCTGTAACAATACACATAATGTTCATAGAAAGACAAAATAAAAGAGATTAAAGTGAAGGACAAGAGACATTTGGTTAAGTACATTAGGAGCTTTGAATTAAGTGCTATAAATTGATGCATGATTCAGTCTCACACTAATAATCAAAGAAAAAACACAACATATTGTATAATGTACTGTACTGTATAAGTCTCTATGACACAAACAATATTAATATACAATAACAAAATGTATCTTAGTAGTTAATTATTATTAATTCTGGCAATAATAAAAAAACAAGGTACAGAGTATAAAATGTAAACATTTGGCAAACACACAGAATCTATCAGTCAATAGCCTCTTTCACACAGTAATTCTGGTAAATTACCATGAATTTACCAGAATGAATTTACCAGTAAATACAAAAATGTGCTGTTCACACATGCAGTGACATTCCGTCTTTTTACCAGTAAGACATCATTCACACATCAGTATCAAAATACCGGTAAATTCGGAGAGAAAGCGGAAGTTACCTGTGGCGCGCGGCCGGCGAGCTCCGTCCGTGTCGTATTTGTAAACGGCGGGTTATGACTTAATATCCACGGTTCGTATTTTGTTGTTTTCACATCTGTGGCAAACGGTCGCGAAGTTGCTTGTGACCAAACAACATTGCGTTAGGCGGCGTCAAACGGAACCTGCGCGTTTGCACATTAGGCTGCACAGATGGTGTGCTAAGGACGTCGGCAATTTGGCAATTAGATGGTAAGCTGTTTTAAACAACTTTGGTGAAGAAATGTGGATGTTAACTTCAGGTGTGCTCGACTTTTAAGCAACATGTGTGTGGAAACGTCCGTAAACAGTCTGCGTCACCTGTATAAAAAACTTTCTGATTGGCCCGCCCGATCTGTCAGCGCGGTCTGACGTCATCTAAATGCCGGTAATGCTATATTTTTCGTTCACACACAGCGCTTACCGGCAAATTACCGTTAATCTTACAACCTGTCTTACTGGTAAATTGGGAGCACTGATTTACCGGAAAGGTTCTGTTCACACATGACATGTTAACTGCAATTTACCAGTAAATTACCAGTAAAGACTGTATGTGTGAAAGGGACTAATGTAACACTGAATCATCAAAATCTGATTTCTAGTGTCTTCAACACAAACACTTTTTTTTAGAGCTACATGAGTTGAATCTGTGTACTTTACAGACTATGAACGCTATTTACTTCTCAATAAAGATCATGCTTCATGTACACAGGTGTTTAGTATAAATATATTCCTGAAAATATGTGACAATATGTTGATCCGAGCAATTTAACCACAGGAATCATGTTTTTGTTACCTGTATTGCATTTATTCTTTGGTATATCTGCTAATATTGATAAACATATAAGAGAGACATTAAACCTAAAGCTGCTGCTAGCGTCACACATTATCAGTTAAACTACAGGAACACAACACAACTGCATTACTTAACAGTTGCCTGAGTCCAGTCTATATGTATTTATGTTTGTTTTACTTCATGAATCTAATGGCTCCTCGGCATCTGTGGCATTATGGGATAGAAAACTGACCACTGGTTAGACATGAACTAGAAGTGAAGATCAGCAGATCATCAGTGTAACATTAAAACACCGTTTCATCTACAGATTCACATATAAACACTTTTTGTTTTGCACACTGTGCATTAGTGAAAGTATGAATACTTGGATACAGGGACAGTTTTGATGTCAACTAATATCAACAAAAAGACAAACATCAGAAATACTGCTGAATGAAACAACAAATATTACATGCAGTACACAATGTCTGTATATAGAAACAGATATGAAAGCTGATATTAATGTTTAAAATAAAGAAGATAGTTTATCTGTAGATCAATCTGAACAACAGATGTTTTCCAACTTTCCTTTTTTATGAATATAATATTCTTTTATGGATATTTATTGAAACAGAAACGGTTCATCAGCACCACAGGTGTATTGTTTAAACTTATTGACACGAGGGTGGTGATCTTATAAGAGATGTGATGCTGATGTGTTTGTAATGTTGTGTTGCACTTACACCACTAATTGCTGATTTCTCTTCCTTACTGGATCTTCTCCTCTGGGAGCTGTACGAAACACAGATAAGAGATCAAATTAGAAGTTGTTTAGAGAGGAAGCACCATTAATAAACATATTTAAATGAAGGATAATCTAAGGCAATCATTCTGGTGTTTTGGAGCATCTTGTTGGATTATAATGTTTGTTTAAAAGCTCTCAATGTCTCCTGTAATAATATCACTTATAGGATCAAGAAGTAAATGATTGGATGATGTTTTATAAACTAAAGGCTGTTAGTCATATAAAACAAGAGTATAGGCAAAACATACAGTCATATAGTCCATAAACAGAAAATAAATGAACAAATAAATACAAAATAAATAATGTACAGTTTATCTCAGTTAAAATTAAAGTGTGACGTCATACTAAACTCATTGTCCATTTATATTTTGTGACTGCATGTAAATAAAAATAATCACAAGCTCAGATTCTCATAATAAACTTCTCTTTATGATCTCAACATCTTAATCTGTCTCTCAGAATATACATCTAATATACGTGCAAGTCAAAAACTGTGACTGGGTCTTAGCTCCGAATTAACTCAACAGATATTAATGAGTTAATAACCTAAACCCACCACTCGATTAATTGTCATAATACTCAATACTAACTACTCTTTAGTACTTTTCAAAAAGTTACTTTTACTTAAAGTTTATTTTAAGTAGATTTTAAAACTAATACTTTATTACTTTTTGCGAAGTAACAGTACTTGAGGATGATTTTTCAGTACTGTTTCATCCCCTGATTATTAATGTTTTTGTTTTCAATCACTCAATACAGCACACAATTCCTTCTTCATAAATGTGACAAATAACAACAACACAATACACAATAAAACTACAGTTTGTTATAGCATAAAGTCATATATAGCAGTTCACACAATGGAGAAACTGCTTTGTTGTCATTTGTAGATTAAACGCCTAGATGTTTAGATTCACATTAATTAAGTCTAGTTAAGAGTTTCTGAAAATTGTCAAATAATTTTGATCTTTATTGTTAGAAAAAATCTAATAACAAACAGGTAAACTCAGTGTGAAAATTCCAGCTGTAACAGTTTTACAGTTGTTTATTTCTAAGAACAAGCTAAATAAATGACAAATAGCCTTCATTTATATATCCAGGGCTGTACAGTGCGACATATATGCATGAGCTATAAACATTTAAAAAAATTATGGAAAAAATAAATTTTCCATTGTAGCATGTTTGCGAAAGTACAGTTTTGCATGTTCATAACAGCCACTTAAAGGAACATTATGTAAGAAATGTATATCAATTAATCATAAAATGGCCCTGCTATGTCACTAGACATTATTCATTTTCATTTCAAATACTTATATCACTGACAACAGTGGTGTGTTCAGGATATTGTCATTTAAAAAGTGGAGTTGCAGCCCTCAACTGATGTTTATGTTGTCATTTTGTGTATTGGCCACCAGTTGTGTGATTGCAGTACCAGTTTTAGCCACTAGTTTTGCTATTGCAATACCAGTTTTGGCCACAATCCTACATACTGTTCCTTTAAAGGTAGGGTAACACATTTTGAAAAATGCTAACGGTAGCCGCCTAGCAATGAAATCCCGATCCCACCCTCAAGTCAAATCGCTCTCCAAAGTCACGCCTCTTTCCAAACACATGAACACGCAAAGATCAGACGGTCACGTCTCATGTCTCATTCACCAGTGAGAGAACTTTGCAGTACAAAGTGAATAACACTTCCAAAATAACCAACATAAACAACTGGTTTACATCAGAATTAGTTTAAGCACACGTTCGGTTTTGTAGACGTAGTAACTATATCGTTATGCTAATCCGTAAACGAACACAAATTTCATAAGCAACACAACGTTTCATCAAAGTAGAATATCTGAATCCATCTCAATACAAACATATCGCGTACCTACCTTACCAAAATAAACAGTGTAACGACCCTTTCAGACCCTTTGCCTCCTGTAGCTGTTTGCATCTCGTGGTAAAGCAGTAAAGTTACTGATGTTAATTTGGATTTTTGCTCTTGCTGATCCAGGCAGTTTTTGCTGTTGTTGTTATAAAAGATGCATTTAGTTTTGTTGCTCCTGTGTAGGTTGTCAATTTAGCAGAAAAGTTTGCTGTTCTCGCTGTTTACAGCCAGAGCGCACGTGAACGCGCCGATGACGTATGGTATCTGCGTGGACTTGCTGCGCGGTGGGAATTCAAATTACGCTTACGTATGAGGGACATAAAAGGAAACGTCCGTTCGGACCGAAATCTATGATTTGTTGAACATTTTTTGGTCCTACGCCTTTCACAGATGACATAAATTTTTACAAATACATTTAAACAACTTAACACAGTGATTGCTATCAGGATGTGAGGAGACTTTTAACCAGCATAACTAAAAATGTTTCAGGATCAAATCTGTTACCCTACCTTTAATAGTGTGTGAAGTGATTTCCTTGTGCTTGTTTGTGTGTGTGTGTGATAGATGGTGCAATGTTATTACATGGTAACATTAGTTGTTGTCTATGGTGCGATTAAAACTCGCGTTTTACACTCTGTAGACCAGTGGTTCTCAAACTTTTTCATCGTGCGCCCCCCCTTGTTTACGGCGCATTCCTTTGCGCCCCCCCCAAAGAAAATTTATGACAAAAAACTGTTCTAAAACGAAACTTTTCATTAAACAAAACATATTGAATGTTACAAAGTATTGCTGTTGGTTAGTTGCCTTATTTTTTTAGGTTTAATTGCACAGAATTCATGATTAATTCATGAATTCCGGCCCCCAGTTTGAGAACCACTGCTGTAGACTACAGATCACAGATCTACAGATCACGACCATAGACTGTGAAAAACATTGACGTAGTGTCAATCTAGTGTTTTTTAAGATCCAAGTGTCCTCAGAGTACATTTTGTTTCTGATGCAGGGGGTGGGTGGGCTTGGTGTGTGTTGGGTTCCTTCCTAGTTTTTTGTCCTTGGCCAATCACATGCCTGTTACAATTTATTTGATTCGATATCTGTACCTAATGCTAATTTTAGACCTTACTTAATGTACAACTTTGTTCTTTTTTTATAAATGCTTGCATTTTTTTTTTCTTATTAGATTTTCCAACTCCTTTTTTGCTGATACGATAAATGATCCGATCTGTGCTTCAAAGACTGTAATCTGATCTGAACCGTTTGTTTTGTGATGCGTCACACCCCTAATTATTATCAAATAAAGAAAAAACTTTGTCTTATAACAGTTTTTTAATAGTTTGTATTACAGACATGATAACTTAAAGGAACAGTATGTAGGATTGTGGCCAAAACTGGTATTGCAATCACAAAACGTGTGGCTGAAACTGGTGCTGCAATCACACAGCTGGTGGCCAATATACCAAACGACAACATAAACATCAGTTGAGGGCTGCAACTCCACTTTTTAAATGACAATATCCTGCCCGGACTGCTGTTGTCAGTGATATAAGTATTTGAAATGAAAAGGATTTCTTAATGTCTAGTGACATTTCAGGGCCATTTAATGATTAATTGATATAAATTTCTTACATACTGTTCCTTTAATGGTGATCAATGGTAAAGTGTGTGCGTTCAATAAAAAATCTACAATGTCAACAGAGTACAGATGATAATAAAATCATTATTATACTGAAAGATTTGAGTTACTCACCTCTGACAGACACAGTAAAAAACCTGTCTGAGGTTTCTCCATCTCTGATGATCTCCAGTCTATAAAGTCCAGCGTGTTTCTGTCTGATGTCTTTGATGGTGAGATCTCCAGTCTGATCATTCAGCTTCAGTTTATCTCTGAATAGATCATCATCACCATCATATGTACTGAAGATATTGTTTGCAAGATTGATTTCAGCTATGAGAGTTCCATTAAATCTCCACTTTATCACATCATCTGTCCTTATGTCTTTAACTTTAGTCTTCAGATCAACAGATTCTCCCTCATACACTTCCAGTTTTTTCCCTGTAAAAGCAGCAAACAGAAATTAAATCAATTCAGATGATCATCTATTAAGTGTCTTATTTATTGTTGGTAATAATTCACTAAATATTCAGTTAGTTTGTTTATTTGTTTAGAAATATCAGTTATGTAGTTGCATTTAAGTGTAAATCAATGTTATCTAAGAAACTAACCAAATATCTGAAATGATGTACTGTATAGACATGTTGTCTCAGTTAACCCTTTCAATATAACAAGTATTAAAAGTTGCTTCAGCTGCATTTAAAGGAGCGTTGAATTAAACAATCAACTTTAACTTTATATTTTGTTATATAAGAGGTCAACCACAACTGTCGATTAATTTGTACATAAATCACTCAAAATATGTATATCATTTT
Source organism: Paramisgurnus dabryanus (assembly GCF_030506205.2). Taxonomy (NCBI): domain Eukaryota; kingdom Metazoa; phylum Chordata; class Actinopteri; order Cypriniformes; family Cobitidae; genus Paramisgurnus; species Paramisgurnus dabryanus. Next base: position 3,807,489 of record NC_133360.1, on the reverse strand, counting down.
TAAAATGTCTCAAAAATTGTATTTTTTTGCGTTTTTGGTATTAAAGTTTTTTGAGGCGATGACGTCACGTTGGGGAAAAGTGGATGAAAGGTAGTCTCAGCGTGATTATACGAAATATGGCGACTGACTGGGATGAGAAAGGGATAGCAAGAGCCAACATGTATGATGGCAGGGGCGGAGTGGGACCAAAAAAAATCTACCGGCCCTCTGTAGTAAAAAAAAAAAAAAAATAGGGTTGAACGTGCTCATAAACAGGAAGTAATAAATGGAATAATGTGTGCATCTTTGAATAACTGTAAGAATACAGCTTTGACATAAATTTTTGTCATAAAGTTTTGAGAAATAATAATGTAGTGAGGATATTTATTGCCATGTGATGTTTATTCTGCCCTACAAAGGCAAAAGGCAGTAACTTCGTTTTTTGGTCGAAAATTAGTTATTGATATTTTTGGGACATTCAAGATCTCCTTTATCGTGTGGATAAGTATTTGAGTCAATTTTTTTTTTTTTTTTGAGAAAATAAAAATCAAGAAGAAAATAACTGACAACTAAAGTTACTGAAAAGTCTAAACTTTAAAGTAATTTTTCTCAGTTCTACACTCTAGCGCAGAGGTCCCCAACCACCGGGTCGCGACCCAGTACCGGGTCGTGGACAAGTTGCCACCGGGTCGCAAGAACGTCCCAGATTTTTTTTATAATAGCCACGTAATAGCTTAATCGGGTATTTTGTACTTTAAGAGCCGACTTCAAATAACATCGATCATTTCCACTGTTGTACAGAGTCGCGCTCTCTCTTTTTCTTGGTCTCTCTCTCTCTACCAGCGCATAAGCGATCACATTGCTGTCATAAGAGTTTTGAGCATACAGTACTTCTAAAACACAATCGATCAAAGATTTGCAGAGTTATAACTTTATGAATAATTTGCAAATCTACCTCGCAAATCATGTAAATACGCGGAGACGTTCAACTGTGTGACATGGGCATCGCAAATGACTGAAAAGTAATTATTTTATTCTTCTTTAAAACAACTTCAGAATTATCCAGCGATCGTGGCACCATGATCATTGTAATGACCTCAAATAATTGTTTAATTTGATTTATATTTTTATTTATTGTAGTTAATAATTGTTAAATTTGTTTCATTTTTGTTTATAAATCTACACTAAAATAACGTGAAGAAAACATAAGAAAAATATGTATAGGGTTATAGGGGGCGCTGTGGGAAGAAAAGGGTGTAAGTAAAGATAGAGAGAAGAAGTGCAGTTGGTGTATGTTGTGCACTGTTGAAACGTTCAGTCCCAAATCTGTTATAAAAAAACAAACAAAAGAAAAGAACCGGGGCAAATAAACTTCACAAAAAGAAGAAACTGTTGTGATCATTGTCCAGGGGGGCAACATAAAACTGGTGTTTCTGCTCGGTTTTGATGGATTTCGGGAGGAAGAAAGCAAGTGTGGACAACGGAGCAGCCAGCCAGCGATGAAAAAAACAACGAGTGCAGCGTGACTTGAGATACGAGCAGCGAATCACGGAGAGGATAATTGAAAACGGATAACAAAGATAACAAAAAAACGTAAGTCACAGTGTTCACTGAATGACAATAATGTTGCCTGAGTGGGAAGCTACATTGGATGAAATAGAGAGCAAATTACTCGAGTTATCTGCTTTACAACTGAGAAGTTTGTGTGATATGCTCAAGTTAAATGTGGAGGAGGGTGAGACACACACACCTCGTGAGCTGAGAAGACACATTCTGCAGCATTTAGAGGGAGATGATGTTGTTTTACTTGAAGATGAAGGGCTATCTATATTATTAGATACAAAGGAAAAGATTGACAGCTTGAGAAATGATGACGGAGAGGACACTGATAGCTCACCCAGTGTAGAGCATGAAACAAATAGTGAAATGGAGCAAAAAGTTGACCAGGGGCGACACCCTGGGGACGTTAGTGGAATTGCACCAGCAAAACCTGTAATAAACACTACAACAGGATCACAATGTGTGAGAACAGTCAGAAAAATGCCAAATTCACCTGTTTCAGGAGAAAATGTCACATTAATGCATCCAGTATATAGAAAAGAACTAAAAATAACTGGACAAATTGGTGAACCGGGCCAGAGAGACAAATTAAATTTTTCCAGCCTTGACAGACAGATCCACAGGGCATGCAAAAGAGGTTATGATGAGGGAGAAATAATTGAGGCGGTCATTCAGGCCATAATTCCAGGTGTCAGCTTGAGAAGTTATCTGGAGAGTAGAACAGATCTAACATTGCCTGTCCTTAAACAAATTCTCAGAGCACATTTTATTGAAAAGGATGCCACTGAATTGTATCACTCACTCACACGTGCAGTTCAAGAACCCAAAGAAACTCCCATCCAGTTTTTAGTTCGAGCCATGGATCTCAGGCAGAGGATTTTGTCAGCATCTGAAAATGTAAAAACAGGTTTAAGATACAATCAAGAACTAATCCAGAGTCAGTTTTTGCAGACAGTTCTGACTGGCCTTCATGATGACAGCATACGCACAGATCTAAAACCCTACCTGGAAAACCCGCTGGTGGAAGATGAGGTACTTCTGGAGAGGATGAATATGTCATATAGTCTGGATCTTGAAAGGAGGGCAAAGTTTTCAACCACACGACCAAAAATCGCCAAGGTAGCTATGGTTAGTGAAGAACAACAGGAACATGCCAGAGAAGATAAAGGTGACAGGATGAAGAAAGAGAAAGCCCCAAAGTCTAACACGCTTATGGAAAAGCTGGACGCGCGAGACAAAGTGATCTGTGAAGCCATCCAAAATCTTACTTCTCAAGTAGCGAGCCTTGCTCAGACATCAAGACCTCAGACAGCCAGAACCAGCAACCAGAGATTCACTCGAAACCAACCCCTACCTGCTCGAGCAAACACCAGACGTTGTGCTCAGTGTGAACAGTCCAACCCAGAGGGGAGATGTGAACACTGCTACAAGTGCGGCAGCAACGAGCACTGGGCAGCGGGATGTCGAAAACGAGCTGTGACCAATGTGACATCAAATAAGATCGAGATTAACTCAAACATCGTGGAAAGCTTACCAAACGCTTGCTTACCTCAAGGGCTATGGTCGAACAAACAAGAGAGAACAGCCAGTTTAGTGGGACGCAGATGCTTGGTTCAGTGTTCTCTAGGAGGAGTTAATACATCGGTGCTCTGGGACACGGGATCGCAGGTTTCAATTGTGGGCTCAGAGTGGAAGAAGCGACACCTTCCTGACACAAAAGTGAGACCAGTGAGAGAGCTACTCGAGGAGGGAGAACTCAACCTGACAGCGGCAAACGGGACGAATATCCCATATGAAGGTTGGATGGAAGTGGAGTTTTGTCTGTCTGGAAATTCAGAAATTGAAGGAAGGGGCAGACACCTGCTAGCGCCAATTCTCATTACATCCAGCGAATTGGAAAAACCAATAATCGGCTTTAATGTGATCGAGGAGCTAGTTCAAGCAAAAATACCGCCCAGCAGATTCCTTCAAGTCTCCTCATAAACACACTTAGTTCCTCTCTGGAAGTTAGCCCTAGAAAAGCAAAAACCATTCTATCACTTCTGAAGAGACGCAGAAACAGCAGCGACAGTCATATTGTAAGACTGGGACGAAAACCCATAATTCTGTCAAGGGGTGCAAGGGTGAATGTCAGCTGTGGCAAACTGAATAAGGCAGTTCACTTGGGAGAACATGTGATGCTGGAGCCCAACCCAGAGGCACCCTGGCCTGCAGGAATAAGGGTAAACAAACAGCTCATCCAGATGCCGCAGAAAGATGATGATAACATCACAGTGATGGTGGAAAATATCACAGGTGAAGATGTAACCCTAACAGCACGGACTGTCCTGGGGTGTCTGCACACAGTGGATGCCATACATCAGTTGGAAGTGAAACCACTATCACCGACTGGACTCCAACCTCAGCCATCACAACACCACAATGACTTACCTCCAGAGACACTTCCCAAGGTTCAGGAAAGTGAAGGATGGGACCCTCCAGTGAACCTCAGCCACTTACCTGTAGAACAACAGGAACGTGTGAAACAGTTATTGAGGGAGAATAGCGGGGTGTTTGCTAAGGATGACTGGGACACTGGATGTATCCAGGACCTTCGAATGGAGATTCGTTTGAAAGACGACATACCTGTCCAGAAAACATACAATGCGATCCCACGACCTTTATATCAAGAGGTGAAGACCCACATACAGAACTTGCTGAGTCAGGGGTGGATTCAAAAGTCAAAGTCTTCCTATTCCTCGCCTGTGGTGTGTGTGAGGAAGAAGGACGGGAGCTTACGTCTTTGTGTGGACTACCGGCGGCTCAACGAGAAGACACACCCTGACCGCCACCCCATCCCACGAATTCAAGAGATCCTGGAAAATCTAGGGGGAAACTCCTGGTTCACGGTGCTGGACCAGGGTAAAGCCTATCATCAGGGCTTTATGAGTGAAGACAGTAGGGCTTATACAGCATTCATAACACCCTGGGGACTCTACGAATGGGTCCGGATCCCTTTCGGCCTTACAAATGCACCTGCCGCCTTTCAGAGGTACATGGAAGAGTGTCTCGGAGAAGTGAGGGATGATATATGTGTTCCTTACCTGGATGACGTGTTGGTCTTCAGCAAGGACTTTGAACAACATCTAAAGGATGTGAGGAGAGTACTACAGAAACAGGCACAGTGTGGTATAAAGCTAAAACCAGAAAAATGTGACTTTTTCAAGAGGGAAGTCTGTTATGTGGGACGCATAATTTCTGAACATGGATATAGCATGAACCCCAAAGAAATAGAGGCCATACAAGCTCTAAGGAGGGAAATACCCAGTACCGTTCGTGAGGTGAGGAAGCTCATGGGTTTCCTTGGTTACTACAGGTCATACATTGCTGACTTCGCCAGAATAGCCAAGCCTCTATATGACCTGTTGACAAAATCCAATAAGTGCAAGACTAAAGGCTCAGGAAAGAGAGGGAGTTCTTCCTCACAAACACCTCCATCACAGCCAGTGGAATGGACTGGGAGACATCAGGAGGCATTGGAGACGCTGATTACGGAGTTGTCAAGCCCGCCAATTATGGCTTACCCAGACTTCGAAAAGTCTTTTGTACTTCATGTTGACGCGTCAGAAGAAGGGCTCGGAGCTGTGTTGTACCAACGACAGGGAGGCAAACTTCGAGTTGTGGGTTACGGATCCCGGACTCTGACCCCCGCCGAAAAGAACTACAAGCTCCATTCTGGGAAGTTGGAGTTCCTTGGGCTCAAATGGGCAATCACAGAACGTTTCCGTGATTATCTGTTTTATGCACCACATTTCACTGTTTATAGTGATAATAACCCCTTGACGTATGTCATGAAGACTGCAAAGCTCAATGCAGCGGGGCAACGGTGGGTTTCCGAGCTGGCAGACTACCGGTTTACAGTGAAGTATAGACCAGGAACAGCAAATCGTGATGCAGATTTCTTGTCACGGAGACCTGTGCCCATGGAAATCACAGTCAGAGAGTGTACTCAGGAGTGTTGTCCGGAAGTCCTAGGATCAACTGAGGAAGTCTTAAAAGCACAACGACGGGGAGAGGTGGACTGGATATCTGCAATCACCTGCAACACAGATGCCTTACCTGAAGAGCTCAAGGGTGGATTAGAGATCAGTCAACGGTTAACAACCCAGGATATCAGAAACGCCCAGCTGAGTGATTCAGTTATCAGCCGAGTACTTGAGTTAAAACAGAAACAAACCTACCTCAAACACAAAGACAAATTGAAGGAACCAGAGGCTGTGAGACGACTTCTGCGAGAATGGCATCATCTCCAGATTGATGAGGATGGTATCTTGCAAAGGAAAATAATGTCCAGAACCCAGTTAGTTGTCCCAGAAAACTGGAAAAGTATGATATACAAGTACCTACATGAAGATATGGCTCATCTTGGTGCCGACCGTATGGTGGCAGCGGCTCGTGCACGTTTCTTCTGGCCGAAGATGAGAGAGGAAATAGAGCATTATGTCACAAGAGTGTGTCGATGCTTAAGACAGAAGAAACCAAACCGGAACACCAAAACCCCAATTCAGAGCATTGAGACAACAGCCCCTTTGGAGATGATCTCGATCGATTACCTGCACCTGGAGAAAAGTAGAGGAGGAGCAGAGTATATCCTCGTGGTCATAGACCATTTTTCTAAGTTTGCCCAGGCATATGCCACCAGAAACAAATCTGGAAAGACAGCAGCCAAAAAGATCTTTGAAGATTTCATTATGCGTTTTGGTTTCCCCGCAAAAATCCACCATGACCAGGGGAGGGAGTTCGAGAACAGCCTGTTTCAAAAGCTCCAGAGTTACAGTGGGATAAAACATTCACGTACAACTCCCTACCACCCCCAAGCTAACCCGGCAGAGAGGTTTAATCGAACATTGCTGGGGATGCTGAGGACCCTAGAGGAGACAGAGAAATCAAATTGGGCAGACCACCTGAACACAGTTGTCCACGCCTATAATTCTACGGTGCATGAGTCAACAGGATTTTCTCCGTTTTTTCTCCTCTTTGGTCGAGAGCCAGTCCTGCCAGTTGATCTGGTGTTCCCCACAAAGCAAGCCAAGAACATTCAGTCCCATGCCGACTATGCTGAAAGGTGGAAAAAGTCTATGCAAGAAGCGTATGATATTGCAAAAAAGAACATGAAGAAGGCTGCTGCAAAGGGACAGAGGAATTACAATCAGAAGGCATGGAGTTCTGTCTTGGAACCAGGTGATCATGTGTTGGTGAGGAATCTGTCAGAAAGAGGTGGCCCAGGAAAACTGCGTGCGTACTGGGAAAAGCAAACGTATGTGGTGAAGGAAAGGAGAGGAGATGGCCCGGTGTATGTAGTAGAACCATTGGATGGAATCGGAAAGAAAAGAGTACTGCATCGGAACCTTTTGTTACCTTGCCCTTACCTGATTGATGAACGGAGAACAGCCGATGTGCATCTGAAAAGAAAAGGGTGCCAGAGGAACCAATCAAAACAGGAAAAACAACCACATCAAAATACTTACCATAACAGCACTGACAGTTCCAGTGATGACGAGATTGATTTGTGGGTGCCAATGCAGCAAACAGTTCTGGACCCATGTGCAGCAGAATTCCGCCCTAGAAGAGAGGAGAGAAATAGAAAACCTGAAAAGGAACCTGAAATTGAAGAAATTGTTGACAAACCTGAGAACTTACCTGACTCAGAGTCCGATGAGGAAGTGCTGGGAGGTCTCCAAGGTGAGCGGGAGCTGGAGGAGGGATCTATTGGAGAAGCAGAGTCTGAAGATGGTGACTTAGCATCAGAACCTGTAAGGAGAACTTCTGCCAGAACCAGACGACCAAAGAATCTATACACGTATGACACCCTGGGTGAGCCCACACTTCGACCAGTGAACTGGAGTGTTTGTGAAGGAAATACAGACGTAGCAACCTGCTATGCATTACCACAATTGAGCATTGACCACCTGAATCTGTATCCTTCAAACTAAGCAATCTAATTGAAATAGTTAAGTTCATAGTTAAATATAAAAAAAAGAAAATTGTAAGGCTACAGTTGTAATAATGCTATATCACAGATTATTAGTTTTGCCAGTTTAAGACATAGTTGAAGGGTTGAATTAAACATTAAGAGATTAATGTATTACTGAAGTGACATTTAAAATGTGTTAATACATTGTGGAGGTGTATGTGGTTGTGTCCACTTGTCATTACAGGATGTTCTGGGGGGCCCACCAGCGAACCTAAAGACAAGGCACCTCTCAACATGCATCAAGTCTAAAAGTTTAGATGATTGTAGTAATGTCACAGTTGGATAAAGAAGTAGAAAATATTGATTATATTGTTAAACCGTGAGAGAGCATGCACATTACACTGTGATTGGAACTTACATTTGAAGTACTTATTCAAAGTAAAGAGAAAATGTTTTGTAACATTTTATTTTTTTTGTGGGGGAGGGTGTAATGACCTCAAATAATTGTTTAATTTGATTTATATCTTTATTTATTGTAGTTAATAATTGTTAAATTTGTTTCATTTTTGTTTATAAATCTACACTAAAATAACGTGAAGAAAACATAAGAAAAATATGTATAGGGTTATAGGGGGCGCTGTGGGAAGAAAAGGGTGTAAGTAAAGATAGAGAGAAGAAGTGCAGTTGGTGTATGTTGTGCACTGTTGAAACGTTCAGTCCCAAATCTGTTATAAAAAAACAAACAAAAGAAAAGAACCGGGGCAAATAAACTTCACAAAAAGAAGAAACTGTTGTGATCATTGTCCAGGGGGGCAACATAAAAATAATAAACTATTAATCATATTTTAACGGCTGTGCTTTTAGCGTAGGTTTGAAAAGGAACCTAAACTGTCAATCATCATTAAAATCATATGGTAAACGTGAGCCTCTGCGCCCAGCCGCAATTCTTCTGGCATCTCTCCTCCTTCACTGCATTTTTTTTTTGTTCTGTTACTTGGACTTGGGGCTCGAGCCCGACCAAGATTCGAGCCGCCTCCGAGAACAGCAAGCCAAGTTCGTTTACCATTAATTATTAAGACTAAATGGACAGGTAAACTAGTGAAACAATGAAAGTAAAAAAACAATCCGCCAAAATATGGTTTTACACATCTATAGAAAATATACTATAAATAAAGCAATTATTTATTTTCCTAATGCAAGGTTATGTTTATTCCGTTTAAAACGTTATACATTTCAAAAAGAGAATTTTCAGCACTTTGTTTGAACAGCAACTCAGCGACCAACACCCCCCCCCCCTCAACCTCACCCCCCGGTCCGCGGATTTTTTTTAAAGCTGGAACCGGTCCGCAGTGTAAAAAAGGTTGGGGACCCCTGCTCTAGCGAGTTAAGGTCTTTTGCCTTCGTAGGGCAGTATTGCAGTTGAACACTTATGTATATAATATGGAAATCAAATATACATAGTAGGAAATATAAAATGCGGTATACTGCAAAGTTTCCATGCTTTGTAATATCGTTTATGTGATCATAAAGAATCGCACAATCATTTTATACGCAGAAGCAGCGGTCAGCAGCTGCAGCGCAATCGGATCCGATCGCATACATACTGCAAAAAATCTAGTCTATCTACATGTATTTATCTATAATCTGAATACTGTACTTACTGTATAAATGTCTTTGTTCTGATGAACATGACTGATGATATTTTGAGGAATGTTTGTAACCAAACCGATAATTAGCCCCATTCACTTCTATAGTAGGAATAAATAACATTATGGAAGTGAATGGGGCTCATGAATGGTTTGGTTACAAATATTCCTCAAAATATCGTCAGTCATGTTCATCAGAACGAAGACATTTATATAGGTTTGTAACAACATGAGTAAAAAAAATTATTTTTGGGGCAAACTTTAAATACGATGGGGTCAAAAATTTGTGTACACCTAACGTGTGTGCAAATAAAGAAAAAACTTTGTCTTATAACAAGCTGTGTAAAAGTTTTATTACAGACATGATAACTTAATGGTTATGATTAAGTGTTATGTTTGTGCTACAACAGTTTGGCCTGTGCTACAAAACTTTCAACCTCTGTAGTTCCAGTGCTAGTGCAAAAAAAGTTAATGTACAGCCATATATCATATCTAACAAGTATAAACTACACTGAGCTAATGTTACTGTGTAAAATTAATGTATACAATGTTATCTACAAATCCTTGAATTCTTATAAACTTCTCTACACAGTTGTGATCCATGTTCGTCACCTCCCCTCCTTTTTAGCAAACCAAAACATTTTATTTTACAGAAGATATTTCTTTTAGAGATCAGTTAAGAGACCGACTAACAAATAAATAAATAAATACAGACCGAAAGTTAACATTGGGTCAGGCATAAAGTGTGTGCATTCAATTAAATATCTATACTGTCAACAGAGTACAGATGTTAATGGTTATTTTTTTCTTAATGCCATTCTAGCATCTATGATTATATTCAAAGCAAGAATAAGCAAGAATTTTACTCTGAAAGATTTGAGTTACTCACCAGAGATAAACACAATTGTTCTTCTGTATGAGGTTTCTCCGTCTCTGATGATCTTCACTTCATAAACTCCTTCATGTTCATCTCTGATCTTTTTGATGGTGAGATCTCCAGTGCGCTTATTCAGCTTCAGTTTATCTCTGAACAGATCATAATCATCATCATATATACTGAAGATATTGTTGGCAGGATTGATTTCAGCTATGAGAGTTTCATTAAATCTCCACTCGATCTTCTCAACTCTCTTTATGTCATTAAGATAAGTGTCCAGATCGACAGATACTCCCTCGCTCGTGAACAGTTTTCCTGCTATTTCACCTGTAACTGCAGCAGACAGAAAGACAGAAATGAAATCAATTCAGGTGATTTTCATCTATTAAGTGTCTTATTTACAGATTATAAACATCAGCTCATTTTCTCATAAATGAATTTCTGTTTATTAACTCAATCTTTCAGATTCTCTATCAGTATATAAATATAAACACAACTATAACATCTAGATGATGAATTTTATGAATCTACTAACAGTGAGAATTCAATTAATGGTAAAATGAGTTTAATAAAATATCAGTTGGTCAACATTAGTGCTACTAACTCACTAAATATTCAGTCAGTTTGTTTAATTGTTTATATAAGATATCAGTGACGTAGTTGTCATGTATGAATAAATCAATGTTATTATAAAACACACCAAATATCTGAAATGATGTACAGATGTGTTGTGTGTAAAAAGTTGGTTTATCTGTAGTTAAAATCAGGTTTAAACAGAAGATAAGTCAGAGTTAAACACAGTGTGAATATCTTCACTGTAAGTTAATAGTCATAAATCACTCTTACATACAGTATACAGTAAACTCGTTGCTAAAATCAGACCCTCACTTACACCTCCTGCTGCTGAAAGACTTATTCACGCCTTCATCTCCTCACGACTGGACTATTGCAACTCACTACTCCTTGGTGTAAGCTCAACTTACATAAAAAGACTACAACTGGTCCAAAACGCAGCCGCACGACTCATCACCCGCTTCAAATCCTGGCATCACTCAAGTTTTAAAACAACTGCACTGGCTTCCTATTTCCCACCGGATCAAATACGAAATTTTGGTTCTTACTTACAAAGCCATCCACCACCTGGCCCCATCATACCTCACTGACCTCCTCTCCCCCTACCAAACCTCACGGTCCCTAAGATCCACCTCAGCCGGTCTCCTCTCCATCCCCAAGTCCAAGCTCTGCAGTTTTGGGGACAGAGCTTTCTCGAGGGCAGCTCCAAGGCTCTGGAACTCCCTTCCCCTTGAGATCCGCACCTCTGAGTCCCTTACCATCTTCCAGTCTCGCCTCAAGACCCATCTCTTCGCCTATGCCTATCCATATCATCCCCCCTTTTTTTTCCTATCTGCCTTGTAAAGCGACTTTGAGAGAAAAGCGCTATAGAAATGCAATTTATTTTTATTATTATTATTACTGTCAACAGAGTACAGATGATCATAAAATCATTATTAAACTGAAACATTTCAGGTACTCACATCTGATAAACAGATCTATAAGCCTTTCTAAGGTTTTTCCTCCTCTGATGATCTTCAGTCTATAATCTCCTTTATGTTCCTCTCTGAAGTCATTGATGGTGAGATCTCCAGTCTGATCATTCAGCTTCAGTTTATCTCTGAATAGATCATCATCACCATCATATGTACTGAAAATATTGTTGGCAGGATTGATTTCAGCTATGAGAGTTCCTTTGAATCTCCACTCTATCACATCATCTGTCTTTATGTCAGTAACTTTAGTCTTCAGATTGACAGATTTCCCCTCATCCACCTTCAGCATTGAAACTGTAACACAGAAATGAAATCAATTCAGGATGATTACCAGTAAACTTAAATGTTATTTGTACTCTTGACTCATCGCAGTTATTACAGTGGATGTCATGACACTCACACGCTTATATACATGTATATTAATGATGCCATGCTTTATTTTTTGTGTTAAGGTGGTTGTACACCGGGCGAGAAGCGCCGTCTCGTGTAGTAGCCTACCACTCGCAGGTGTCTCACACCACACCGGACGTTCGCATTAAATAGCACAAGCTTAAACAGACAGAGTCTACTTCCAGATGCAAAATATGCGTTAGATTAGCAGCCTATGTTAATTGTTAACAATTCGGGACGAATATGTCATTTAATATTAAACTATCCCACTGCGCAAAGTGACGTCGGAATGACGTCTTTTTAATGTAATTTTTGGATGTCCGAATCCGGTCCATAAAAGGGGTTGTTTTGTAATGTCAGGCGACGTCTTTTATTCGACGTCTTCTGCACGTCTAAATGTTGACATCCGTAGGACCTCCGTGTAAGTAAAAGAGACATGAAAAAGCGAAAAGACATGATTGTCTCTGCACTTCACCCATCCACTGCAACACCGAAACACATTAGACATTTCCTGCCGGCTGTTGGATTAGAACTCTCGATCTCTGGGTTACAAACAAGTCTCTCTAACCACTCTGCAGGGCCATATTTTCAAATCGTATATAAGGCACACTTATGAGAATATGTGAGAATATTTTCATGTTAAATTGTTAGTATGGTCATATACTTTTAATATAACATACTACACATTTAATTACAGATTTTTAATTGAACATTTAGATGAATTTGTTTGTAATTCAAGAAAGCAGTAATATAGACATACGCCTGTCATAGAGGTCCAAATGACGTCCAAAAAATCACCCAGTTTAAACGTCAAATATTTCCCGTAAATATGACGTCCAATAGGGTCATGGTTGGACGTCCAAATAGTGGACCTAGTTTGGACGTCGAATAGATGTCCAGAATTGGTCACGGACCGACGGACCCAATATAGACATGATCTGCACGTCTATCCGACGTCCTGTGTTTAGTGGGATGTTTGTTAGTGGCACGACAGGGATTTGAGTAGCGTTTATTCAGCTGATTGTTTCTGTAACATGTACACTGTTTGTCATTTTCATTTAAAAATTTTTTACACAAATCACTGTGTCAACAGAGTACAGATGATAATAAAATCATTATTACACTCAAACATTTCAGTTACTCACATCCAAGACACACACTGAATCTCTTATATGATGTTTTTCCTCCTCTGATGATCTTCAGTCGATAATCTCCTTTATGTTCCCTTCTGAAGTCATTGATGTTGAGATCTCCAGTCTGATGATTCAGATTCAGTTTATCTCTGAATAGATCATCATCACCATCATATGTCCTGAAGATATTGTTTGCAGGATTGATTTCAGCTATGAGAGTTTCTCCAAATCTCCACTTTATCAGATCATCTCTCTGTATGTCAGTAAGATCAGTCTCCAGATCAACAGAGTATCCATTATCCACACACACTGTATTCCCTGTAACAGCAGCAGACAGAAACAAAGAAATGAAATCAATTCAGGTGATTTTCGTCTATTAAGTGTTTTATTTACTGATTATAAACATCAGCTCATATTCTCATGAATGAATTTCTGTTTATTTACTCTATCAGTATTTACAATAGGGCAGCATTTAGCCCCTATAAAACATTACATAAGTTTTTTTTTTTAACTAAAACATTGCATTGGAATTCAATGGATACCGTCAACTGTGTGCTACCATCATTTCTCAAAATATCTTCTTTTGTGTTCCTCAGAAACAGAAATTAATACAAGTTTACAACAACATGAGGATGAGTAAATGATGACAGAATTTTCATTTTTAGGTCAAATATCCCTTTAAATTACTCACATTTGACAGGCAAAAGGAGTCTCCTGTATAAGGTTTCTCCATCTGTGATGATCTTCAGTGTATAATATCCACGGTGTCCCCATGTGATGTCATCGATGGTGAGATCTCCAGTTTGTGGATCCAGGTGCAGTCTGTCTCTGAATTCACCATCATCACCATCATATGTACTGAAGATATTGTTGGCAGGATTGATTTTAGCTATGACACAGTCTTCAGATCGATATGTCCACTCAATTACATCATCTCTCTGTATGGCAGTAAGTTTAGTCTCCAGATGAACAGATTCTCCCTCATACACCGTCAGTTTTGTTGTACCTGTAACAGCAGCAGAAAGAAACAGAAAGACAGAAATGAAATCAGTTCAGGTGATTTTCATCTATTAAGTGTCTTATTTACTGATCATAAACATCAGCTCATATTTTCATAAGTTTCACAAGTTCTAGTTCTTTTTTTAACAACACATTGCTAATGTTTTGAAAGTGAATATTTGATGGAATAAGCCTGATTTTTAATCTTATCTTTCACGTGTCCTTTTATGCTCTCAGTCTTATACATTGCTGTTTTGTTGGGGTGACTTTATGTCACTCCTGAGGTTCTCTGTCTTACTAACCATGAAATAAAACAAGGTTAAACCTGAGGCTTTGACTTAGTTGTTGGTTTTTTTGTGCCATATCTGATGGTGAATATCTCACACTTTAAGTTTTATAAATCATTATTCAGAGCAAATTAATTTACTGAAAAGATACCAGCAAAACCAGGTAACACAGGGGTACGTACTGGATGGATAAGGATCAGCCACGTATTTTTAGTGAAGATCGGCATTGTTCTGAGCATCCCTAATAAAAATGGCATCTACTTCAGTAATTATATTTTTTGGGGGGAAGCAGGGGTGGACAATGGGAAACACCCACATTAGGGCTTTTCACACTGGAAATTGTTAATCTCAGGTTATACAATTATATATTTAACAGTTTACTGCAGATGTAAGTAAGATTATTATTAGACTGAAAAGATTGAGTTACTCACCTGTGACAAACACTTTGAATCTCTTGTATGAGGTTATTCCACCACTGGTGAATTTTAGTTGATAAACTCCAAAGTGTTTATTACTGACATCATTGATGGCGAGATCTCCAGTCTCAGGATCCAAACTCAGTTTGTACTTGAATCTCTCATCAGGACCATTATAAGTGTTGAAGCCTTCTTTATCACGTTTAGCTATGAGAGTACCTGGAGATCTCCATGGCCACATTATCAAAGCATCTCTCATCTCTGTATCTTGTCCATATCTCCATTCAATCTTATCACCTGCCTTTAGTTCTTTCAGACCAGTCTGTAGAACAGCATTATGACCTTTCTCCACTTTAATCTTTTCATCTGTCAAAGTGACACAGAACGAAAAAAATCAACTCATGAAACAGATTATAAATGTTGTTGATTTAATGTATTATTATTTACTCCACATGTGACATCAGCTGTAAAATTATCAATAATTAAAAATGTTCTTGTGGTGTTCAAGTTTCAGAAGATATCATGGAAAAATAAAATCATCATACTAACAGTACTGTATATCCTGCACATACTGTATACTTATTAAAGAAATATATTTAAACACCACAGAGCCTGATTACAGAAATATATTTTTTGTGTTATTGCATCAGTATAATCTTCTATAACACTAAACTAACGGCATACAGTCTAATATGATTCTGATCAGTTTTAAAGTGCTGATAAATCCATATATTCTAATAACATAAAAAACACTTCTGACATTCAACTCCAGATCACATGTTATGATAAAATCTTATGATTTATCATGACTAAGACTATGGCTTATTTCTGAAAACAGCAGTCTCTAGTCCAGTGGCAGCTGGTGACTTCTTTTTCCAAGAGGCGCGATTCAAAATATGTGTTCTTTCCATCATGTGAATCATATGCATCATGCCTCAAAATAGTTGCCTATTGCACATGCATCGAAAGGATTTATGATTAAATTGACGCTCACATTCACAAAATACTCGCAAGACATTAACTCTAATTACACATGAGATTAAGTGAGTATCTGGCAAATGTGAGCGTCTTTTTCATCATAAACCCTTTAGACGCGTCTGCGGCAGGATAAAATTTTGACATCACACGTGATGCATAATGGTTCACACATGACGGGCTGCAAACACATATTTTGAAATGACGAGCCACACACATGACGTGCTACATACATGTTGTGACGAGCATCGCATCGTGCCCCCATAAAAAAGAAGTCACCTCTAGTGTAAGACATTATCCCTTACATGATATCTAAAAGAAACCCAAACAAAATCATACAAAATACAAAGTGCATACAAGTTTGAAACCTTAACATGAACGAAAATTTGTACCCCTTTATATTCAATATTTATTATAAGAGAATAAATATCATAAATATAAAAATAATCCTCCTGTTGTATCTGCTGTAGATGATTCTTACCCAATATTTTTATTGTTTTACTGATCTTGTGATAGTAAAACACACCAGCAACAACAACAGCAGCAGCAGCAGTAGTAATAAGCAGGCTGATAAGAGATATTCCTGCTACATCACTTGTAGACCGACCTCTCTGCTCTATAATGATAAAACACACAATCATTACTGTAACTCAATCTGTTAATCTGATCATAAACAAACGTTGGTAAACATCTGAAGAAAACAGAATACATGTTAAACAGATTCTATTTAAAATTATTCCTGAAAAACCTCTAACATCAGGTGTAATGAATGAATGATTGTTATGCTCACAAGATTTGTCTTTAGTGCAAGAAGTTAATACAAAAAGTTTATATACGGTATTTGTGTCTAACAGCACTGAGATGAAGATCAGACATTAAATCATTAACAAATACTGACTGACTGCATTTTTATTAACAGATTTACTTGACACATTATTTCTTACACTTAAAACTTTTTCACTGCAATGTTTAATCTAAACTGAGATAAAGCATTATTAAACTGATCTTTATTTTATTGAAGAGATCTACTTACCTTTGACATTGACATTGAATGATCTGTGTATAGTATATATGTGTCTGCCGACAGTCATATATACTTCATAAGATCCAGAGTCATCAGGCGTGATGTTTGTGATGATGAGATCTCCAGTCTGATCATCCACCTGAAGTCTGTCTCTGAATCTCACATCAAGGACATCATAAGTTAATTCTGTTCCAGTCATTTTAGCAACAGGAGAGTTGTTGTGTTGAATCCTCCACATCATCTTCTCATCGCCTGGTTTCTCGATAACATTTTTGACTATAATGACAGAATCTCCCACCATCACTGTCTTCACCTTATCCCCAGACACATCTGAAAAACAAACAGAAAGAGTCAAACTCAGAATAGATGACCAAAGACGTCACAATTAATATGAAATTAAACAGACAGCACTGAACGCAGGTGTTAACACTCAAACTAGATTCAGAAATACTCAAAGTACATAACATTTGTACTCTAAACACTAATATATCAACACTGAATGACCGCCTAAACTGTTTAAATTGTTGCTGTTACGTGCCACTCTACAGCCAAACAATATTCTAAATGAACAAGAAAACCGTTCAAATTTTCAGCGGGAACTAAAGGTTCCTGGAGCTGCCTTCATGCCTCCAAAGTCATTGCCTTATAGACCCTTTTACAACGCACGTGATCAAATAGCATGCTGTGTTATTCCCCATCCCCAAAAAGTTGATAAAGTCAACTTTTTAAAATAATTTTCTCTGTCTGTGTTGCATCACTGCTGATTCTTGCCATACTTCCGTTGCCAAACTGAGCGCACATACGCTGCCACGTCATCATTGTGTACAAACACTAAAAGGGTCTATAAGGCAGAAAAGCAACAAATGAAGTCAGCTGCCTAAGCTTTCAGATGCAGTTTTTTGTTTTGAAAATGTCTTTTCTTAAGAAAGATAAACACAAGCTAAAATAATATCATGTGGTTATTTTTAGTTTGTCGTAAAGAATATGTGAGTTACAGGACAGTTTTTATTTATCTCACATTAACTGTACTGATGTGATCATTTTAACACTGAATGTTTTAACATCACAAAAAAAATTAATATCACATTTACAAATATCTTTTCAAATCATGTTAATTTGTAATAGCGCTTTTCACACTTTTTACACTGACGTAAAGCAGCTTTACAAGAGGACACATGTAAAATACACATAAAACAAACCAGAAAATTATAAAAATTGCAGACAGTTTATAATCCATCTATTACTTTATGCTCTACATTTCATTAAGATAGCTGAATAATGATGTAGATATGAATAAATTAATAAAGTAAAGCTTGAGATACTCACTAATGTTAAAGGTCTTTCTTGTGATCGTCTCTCCGTTGATGTATAGTTGATAATCTCCAGTGTGTTGAGTTGTGATGTTTGTGATGGTGAGATCTCCAGTCTGATCATTCACCTGCAGTCTCTCTCTAAATCTCCCATCAAGAACATCAGCATTTATTCTGAGTAAATTATTGTCTGCTCTGTTGATTTTAGCTATAAGATCCTGTTGATCTCCAAACCTCCAGTCTATCAGATCATCTGTCTGTGAATCAGTAAGATCATTGTGTAGAGTAACAGAATCTCCCTCATACACTGACACTGACTCATCTGTAACAACACCTGTAAACACAAACAGAAAGTGTCAGAGGTTAAACTTAAATCTATAACACTGGCAGTATAAAGATTAAATTGAGATAAATTTTGCTGTAGTCTAAATTAAAGGTATTGCGGAAGATTTTCTTTTTCCGGGTGGATCATCAAGACTATTGGTCCTCCTATTTGTCAATCAGGAGTGTTGCGCAATTGCATTTTTACAAAAAGTGGAGAAGGCGGTTCTTTCCTAAAATTCAAGAAAATCCTCTGCTACACCTTTAAATATAGCCTGGCTCCGCCCTCCTTTGTGATCCGCTTAATTTTCCCTTCAGTATTACAAATGAAATTAATGTACAGTACGAGAGGTTGGACCAGGCTACATTAAATATGAAATCAGGTTATGTGTGTATTAAAGTCAATCTGCCATGAGAATACAGTAAAAAAAACAATGGGGAAGTATTTTAAGAAATATCTAAATCTGTATCATGAAGTCTGTTTACGAATCTAAACCCATTCATATAGACGGTTTCAGCAATAACAACATAAACAAGCGGCTGTCATGGTCCGCACGTAACTTCCTGTAAACTCCTAAGAATAAATAACTACAACGTTCTTTGAACGTAGTTTATTTATATAA
Source organism: Paramisgurnus dabryanus (assembly GCF_030506205.2). Lineage (NCBI taxonomy): Eukaryota > Metazoa > Chordata > Actinopteri > Cypriniformes > Cobitidae > Paramisgurnus > Paramisgurnus dabryanus. The sequence goes on along the minus strand of NC_133360.1, from coordinate 3,788,449 downwards.
CAAGTAAAAAAATTGTTATTTTCTAAGAGGCATTTGTTCAAGAGATCAGTTAAGCAACTAGTCAGACCATTAAAAAAAAACGAAACCGAAAGTAAAGTTCGGATCCAGACGCTTATCCAGACGCACTTGCGTCCGATTAAACGGTCTATGAATGAGTTAATATAAACATCGTGCGCACTTTCGGTTTGTAGAAAAAGGAAGTGTTGCAGAAATGTTGATAAATGAACTTACCGTAAATTAATAAAGAGATGATGAAGAGTAACGTGATCGTCTTCATGTTGCTGTGGGTGTTTGAGTTCAAAACGAAAAAGTTATTTAAGTATTTCAGTGTCTGATTACTGAAAGTCAGGCTGATTTGCATTCCATTCACGCATTTGCGCAAAAAGCGATATTGTTCAAAATATCGATCAAAAACTACTTCGAAATGACGGTGTTTGTTTTAACCGATGTCATGTGAATAAAAGAAATATTTATTCCCTCGAAATAAAACACTCTTAAAATGTTGTCACACCCAGTTGTCCCACCCACCCAATGTTAACTTTCTTCTTATTATTGTGTAATTTGGGACCGTTTAGACACTACAATGGTGTATTACTGACCTCCACAGTTCATCTGAAGAACTTTGCCTCATAGTTTATATCCTCGAATAAAGACCAGTGTGGAGTAAAAAAATTATTAAAGCCTTTGTTGTTATATAATCCTTATTTCCAATAATCGTTTTTAAAGATAAAGATGATATTCCGGAATCCATCAGCTCAGAAAACATGCAAGTTCTTGCATCACGAAGAATTTCAAACTCCATTACTACATGTTTCACAGTTTCTAATTTTCCACCCTCACATCTACCATCAGGATGTTTGCCTACCCTTGCCAGCCCACAATTCAGTGCACAATGTCCCAGTCTCAATCTAGTGATTACCACACGATCTCTCTCTAATCTTGTGTATGATGTGTGCATTAATGAGGGTTGTATTGAAAAATAATGTTTGCCTTTATTTCCTTTTTTCCCATTCTATCTGCCATAATTGCTTTATTTTTTCCTGTATAATAGTTTTACACTCAACTCTTCCATACATTACTTTCAAATTAACTTCACTCTTACATGTAACTTTTTTGCCATTTCATCAGAACTTCAATGACTAAATCTAGTCTGGCCCTCACTTTTCCTGATCTTAATTGTCATTAAAGCTGCAGTGGAATCTGAACATAAAACATTTCTCCCAAATCTTTGTCCTTCCAACCACTCAGGGGCCCACAAAATTGCTACCAATTCTGTAGTTAAGACCGACATGTTATCTGGCACCATAGACAGTACTCATCATCTTCTTCTTTTTTTATGGCGGTTAGCATCAATCTTATTTGTGCATATGCGCCACACACTTAAAATGGTTGGGTTAAAACAACCCAATTGACAGCCCAGAACTGGGTAAATATTGGACAGAACACATGCTGGGTTAAAGTAACTCAGCACGTTGGGTAACACATTTTAACCCAGCAGGCTGGATTGTTGAAAAAACCAAAGGTGTAGTCATTTTAACCATTTATGGGATTAATATTCTGGGTTTGGGTTATTCTTGCTGGGTTATTTTTATCCTGTGCTTTATTGTAAATCAAGACCATTGTAAACCCCAAATAAAGGTTTATTTGACTGCAAAATAACTACATATGTTTTTACAGTTGCAGTTGCAAAATCATTTAAAGGACTGCTTACTGACATAAATATATTTATTAAATATCATACATTATGCACATTGAAGTAACAATGTAACAGGTTGAATCAATTGTTTGAATTTAAGACAGAATTTGTTATTTTACAGTATATAAATGAGTACTGAAATGTACATAAACAAAACTACAGTAGCAGTGTAGGAAAAGAAACAATGTAAATGTTTAATTAAAATCATACACAGATGTGTTAAGTTTTTTACAGAACAGATGTTTTAAAGGTTCTCTAAGCGAATTCACGCGTTTTAGACCATAAAACATTTTTTGTTACATACAGCAAACATCTCACTATCTGCTTGCTGTCTGTCCGCTGATCAAACTGTAAAAAGACGCGATCTCTGTAAACAGCCCAGGCTTCGCAAACTGCAATAAAAAAAAGTTCATGAAAGCACGGAAGGGAGGGGAGGGAGTTAGCTACACTCAGTTTGTTTGAAAACAGTTCAAACATCAACAAAAAGTGACTTCTCACAGATTCGCTTAGAGCGCCTTTAAAGGAACAGTATGTAAGAAATTTATATCAATTAATCATAAAATGGCCCTGATGTGTCACTAGACATTAAGAAATCATTTTCATATCAGATACTTATATCACTGACAACAGTGGTCTGGCCAGGATATTGTCATTTAAAAAGTGGAGTTGCAACCCTCAAATGATGCTTATGTTGTCATTTTGTGTATTGGCCACCAATTGTGTGATTGCATTACTAGTTTTAGCCACAAGTTCTGTGATTGCAATACCAGTTTTGGCCACAATCCTCCATACTGTTCCTTTAAGTTTCACAGTATAGAATGTATTTGACTAAAAATACTTAATTCATTAAATTACTCCTCGGGAACAAAGATGTACAAAGGAATCGAACAGCAGTGGATCCATCCATTTGGAAAATGACAAATTATAGGAATTCCCATGTAGATGCACATTGCCTCGGGTATTTATTTTCAAGCACATAAAATTCCTTTAAACCATAGACTGTAAAAAAATATGGAAGTGTCCGTGATGTCACCCATTGGTTTGCCAAGAGCATTTTTTAAGCCTAAAGTAGGCGGTGCGTGCCGTCGCCATCTTGGCCGAATTGCAGTTTAAGTCACTTCCGTATTGGCTCCATCAGAAAGACCAGAAGGTTGCCCCGCACTTAAAACATACATCAACAGCTGCAAGTAGTGTGGTTTGTTCAAGAGCTTGCCATTAATAATTACAAAAGATTGAGATTTGTTTTTACAAAAAAAGTTTATTTAAGTAACACTGAACCAGTTAGATTGCACCATTAAGTAGGTTTACATACAATAAATTAAAGGACCATCAATACTGACATTACCTTAAAAAGGTTACAGTGACCAAGACAAACTATCTTCAGTTAATATTTCAAATCGTGTATTTCAGATGGCACAGATAATCAGAAATGTCCATTTACAATGTACAAACAGTTGATTATTCCTCAAAATCTGCATCTTCATCTGATACGGACTCATATGAGGTCAGTTAACACACACACACAGAGCTACTTAAGGAGCTGCTCTGACAAACAGCCAATCAGAGCAGAGCTCAACATTATTATTCATGACCCTTTCAAATAAGGTAATAATTGACCATAACATTTTGAAGGCAAATATTAGGGTTGTTTAATTTTGGCACTAAATAAAGTTACATACCTTCTATGAAAGGGGTTCTCAAAGTTTACAATCAAAGGTCCACATCTGAATTCTCATAATTTTCATAGATCCAGAACAACTGGTAATTACCAAAATTGTTAAGCTTGGGAATAACTTTATGTAGATCAATTATGTAAATCACAAATCAAGTAAATTCAAATTGTACAAAAGTATATTTTGCATTTAAAGTATATTCATGTTCATTATGAGTTCTTTACAACACTCATTGCTGGGAATGCAGGCTCAGAGATAGGTCGCTGTCTCAATGTGAATCAAACGTTGTTTATACCACACATTTTACATAGCATCGCAGCTCAGTGTCGTTTATGATACACTTAACTATGATTTAAACAAAGTTAATCTACTTTTTCGGTTCCAAAAACGCCCATGGACAAAAGGAAAAGCCGTGAACCGGTGAAAGGGTCATGGACGGCCAAGGCTCGGTGATGCATGTGAGGAGAATATGCTGGCATGTGTGGTCTGATCCAACAGACGAGGAACTGTAGCTGACATTGTTGAAAAAGTTAATGCTGGTTCTGATTTGGCATGTGGTCATAATGTTATGGCTGATCGTTGTATATAAAGTAGTAAGTTAAAATGACTTGCACTGGCAATTTGATTACAACTTAAAGACAGCTAAAACACTGTTTTACAGTGTAAGTAATAATTGAATGAATGATTGTAGTAAATGAACTAATGACATACATTTAAAAATGTGGAGGAGATAAAACCTGCTCTTGACAAGGTTAGGTTCACAGAGTAAGTTACCCTAAAATCAGACTCGGAGTATAAGTTACTTTTCCTTCTGAAACAGGCTTGAGTTACCACACTGTATCAGGTTAAACATACCTCCCATTCTGAAATGAAAAACCCAGAGTTTCTCTTATTCAGGCTTAACATACTTTCACTTAACCTCCTTTCTGAAACGGGCCTCAGATGACAGGTTTATCCCGGCACTGTTACATAACGCAATATTGTTTACAAATAGAACACTGAGAGGTAACTTCTACTTTCTCACAGAGTTTACCGCTATTTTGGCACTGATGTGGGAATGATGTCTTAATAGTAAAAAGACAAAACGTCACTGCTTGTGAGAACAAAAAAGTCATTTTGGTAAATTCATGGTAATTTACCGAAATTAATGTGTTAAAAATGCTGATGATTCTGTAGTTTTGCTACTGACTGCTTTTAGGCAAACTCAACATCTCTATCTCCTCCTCTCTTCTCCTCTGGATCTTCTCTTCTGGAAGCTGTAAAAAAAAAAAAGAGATGAAATTTGTTTAAAGAGGAAGCAGCAGCAGTTATAAACATCTTTAAATGAAGAATGATCCGAGTCAATAATTCTGGTGTTTTGGAGCATCTTGTTGGATTATAATGCTGTTATGTTTGTTCAATCAAAGGTTATCAATGTCTCCTGTAATAATGTCACTGAAATGATCAAGTAGTAAATGGTTTAATGATGTTTCATAAATTAAAAGCTGTTAGTCATTTATAAATAAGGAGTATAAACACTGAACTACAACAACAAAAGAGGTCAGACATCATCTAATAGTCATATAGCTCATAACACACAATAAACACAACTATAACATATAAATGATGAATTATATGAATCTTCTAACAGTGAGAATTCACCTAATGGTTAAATGACTTTAATAAAATATCAGTTGTTCACTATATCATTATTGTAAAGCTGCTTTGAAACAATCACAAATTGTGAAAAGCGCTATATAAATAAAATTGAATTGAATTGAATTATTGGCATTACTGAAGGATGTTAGTGTGTGTGAGATGATTTGAGAGTATGGATATACACTGCAAAAAATTACTTTTTAACTTAGTATTTTTGTCTTGTTTTCAGGAGAAATATATAAAAATTCTTAAATCAAAATGTATTTTCTTGACGAGGAAAATGACCTAAGAAAATAATACTAGTTTTTAGACAAAAAATATAAAATTTAAGTGAATTTGTGCTTAAAACAAGCAAAAATATCTGCCAATGGAGTGAGAAAATTTTACTTGAATTAAGTGTTTAAGAAAAAAGGAATCTTATTTCACAATTTTTTTTCTCACCCCATTGGCAGATAAATTTCCTTGTTTTAAGGACAATTTCACTTAAATTGTATATTATTTGTCTTAAAACTAGACTTATTTACTAAGGTCATTTTGCTCATCAAGAAAAAGCATCTTAATTTAAGAATTTTTAGATATTTCTACTGAAAACAAGACAAAAATACTAAGTAAGAAAGTAATTTTTTGCAGTGTACATCTGTGTTGTATTTCAATCAAGGGCATAGATTTGGGGAGGGATGCTAGGGACATATCCCTGCCAATATTTAGGGAACACTTAACTGTCCCTAGCAATAATTTCATCAAGTTACTATAAAAAATTTTATTAAAACTTTCATTTTAAGTGGGAAAAATATAAAGAAATGTGTAAGTATAATAGTATAAATAAACATCATCACCAGCAGCAGCAGCGCCATCATCATCAGTAGCAGAACCACCACCACCATCATCATCAGCACCAGCAGCAGCACCATCATCATTAGCACCACCAACACGTTTCTCGTTCATCCGGACTGTCTCATTGACTCTGTTCTTGTGACGACAGGTATAAAAGATAGGAGGCAAATGCAGGTGAAAGGTTAACAGTTTATTAATGAATGTGAAACAGATGATATAATGGGCAGTCCAGAGACAGACAAAGGCTACGGTGGCAGATCCTAGTGCTCGTGGGTGAATTCCTTGTGATGGAGATGGAGATGAACCGGATACACAAATAGGCATAAATCCACACGAAGACGAGACAACTGGAACACACGAAGACAGAGCAGCATGAACTGACACGGAGTGCAATCATCTGGCAGTGAGATGAGAGACAATGTTTTAAATAAGTGATATGGGTGATAGTTTCTGCATGTAGGAGAGAGCAGGGCACAAAAATAAAGCTTTTTGGCTTTGGCTCTATCATTCAAAAAATAATAAGTTAGTGTAATAATTTTTTACACAATCAACACACACATCTTTGCATGAACATGAACAATGAACACTTACATTTTGCTTGAATGCCAGTACACTGAAAGTGACAGGAGTGCAAACAACACTGGTGGGGTTCATTGTACCAAACAGAGGGTTTGTTGTAACACCTTCCGAAATTTAGTTTATACACAAATAATTCAATCAAATTCTGTCTATACTAAAGGTGTATATATATATATATATATATATATATATATATATATATAAAATATAATATTGTAATGCATTACTTTTTAAAAGTAACTTCCTCCAACACTGGTGACAACTAACCCCGCTGTGTAAAAATGTTTTCAATCCCAGCTATCAGTTACAAGGAGTTGCTGACGTGTGGTGTTACGTTTTAGGTTACAAGACAGTGATTAAAATAATATAAGGTTGGATTTGATTAATTTAAATACGTAAAGTACCTGCGTTACAATTAACCCCACGTTTTGTAGTCTCCCATACACTATTACTGTAATACTATTAATTACAAAAATCACCTATGTGTTAATACAGTGGTTCTCAACTCCAGTCCTTGCACCCCCCAAAACAATTTAGATGTCTCCATATAGTATAAAACACCTGATTGCACAAATCAGCTTGTTAGTGTGTAAATTAAGGAAATGTTTTAAACATTCCGGCAGGCAACTGTTTTTAAAAATGGCGGGGAATGACTTAATCATGTATTAGCTGAAAAGGTTACATACCCATGAGAACGACGTCTGTATAAAATGACAGCAAGAGCAACAGAAAGAACTAGAACAACAACAACAACAATGATTACTGTTGTTGCAATTGCTCTTGATCTTGAACCAGAATCTTGTTCTGGAGAAAGCAAGAGAGAGAGAAATAGAGAGAAAGAAAGAGGTAAAGAAAAAGAGAGAGAGAGAGAGAGAAAAGAGAAAGAAAAAGAGAGAGAGAATTTAAAAAATCTTTATTAATTTTTTTTTTTTAAACTCTTCACAAATAAACAAAAAGAAAAGAAAAAGAAAAAAGAAATTCAACAAAATTGGATCACAACCACTGAATTCACCAACAAAGTCACAAGAAAAACGCAAATCACGCTCACATACTGCACACAAAGCACCATAAATACACCATATCGATTCAAAAGTGGAAAGATCTTCCATGATTTTATAAAAATATCAAAACTCTAGACTTTACCAAGGACACAAAAGATGCGTTGACATCATCCCCAAACCTTTGTTCTATTTTATTTTTCCCTGAGATGTAAAAGGCCATTTTTGCTTGCCCCACTAAGAAATTCAACAATTGACACATAAAACGATTAACCCGACAATACTTAGAACCAAAAATAAAAGTCTCAGTACAAAACCTTTCATTAAACCTGGCAAACAAATCTTGTACCTGAATAAAATTTTTAATCTAGAACAAAGTGCAAATGCATGAAATATAGTCTCCCTCTGCTGACAAAAAGGACAGGCAGGACTGACTTCTGGGTTCAACAAAGAAATAAAAAAATTCACAGCAATTGCGCCATGGAGATTTTCGTATTGGATGTCACCTGTTCTCTTTGATAATGGTGGCTTATAAAGTGACCTCCATTCAGGTTTAACATCACTCAGTTTAAAAAAAGACCGCCAAGGTGTATCAACTCTTTCGGCAAACAACTTCTTATTAAAAACATAAACACAGGCTCTGTACATTTTTTTTACCTTGACTTGAAAAAAATCCAAAAAGAAAGATTCAAATGGCTTTAGCAACAGACTTAAACCCTCATCAAGACTGGGTTGGACAATTAAACATGGAAAGGGCTGTGTCATTAATCCACCGTTCAAATCCACTGACACACCATTTTTGTGTCCCTGAGCAAGACCCTTAACCCCTAGTTGCTCCAGAGGCATACGACCACTGACATATATAACAATTGTAAGTCGCTTTGGATAAAAGCATCAGCTAAATAAATAAACGTACATGTAAATTAAAGTCACAGAGCATAAAAAACATGAAATGCAGTGATGTCTGATTTATAAAAGAAACATTACCTACAGGTGTGCGTATGTACGCATGGTTTTATAAATCGGAAATGTTTTTGTCATACGCCATTTTTGGCTTTTGGGGCGCAAGTAAACTTTTAGTAGGTATCCTACCCACAGTTTTATAAATGGACGCCCAGGGCCTCATTTTTAAAAGAATGTGTAGAAACCATCCTACATTTGATCTTATGATCACTTATCAAAAATGCATACGTGCGATTCATAAACCGAACCTGGACTTGTACTTGTGTAGCATTCTCAAATACGAAAGGTTTAATTTTCCTAATGATGTAGAGGATAAATCTACAAGAGGGGGTGGTGCTTGCAACATGCTCAGTAAAACTAAGCTAATAATCAATGACCACTCCCAAAATTCTGGCTGTACTGAAAGGTGTAATGGTTGAAGAACATAGTTGAATGGAAAGATTGTGATTAATCTAAGGGTCAAATGATATGACAAGCAGTTCCATCTTTGCAAGGTTCAGCTGGAGATCCTTCATCCAGAGTGAGATGTCATGGGATTGTCAGACTGGAACGGGAAGTGGAGTTGTGTGTCATCTGCATTGCAGTTGTAGGAAAAGCCATGTTTCCGAATGATGGAAGCCAGGGATGTCATGTATATAGAAAAGAGCAGTGATCCAAGTACTGAGCCTTGAGGTACCCCCGTACTGAGACATTGGGGTTCGGAGTTGTCACTTCTTCAGCATAGTCTAAGGGGTGTTTTCCTGGACAGGAATTAGCTTAAGCAAGGACTAGGCCTATTTCAATTATGAAATATAATATTTTTTAACAAACATGCCTTACTTAAAACATTACTTGTTTGCATTTTGAGGGAAAACAAAGGGCACTGATGTATTTTAAGATATGTCAGTGCAAGCTGTTTTCAGTTTGGATAGCTCTTACATTTACTTTAGTCTAGGACTAGTCTAATCCCTGTCCAGGAAACCGCCCCAATATAAACTACCTGAGAGGTAAGACTTGAACCATAGTAGCGCAGTCCCATACACCTATAGCCTTGAGGGTCGACAGGGGGATGTGGTGATTGACAGTGTCAAAAGCGGCAGATAGGCCTGTAGGATCTCTGTGGAGTGACTACTTTTGAAACTAGACTGGTTGCTGTCATGGAGGTTATCTTGTATAAAGAAGAAGGAGAGCTGGTCAAAAACCACATGCTTGAGAGTCTTGGCAATGAGGGGAAGGAGAGATGCGGGTCTGTGGTTTTCTAACATTGCAGGATTAAGTGTTGGTTTCTTCAGCCACAGGGTTATCAAAGCCTCTTTAAAAGCTGTGGGGAATGTACCAGTTGAAAGAGAGTTGATAATGTAGGCGAGAGCAGGAATAACCGTAAGAGAAATGGCCTGAAGCAGATGGGTGGGTATGGGATTACTAATAAAGTAATGCAACTTTACCACAGGACGTCTGTAATATTGATGGCCAACTCTCACAGGATTAGAAATACTCAGTAAAACATTTAGAAGGGGAGAGTTAACTCGATTACGCGGCGCTGCCACCTCCCTTGTAGTCATGTTTACATTACATTGCTTCTTTTTGTATATCTCACCAAATATATTAAAAATTATGTGGTGTCTGATTCTTTTTTGGTTTGACTGTATATATAACATCAATTATATACAACACTCACACATACATTATATAATAGTAATAATAATAATAGATAATATAATATAAATAAAGATTTAGGTATAAACAAAGATTTGGGTGTAAACCAGTCAAACGATTCATTAATTTAATTCATTACATTCTGATGATTTGATTCTGTTGGTAATAGGCACTTACCCAATACAAACAGAAGCTCTGTGCCTCTGATAAGTACTTTTGACTTGTATGCAGGATAAGCTTGATGTTTGCCATTGACTTGTTCCACTGCCTAGAACGCAAGTGAATGCTGATTTAAATGCTTCCATATTTGAAAAAGATATGCAAAAATACAGGGAATGACGAAATATTTATTAACCTGTTAATTTACAGCTGGTTTATTTGCACAGGATTAGTATTACCTGAAGAAATTTCTCCAGATCTTTTACAGAAGGTAAAAGTCGCAAAATTCTTTACTGACATTGTCTGTAATGGATTACTGACGTGGATCATTTGGACATGACTAAAATCACTGAGAAGCTCTGATAAAAATTGCTTTACCTCACCTCTCCATGTAAAACTAATCCCGTCTAAATAGGGCTAAAGATTCAGATAGGAGAGAGATATTGGGACAGATGTGATTGAGAAAGTTTATGTGCAGGTATTGGAAAATAGATAAAATAAAAATAGATAGATGTAAAAAAAAATACAGTGGTGCGAGATGGGCGGTCCAAATAAATTCATAAAAGTGGAACGGGGTTAGAAAAAAACCATGACACGAGCATCACTAATACAAGGGGTTTTCCCCTCCTTTGTTAAAAAAAAAATGCTTTGTCCACACAAACACGCAAAGACCCGGTATGAAGTGCTGTCAAGAGCATGCCAAACCAACAAATCCCTAACCATAAAGTCATGTTGGCCAATCAGAAGGCATTGCAGAGTTTTCCCTCAGCACATCACATGCCAAAAACATAGGTTTCACTGGCTACACAACAACCAGGGTTTCTAAAAATCTCAACCCGACAGAAGTTTTATAAAAGTATAATAAAAAATACTGCGTTTGCTTGTGGACGAACAGCTAAACCACATAGAAAAAGGTATTGTTTTGAAAATACCCACATTACTGAATTCATTAAATGACATAAATACAGGAGCAGCATATAGCGGACTCTTGCGGCTGTAGACGGTAATGTTGTCTTTTGGTTCATGCAAGTCAGTATGAATTAATTTTGACATATAAGTCACACCTGACTATAAGTCGCAGGATCAGCCAAACTATGAAAAAAAGTGTGACTTGAAAGTAATTTTATTCAATAAAACAATTTAGATTTCTCGTTTTCACAGCTTTCTTTTCACATTGTCCAATGACTTCAATGTAAAGAAATTAAGTTTACTTAAAATATTGATTCTTACACTGATCTTTACTATATCAAAAGTGATCTACTCACCTTTGACAGTGAATGATCTGTGTATAGTATATGTGTGTCTGCCGACAGTGATATCTACTTCATAAGATCCAAAGTCTTCAGTTGTGATGTTTGTGATGATAAGATCTCCAGTCTGATCATCCACCTTCAGTCTGCCTCTGAATCTCTCATCATGAACTTTATCATTTGTCTCCTTTCCATTTCTGATTATTTCAGCTACAGTAGAGCTGTTGTGTTGAATCCTCCACACAATTTTCTCATCTCCTGATTTCTTGATAACATTATTGTGTAGAATGAATGAATCTCCCATCATCACTGTCTTCACTTTATCACCAAACACATCTGAAAAACAAACAGAAAGAGTCAAACTCTTGAACAGACAGATGAAGAGACTTTAATATTAAAATTGAACAGACAGCACTGAATACAGATTTAAAGAGAATCTAAACCCTCGACCCAGATTCAAAGATACAGATACATAGGATTTGTAGTCAAACACTAATATCTTCTTGTCCTGACCACGGGTGGAGCCACAGGTGGAGATTGACAGCTTGCCCAGACAGTCTGATCAATGGAAGTACATAATGCTTAATGGTCATTTTTAGCGTTTAATATTTCTTAAATATGGAAAAATAATTATATGCTTTGTTTATGTAACATGGAGGGACATAATAATAGTATTAGAGAAATGGACGACATTTCGGTAAGAATCTGATTTACCGTGATTCTTACCGAAATGTCGTCCATTTTTCTAATACTATTATTTAATGATAACAATACATTTGGAAAGCAAAAAACAGCCATTTCTGCTTTTTTCTTGTAAACAAAAAACCAAGCTGCACCCTTTTTAAAATTTAATCTTTCATTCCGAAATAGAATAATGAATGAACGAAAAAGTACACGGACCCGGATATAAGATATTTTTAGATATTTTATTTAAAATAAAAAGAATACTGGAGAAATGTGAGTTTTTTTCTTTTCCGATTTTTGGTTTTGTAAAATGTATTTTCTAAAGAAAGATTACCAGACAGTAATGAAAGCTAAAATAATATCATGTGGTTATTGTTTGTTTGTTGCCAAGGAGGTGCGAGTTACAGGACAATTACATTACATTAACTGTACTGATGTGACCATTTTACCACAGAATGTTTTAACATCACACAAAACAATAATATCACCTTTACAAACATCTAACACTGCATACTGTACATTCCATTTATAGTGCTGAATGTACATAAAACAAATCTTAAAGTAAAGCTTGAAATACTCACTAATGTTAAATGTCTTTGTTGTATTCCCCATGTTGATGATCTCTAGTTGATAAAGTCCAGTGTGTTGAGTTGTGATGTTTGTGAAGGTGAGATCTCCAGTCTGATCATTCACCTGCAGTCTGTCTCTGAATCTCCCATTAAGAACATCAGCATATATTTTAACTCTATTGGTACCACCGTTGACTCTAGCTATGAGATAATGATCATCTCCAAACCTCCACTCGATCAGATAACCTTTATGTATTACAGTATTAGTGTATAGAGTCACAGAATCTCCCTCCATCACGGACACTGACTCATGTGTAACAACACCTGTAGACCCAAAAAATAAAAAAATAAATAAAAACACACATCTATAACTCTAAGACTAAATTAAGATCACTGATATCTTTACTAGTAAATTCTGCTGTAGTCTACGTGAAATATGAAGTTAGGTTATCTGCTGTATTTAAGTCAATCTGCCATGAGATCTTTTTAAAAACAACCAAGAGAACATTAACGGGGGGTAAAACAATAGCAAAAATATTTTAAGAAATACCAAAGTCTGTTCACAAATCCAAAGTCAAAATATAAAGACTTTTTGTTGTGTAAAATTCACTTTCCATGAAAAACTGTTCCAACGAGCGGGGCATACATGGGTATTTATAGCCAGGTTATAAGGTAATAAAGCAGAATGATCAAATGCCTTGTTTAAATGTACAATTGTTTACATTCCTCGCATTATGTAAAATTTTTCATGGCTATACAACATCAGTTTTGTTATTAAACGGCAAATTAGAGCACGAATCAAGCACACATTTCTCCTCATTGTTCTTTGTTGTATCTTGTACATAGTTTTCTTGTTGGCTGCATTATTTACATGCACTGCAATAAATCTCAAATGTGGCTAACTGCATGTTCAAATAAAGATTTTAAAATGATCTCGAATGTTGTTTTGTGTTGCATCTTGACAGTTTTTAACCCCAATATGGAGCCTTAACAAAAAGAGCCTTGCAATCATTTAAAATGACATTTATAAAACGGGCAGTTCTGGTTCTTCATTCTGATTGGTTAAAACGCATTCTAAGCCGTGATAAAATACACCGGTAACCTCACGGTTCAGACCACATTACATAAGTATCACTGCGCCACTGTTGCTGCGTACTCATTTAGGAAAATAAACACCACAGTCTTTAATCATATTTTTAATTTTTCTACAATTGCACAATTAATGGCGATATCCAGATGAATGTCAATAACTATTGTTGAGTCATCTCGTCGATAAAGAGAAAACGTTGTCTAAGGAGTTTATAAGTCAAGTTCATACGTCCGCTATTATCCACTGGGGGCGATCTTACCCAACTTAAACACTGACGCATTCACTGAAAACACTGTGTAGTACTGTTCATGGCTCTGAATCTGATCTCTTACTAAAGTTCTTCACAAAAAATGGAATTATCAGATAAGAGAACAAATGAAGGTAGGATGAAATGTTTTTTGTTTGTTTTTGTTTGAAAGCGGTCTGTTCTTTCATTTGATATTTTATGCTTATATAAAGAAGATAATTTTTCTGCAAGGCATTAAACTAAAACTGGGTGACAACTTAAAAAAAAAACGCTGACGTGGAAAGAGTTCAGCATGCTTCCAAGCATATTTGATCATCACTTCAACAGCACAATATAAATGTTAATGTATAAATTAGATGAATGTTGATTTATAAAATAAACACCACAGTCTTAAATCATATTTTCATTGTGTCTTTGCATCTGTGTTGGTTGGTAACTGCACTCTGTTTCAGTCACACTTGATTCTGAAGAACTACTTTGTTTGGCGGAAGAGTAATATTTGTACTAATATAATTACAACTTATTTGGGTTTTATTTTATAAAATCCCGCTAACGTTATGCATATGAAGTAACCGGTTTATAAATCCAATAAACCCCTCGAAGCGTTGGTTTTCGCCCCTTAGCTGTAATAAAATGCACTGGTAACCCACTGCTTCTCGGGGTTTATTGCTTTATTCTTATTTATTCAGATTTGCAAAAATATTTTTTTCTTAATATCAAAGTGTTTTATGAACACAGTGAAAAACAAAATCATGTATATTAACCTCATCTGTGTATTAACATCAGTTTACTAACACAACCTATTGAATCAGATCATGAGTTGACAATAAAGTAGAATAAATGCAATGCCATGTATAGTCCTCACTCATGCATTATTAACCTCATAGATTATGACCTTAGTTAATCATCAACCTTATTCAGGGGGGCTTGATGAACTTTCAGCTCTCTTTCAGCAATACCCTGATCCTAACACTCACATAATAAATCAAATAGTCAAAAGTAACAGTGAACAAAAAGAAACTTATTAATACAAAAAGAAAATTGCCAGAAACAAAAAGAAACTTATCAACATCAAACATTTGGAAATTAATAGTCGGTGTGGGTTTAGATGGTAAGAGGCTTGTAAATTTTTTATTGGAACATGCAGTTAGCTACATTTGAGTTTATTGCAGTGCATGTGAATAATGCAGCCAAATACGCATAAGACATCTAATATGGACAAAATACAACATGTGCTCGATTCGTGCTCTACACTCTAAAAACAAACGGTGCTATATAGCACCAAAAGTGGTTCTTTGCTCGTAATCATAGAAGAACCGTTTTTAGTGCCATATAGCACCGGTGAAGCACCTGTGTAGAACCATTTGGGGGCCATAGCACCACTATAGCACCAAATATGGTTCTACATGGCACTATGTGGTTCTACACAGGTGCTTCACCGGTGCTATATGGCACTAAAAACGGTTCTTCTATGATTACGAGCAAAGAACCACTTTTGATGCTATATAGCACCGTTTTTTTTAGAGTGTAGCTGTGTCGTTTGGCAGTAGGCTAAATAGCAAAAACGATATAGCCATGAAACAGAGTTTTTACAAAATGCACACGAAAAGCAAGTATGTTAGCCTATAATGTGAAGAATGAACAACTGTAAATCGAAGTTAAACCAGGCATCTGATCATTCGGCTTTATTACCTTATAGATAATGTATCATACAAGAGCTAATAAGCAAATTTCCAATCCATTCGCTTGATCCAATGCACTAGCCCTTGGAACGGGTTTTTCACGGAAACTGAATTTCACACGAAACCGAAATGAAAAGTGAAAGTGTTGCAGAAATGTTGATAAATGAACTTACCGTTGATAAATAAAGAGATGATGAAGAGTAAAATGGTCGTCTTCATGTTCAGCTAACTTGGGTGTTTAAGGTAAAAACGACGACCAGTAATGTATCATGTTGAAGTGTATTCACGAATCAAACATATTCTGCTGCAAGACCGTATTCACAAATTAAACATCGGGGGATCAACCCTCTCGCATATTCGCAATCGCTTCATAATAACAAAGAGTATAGAAGAACGAGATCCTCGGGCATTGTTTTGCCGCAATAGCGACTTCAGCGCGCAAGTCTGCACTCGATGCATCCTCGATAGCAAGAACACTTCCGGGTTTTTTCACGCGTCCTTTGTACTTGGGTGCTTCTCAATTCTTATTTGTATATCCTCGTTTCCTTTCCCTTCTTCCTTTCCTCGCGTCTTAGCTCCACCCTCCTAAGATGCAAGCAAGGAAAGATGCGAGGACTGAGGAGACGAAGTATTAAGTGAAATGATATCCTCTTTCCTTACTCTCTGTATAACATTTATTTGTTATCAAATTATCAAGTGCATTAAACCCCCCAAATATTTATTAAAATTAAGTTAAATACATACTTGAATCAGAGTTCATATCCTTACTACATTAAAATAAAGACATTCTTAAAAGTGCTATAAAATTAATATGTGTCTATACCACTGATCATTTATATAGATAGGTGGTTTATTCATAAATATTAAATATACTGTTTGCAACAAGTCTACATTTACAGTAATTTAATAGCAAGATTGGTGTGTTTAATGATGTGACGATGTGAAAGGAGAGGAGATTTATACGTGTGTCAAGTTTAGTTGATAAAACACTTCCGCATAGGATACGCTTTTGTATCCTTGATCATGACTCCTCAGAAAGCCTCCTAACTAGAGGTCTTCTCGGGTCCAAAGAAATGTACCCGACCCGAAATGACCCGAATCACTTCATACCCGAACCTGTAAGTTCAATGAAATAACATGTATGAACACGAGAATATACATCTAAACTATCTAAATTATGACTGTTTGCTTTGAAATTATATTTATTAATGTGTATTGTTATACTGTTACACTCTGAGCCATTTTTCAGAATTTCCGCCTGAATGTGGCATGCCCAAATTTAAAAGCCCCCTCATAACCACATACAGTGGAGTAAATGTAAATTTACAGGAAACCCCCTCCAAATTTTATAAAACACTGCTGAAAGTGCTAAACAGTGTATAACTCTGACCCTGAGTGGTAGCGAAACCTGCAGAGAGTTGTGTTTGATTACAGCTAATGTCAGTTTGTAAAAGAAAAAGGAAATTTGTCTCTATCATAATCTATGCAAAAGTTATTCTTTTCCAACTGAAGGGAGGAATAATACCTTTTTATATTCAATTTCCGCCTAACAACATTTGAAATGTCCCCATAACCACATACAGTGGAATTACCTTTATATCATTTTACAGAAAATCCTTTAAAGTTACATAAAAAGCTGCTATGTAGCCTTATTCCTGAGAGTGAGAGTTTTCATTTGATATAAGACGTGCCCATGTTTGTCATATTTGGAAAAATATGACATTTTTGAATATTAAATAATATAAAAATATGAGGGGGGTGATAGTGTAAATTAAGTGTAAATAACTTTCTTACAGTAAAAGATATGTCAAAGTGATGCATATCTGCAGAAAGCAGATATTATAAGCGTGTAAAACAGTATCTCATATGTGGTATACTGGGTCCATGATAGACCATTAAAAATTAAAGAAATATTTTATATTAAGTCATTTTGGACCCTGTACAGGGTCCGCAGAGGTAAAGAAGTTTAAAAAATAAGTATGGCTTTACATGTATAATAAAGACATTACAAAAGTCTCTTTTATATGAGGTTTTATATATACACAAAAGGTGATGATGTCACACAAGTTCAGTGGAAACATCAGAGAGAGAAAAAAACACAGAGAGGGGTTAAACTGGAAGTATGAAGAACATGATGGGTAAGTGAGAGCTTTTCACTTCATGTTCATCTCATTCACTGTAGACAACAACACAATACAACACCTTAGGAAGAAAATGTTTCTCATTTTTGTTTATCTCTCTTTGTGTTTCTGCTTGACAGGTGAGTTATTGACATATTTTATATTATATGTGAAAGCAGTTAATCCAGAATAATAATAATTAGCCTACTCAGAAGATCTGCACCTGCTTTTATAATTCTGCTTTGCGTCTGGTTTAATACAATCTTATTATATATGATCACACTTAAATAATATAATTTTCATCAAAAGTTAAATGTATCTAAATAATAACTTAAAAAATTACATTAAACCAGTGTTTGGCTGTTGGCCAGCTGTTCTATTTTAAATTATTTTGTTAGTAAATTAAATAAATGCACTAAACTCTAGGCTGTTAGCTAAAGCTGACAAAATTTATAAAATCTAGTTTGCAAACTCCAAATCTGATTTGTAATCATTTAAAACTACTGTTAAGTTTAATTAGATAAACTTAAACTGACTAAAGATATTTAATGTGTGTGAATGTGTTTGTGTTCGTCAGGTGTGTTTGGTGATAAAGTGAAGTCAGTGTCAGTGATGGAGGGAGATTCTGTTACTCTACATGCTGATATTACTGAAATACAGAAAGAAGATCGAATACTGTGGAGATTTGGACCTGAAGAGACTCGTATAGCTGAAATCAACAAAGAGGATAATATAGTGTCAATATATGATGATATTCTTGATGGGAGATTCAGAGACAGACTGCAGGTGAATAATCAGACTGGAGATCTCACCATCACAAACATCACAACTCAACACGCTGGACTTTATCAAATAAACATCAGAGGCATCAAAATGACCTCACACAGATTTAATGTTATTGTCTATGGTGAGTAAAGATTAACTGTCATATGTATCTTAGCAGTATAAACTCATTCAAGTTTTGGATTGAATATAACTACATTTATGCAACTTATTTCTTTCAGACTGTTTTTAATGTGTTTCTCAAACTAAAAGTCCATTTTATTTATGAATCAATTATAACTGAAGTCATTAAACACTGTCAATAAATCAGACCTCTTGCTAATATTGATAATATTTGCTTTCCTTCTTATTTCTGTTTATTCTCTCATGTTATTCAGCTCATCTGCCTGTTCCTGTCATCACCTGTAACTCTTCACAATGTTCATCATCATCATCATCCAATCCAAACTGTGTTTTATTGTGTTCAGTGTTGAATGTGAGAGATGTGAGTCTGTCCTGGTACAAAGGAAACAGTTTATTGTCCATCATCAGTGTGTCTGATCTCAACATCAGACTCTCTCTACCTCTGGAGGTTGAATATCAGGATACAAACACATACAGCTGTGTACTCAACAATACCATCACAAACCAAACTCAACATCTCAACATCACTCATCTCTGTCAGACGTGTTCAGGTACAACAGGTGTGATTATAGCACTTATTTAATGAGCTGATCTAAGATCATATTCAGTTACAATATCTTTTATAACTTATTATAGGTCTCACCTTCGTTCATAAAGTTGTGATCTGTTGTGTTGCTGTTGGATGTCTGATGATTGTAGCTTCAATTCTGATCTTCTGGATCTACAGGAATGACAGAAACTCACAGCAACATGGTAAATACTAAACAATACATTTTGTGAAGAAACAAAGATAAGATTTTTTTTCGATGATTTGTCTGTCTGTGTTGTTGTAACAGTTCAGACCGATGAACAGGAAATAACGTACGCAGAAACAACTTTCCATCAGAAACAAAGATGTAAACCGGTGAGATCTGAAATCTGTTACTCATAAACACACAACAGCTAGCACTTACCATGTGAAGCTGAAGGATTCAAGTGTTTTTATTTGTAAAATATAAAGTCTCAGTTGTATTGAGAGTAGTGAAATGAAAGTCAGGTCCGCTTCATGGACATAATGTGAAAACATAAAGTGCAGTATTCAAGTGACAATGTTGGTATATTGAATATATATATGATTTATGTGAGACATGTTTGTGTTAAGAGAAGGCTCAGACTTAGTAATTTACTAATTATAATCTATAATTCCAAAAAAGTGCTTAAGGAGTGGTAATATCTGCGGGTTATGTACTAAAAAGGTGCAAAATAAATAAAGACATGCGCAACAGCTGATTGAGCTACAAAGAGCAGCGCAAATTAGTTCAGGCTCACAAATAAGCAGAGCTGATGAGGTGCGGGTGATCTACTAACACCTGATGCACTTGAGCTCAGCACCATGGACATTAGGCCTACAGCTAAAAATTTGGGGTCCCAGCTAACGATGAAAAGTTTTGAAACACCTGCTATTGTGTGACTTCTAGTGACTCCTCTTTTATTTCTTGGCAAACAATATTTTTGAATATTATGTTCCTCTGGCATGCCAAATAAACGGTTACATGTTAAAAAATCCCCTCTCTTGTACCACAAGCTCTCTGTTCTCTGTGATGCCTCCTACTATCAACAACAATTGCAGACATTTCAAGCATAAAATGATTTAAGACTTCGGCATTAAATAATGGCATAAATACCAGTAATATAACACGCGCAAACATAAGTAAATCGCGTTGCTTGAATCATTTCAATAATTTCCATTAATTTTGTACCTTTTCAGTGCTAATTATCCACTGCACATCTTTAATAAATACAGATATTTATTTAGCAACAAATTAATAGTTTGCGCAGGTGCAAGCTGTTCATAATCTGACCCTAAGTTTAAGAACTTGATGGTCTGGGGGAAGAAGCTCCTCCTAAGTCTCTCAGTTTTTGTCATCAAAAGTGTAAAAAGACAGTTAATGGGGTGGTTTGAGTCCTTGATGATTTTAAAGCTCTGCTTTTGTGGCGTTTGTGATAAAGGTCATGCAGGGGTGGTAGAGCAAACCATGAGATGAGTACTTAGCTTTTTAAGTACTTTTAGCTTACTTAGCTAAGATTACATTAACTCTCTGCAGGCCTTTGCAATCTTGACTGGAGAGGTTCCAATACCACAATAGCTATGTTTCCATCCACCTATTTTTATGCACATTTTGGAATTTCACATAAAAAAAATGTTAGATGGAAAAGCCAAGATGCGCATAATTTCTAAAAATGTGCATAAAAAATGTATGCGTTCAATTGAGTCCGATACATTTCTTATCTGATAAGAAATCTGATATGACATAGCATAGCATAGCATAAAATATATCATGTTAGCAATGTCAGATTATTTAACACACTATCACATTTCAGGTACATTCCTAATTTGAATATATATTTGTAATGATTTTATTAATATTAAATGTTGTGTTTTTATGGTTGTGTACAGAGAGCTTCAGTGGAGAACAATGTGGTGTATGCCGGAGTCATGAGACGATGATCATACTTCAAACAAAAAAGATTTTGTCCCTGATAGCAAAAAGCTCTTGGGCGTATCCATAACGCATCCAGACCGGAGCTGCTGACTTCGGAGTGGTCCCATTATGACAAACCTTTGTTAAAAATAAGATAATGATTTTATTATACGTAGGGCCTACTATATATCATCAAAAACTTTCCCGTCGGATCTGCTTAATCCTGCCCTCGGGTCATTCAGAAATACCCGTTTTTAGGCAGAAACCATTAATAGTCTTAGTGCTGGGCAAAGATTAATCGCGATTACTAGCGCTAAATACTACACTGTAAAAAAATTCCGTAGAAATTACAGTGTTACTTGCAGCTGTTTGCCGGTAACTTACCATAGATTTACATTGCTTTTATTTACTGGCAAGAGTTTGTTCAAAGTTAAATAAATATTAAAAAGTCTTTGTCTTTACAGAATAAAACTATACAATAATAGCGTCATGCAAAGCATTCTGGGAACCAGAAATCATCATCAACCTTTTTCTGTTTTTTGCTTCAGACTTTGTTTTACAGAATGCTTTGCTTGATGGTGTTATTTTAGTTTTACTCTGTACAGACAAAGACTTTTTAATGTTCATTTAACTTTGAACAAACTGTTGCCAGAAAATAACATAAATTTAAATCTACTGTAAGTTAACGGCAAACAGCTGCAAGTAACAATGTAATTTCTACGGAACACACACAGACACACAGACACAGACACGCACACGCACACACACACACACACACGTTTCCATGTTTTGTGGGGACATTCCATAGACGTAATGCATTTTATACCATACAAACTGTATATTCTATTCCCCTTACCTGCCCCATTCCCTAACCACAACCATCACAAAAACCTTTCTTGTACCTTAGATTTTCAATAAACATCTTCTTGTTCGATTTATAAGCTTGTTTCCTCATGGGGACATCAAAATGTCCCCACAAGTTCACAAAAACACTGATATTCCTATCTTTGTGGGGACAATTGGTCCCCACAACGTGATAATTACCAGGTACACACACACACACACACACACACACACACACACACACACACACACACACTAAATTAGATGGCTGTTTTGCATATTGCTGTAGTAAATATAAAGTAATTTATTCTGTGTACGAATTTTCCATTTGTTAAAGTAAACAATTTTTTAAAAACTTTTTCTCATTATTCAGACAGGAAACGGCTAAACCAAACATCTTCACGCTAGATGATAATTTAAAACTTCTGTAAATGAGGTGAGACCTGACGTGAGTTTTTAATCGTAGCTACGGCTCATGTTTGTCCATATTGCTAAGTCTTGCGTGGAAACGACCGTCTGTTTTCTGTCATACGCTCGTTTCATAAATGAGGCCCAAAGTTAAATGTTTTACTTTTGTCACTCAATGCTTTACCTCTGGGTTGAAGTTAAACCTGATGTGTAATGTGGAAAAAAATGTGGTTTTGTTCTGCTGGTGGACATGAGATGTGTTTGACTAATACTGGCTGATGTGTATCTGTGTGTGTACAGTATGTGAGAGGTGAGACTTGTGTGTGTGTGTGTGTGTGTGTTTTGCAGATTTCCACTCTACAAAATTTATTTACAAGGAATTATCTATTTCATCAATGCAAATAAGTAAATAAACTTTTTTTTAATCAAACTGTATTACTGTGAATGTAAAATAAAGAGATTTATGACTCATGACATTCTAGATGTGTGTTGCTTTAATGCTGTTGCTCAGAGCATTGTTTGATTCCCAGTAAACATAAATACTGATATCATCTTGTAATGTTTTATAAGTCACTTAAAAAATGCATAAATGTAATTGTATTGCTCATGCTTTGATCGTGCAAACAATACTAACTTTTTTCCAACTTTAACAAGAGACTAATCTTTATATCATGGCATCACACCTCTTCATCTCACACATTAGCCACATGTGCCATACTTCACCCTTTGCTAAAAGATCACATCCTGTTATTGTCAATGTCAGGGACAAATACATTTGGCAGACGCTTTATTCCAAAGTGACCTACATACATTGCATTACTAGGTAAACATTTATCAATGTGTGCTAATGCAATGCTCTGAGACATGGGAACTTTCTCTGGCAAATTTTTGAATTTTTTGGAAATGTGTTTAGACTTTATCATATCAAACATCAAAAACATGTTGTTTGGTCATAAGCAGACATGCATGCAAGGTAATACAAATTTTAAAGAATCCTGATACTTACGCCTGTCAAGCCTGGATAAAACAAAAAACACAAAATAACGTTGTTTTTAGCAATGAAACAGGTGCTCTTTAAGTGAACACATGCAAAGATGGACATTTTTACATTATTTTGGGTGCAGGATTCAAGAATTGATCTGTGCATGTTATGGAAGAATGCAAGTACATGTAGGGGGTGTGGCCTCATTGGCCCTTTAGTAAGCAGTGTGCTGTAGGGCCCTGCGCAGGACTTTTCTTAAACCAGCACCCGCTGAATTTCTGACCGTGACTGCCCACTCCCGCAACCTGCATGTTCCAATTCATCCATTGAGAACTGATTGGATCGTTTGAAGTTGGGTCGTGTTGCTAATTGCTGCAATCTTTTCCCGGACATATGAACAGAATGGATCGTGTGTTTTCGTAGTGTCCCAGCATAGTCTGATTCTTGATGTTTGTACGTCCCAATTAAATAGCGGATATTTTTTGTCCAAAGTTTCTAAAACTCTTTAATGACAAACTGCTGTGAAAGTGCTGGCTCTCATTTACATTATTGACAGAAAATAAACTTTTGATTAGTAAATTAATTCGGAATGATTTTTAACCATTATGTACCAACCACCACACCACAGAATTACACTACTAACTTAACATGTTCATAACAAATGTGGTGTATTAACAAGAAGTTAACACAACCAGGGAAAAAACTAGCAAGCAAAAGACAAGGCTCAAGAGCCCAACTAAAACGAACACTAATCACAATAATTGTGACTTAAAATGAAACAAAACATCAACATCTAAACTTGCATATAATAGATATATAATATATAATAAATATATAATATATAATAAATATAATAAAATAATATAAATATAAAAAATAAATATAATAAAATGCAATGTTTCTCTATCATTTACATAACAATCAAAGAAGTCAATATAATAAACAGTTGTTGTTTTAAACATTGTGTGACTGTGAACAATAAAACATGACATTGTCATAACGTTTAAAAATGGTCAAATGTAACATTCCTCTAACGTTGAGACAACACAAAAACGTTCTTAGAACGTCAAGAAAACACTTTTAACGTTGGCAGAACGTTTTTGGGAAAGTTAAAAACTTTCAGGGAACGTTCTTAGAACTTTTTTCTGTTAGCTGGGGTAACGTTAGTTTAATAAACCGGTTTGCATTTCACAATTGTTTCTGTGTTCAATGCTCAACAAAAAAAGTCACTTTATCTGCTTTAATCTAAGCTAGGGTTCTCACACCTTAGTTCACTTCAAAATAAAGGACCTTTCAAGGACTTTCCAGGTCCAATACCCTCAAATGCAAAGACTAAATGTGGAGACACATTTTAAGTGAGAGCAAGGTTACATTGTGTTACCTTTTAAGATACATTGTTACAGTTACCTTTCGAGGGAACTCGCGCTGCGTCACTGTGGTGACACTTTGGGGATGCCTCCAGGGGTAAGTGTGTCACAGTGTGACTTTTTCGTGGGCGGAACTAAAATTCGAGAAGGTTGTTTCCGCCGAAGATGGTTTCCGCCCGGACGACTTACCACAAACACCGGAACTTCCGGTAGTTTTTCCGAGAGGCAAATCGGTCCAGATTAGATGCAGGTGCGTACAATAAACAAAGTGGTTAGGGATTGGCTAAGGAGGAGAAGAGAAGGAGTATAAGAAGAGCTCTAGAAATACAAACGGGGTGCTTGTCTCTACGTTTGTTGGGCGGTGTGTGGTCATGGAAACCGATCCGGTGTGGAAAGAACGGAGGCCTGGGCGAAGCCTTTATAAGAAGAAACAGAGGTTGTATTTACTGGGAGAAAAAAACATCGAGGATATGAGTCACTGGGCTGAGTAAGTGAAGAACGATTACTATTGTGATGCGGATGTGCTTTCATGTTATGCCCTCGTGGGAACAGTAACCTTGGAGAGTACTCACCGGAGCCGTCGTCAAGGACGATCTACAGCGGTGAACAGGAACAAGAACAGCAGAGCGTCATCAGGGAATGTGAGTTACAAGTCGCGTTTATTATGAAGTAATAAGAAGAGTGCATTACCTGATGTATGTTGTGAGTTTGACAATCAGCGTTCGGCCCCACCGTGGAGAGAAGCTTGGGCGAGCCGGGGAGTAGCACTGGAAGGAGATAGTGTTGTGAAGTATTGCAAATTGCACGCGAGTAACATCATCGATTGTATGACGTAGTGTGGAGCAGAAAGTATATTACCTGACGTTGTGTTGTGAGTCTAGCACGCCGAGTTGCGGCCCCACTGTGGAGAGAAGCGTGGGTGAGCCGAGGAGTACGATTAGGGGTAAACACAGGAGGTCCGGCGTCCATCCTTTAGGCACCTTCCCCCCTCCACCAAGAATAACGCCCACCCAACCACACGGCGGGCCCGGGTCGAGTTTTGGTTCAGTCCTTAGTTCACTTAAAGTGCGTGGGAGTGTCGTGGGTGAGTCCTTGTCTTCATTGTGCATGTGTACACCTAAAGCTTGCAGTGTAGTGCTGTGATTATGTTGACAGGAGCCACTGCGAGGCCAGAGGAGTCGTGAGGAGATCCCAGCACGTTGAGGCTGGTGGAGGGTGGGTTGAAGGAATTTGCAATTAGGATTTCCTGTATAAGAGTTGACGGATCCTTTTTGGCTCTGAGAGAGGGCAGTGGTGAAGTGTACCCATCTACCAGGGTGAGTGAACCATCTCGTAATTATTGTTGTTGGACGAAGGGTTACTGGTATCACGTCTGCATACAATCACCATCCTTGTGTGTAGCCTCTTCAAAGGTTCGCCCCTGCTCAGCATCTCCGGAACCGTCAGTGGAGGAGGAGCAAGGGAAGCGTTCGGCTCTGCACATCCATACCCGACGTCCCCTCGACACACAGGAGACCTGTAAGTTGAAAACACCCTGTGTTCGAACACCACCCTGTAAGTCCACTGCCCCAGAGTGAAGGTTGTGTGGAAAGACCAGTGCGTCGAGCGAGAAGTTAAAGTCCCAGTCACCGTTGTCACACTTACCTCTGCTTACAGCACGAACCTGAGGAGGAAAAGTTAAAGCCCAGTCACCGTCGTCCTTCTTACCTCTGCTTACAGCACGAACCTGAGGAGGAAAGGTTAAAGCCCCAGTCACTTCTGTAATCCTTACCTTTGTTTACTTGCCTGTGCTTGCACCAAGGAGCCTACCACCCCGAACCACCTCCGTCTGCTGGAAAGAATCCATCCTGACCCACAACCGAGAGCCTAAGGGGCGAGAGAGAGCAGAGTATTAATCACTCCGAGAACACTAGAAGTTTGGGGTATAGACTGTTTCATCGGACGCACGTGATACACGTCTGGATCCGAACCTTACTTCCGGTTTCGTTTTTTTAATGGTCTGACTAGTTGCTAAACTGATCTTTTAAACAAATGCCTCGTCGAAAATAACAAATGTTTTGGTTTCCTAGTTAATCTATGTGCTGTTTTTTTTGCTTGTTATATAAATAAACTATGTTTAAAGAACTTTGTTGTTATTTATTCTTAGCGGAGAATACCGGAAGTTCATGCAGACTGTGACAGCCGCTTGTTTATGTTGTTACTGCTGAAACGGTCTATACCCCCGTCGACCTCTGCATTAATCAGGACAGGTAGCCCTTGCACTGACTGTTTCTCTTGTGATTCTGCATCCAGGAGAAAAGGAGAGCGCCACGGGTTCAAGTAACCAAGCCGAAGGAGTCCTGTCCCCTCATCCCCGTGGAAGCTCTGCCTGGAGGCCAGGAGAAAGTTATTTTAACTTCCCCCTTCCTCTTCCCCATAGCATTTTAAATAATTTAATAAAGTTTCATTTTAATTATACTTATACTCTGTGTGTCTGGTCATTAGGGTGGCTTTGGGACCTCCTCGAGGTGGAAACTAGGAAGGGGCGTGGCTTGCTACAATCTGTGGTCCGCCCCAACCTGTGACAACATGCCATTTGATTTGTTTTACAAAAAAAAGTTTATTTAAGTAACACTGAACCAGTTAGATTATTACCAGTAAGTAGGTTTACATACAATAAAAAAAAATGGAGCATCAAATATCCATTGACACTGACATTGACATTACCTTAAATAGGTTACAGTGACCAAGACAAACTATCTTCAGTAACATTTCACATCTTGTATTTTAGACGGCACAGATAAGAAAACGCCACTCGACGTTAATTAGCTTTCATCACAAGCCAAATTTTGCCAATACAAAGCCTATAGGGCCGCTGACCACAATGATTGCTCTGCTATTCTTCTTCTGGTTTTTGATGCTAAAAACAATCATGCAAGCCAACTGTTCCTACTCATCTCCACAAGCATTCACTCGACTTATCTGATCGCAAGATTGCCTGATTAAAATTAACATATTTTATATTTTACATGCATTCTTTGGAAAAATTTCATGACTTTTCCTAAACTTTCTGGGTTAATTCATTTCAGCACTTTATCAGACCTAAAAAGTTAGTTTTTTATATAACATAACTTTTCCAGGACCATATGAGCCCTGATTAGAGTTCTGTAAAAGCTAATGACATATTGTAAGCCTCAAACGTGTTTGTTTCCTCATTTTTATGTAAACTTTGTGCACGCAAAAACAGAAAGCAAACCAATCTCAACATAACACTGAGTGTAACATTACAGTCGAGACGTCCACCCCAACATTAAATTAATTACAATGATGTTACAATGCTAAAAACTAAGTTGTGACTGCTGAATTAGTGCTATATGCTAGTTAATGCTATATGCTAGTTAATGCTATATGCTAACATTTAGGCTGAAGTTCTACTATTGATGTTACACTTATGTTTTGCACAAACACAAACTTACCCATTAGAAACGTCCATTAACAATCTCCAAACAACTGATTGTTCCTCAAAATCTGCTACAGACTCAAACATAAGATCTGTTTACACACAAAGAGAGCTACTGAAGGAGCTGCTCTGAGAAACAGCCAATCAGAGCAGAGCTCGACATTATTATTCATGACCCTTCCAAATAAGGCAATAATAGACCATTTCAATCTAAACACAAATTCTAGGGTTGTATAATTTTGGCACTAAATAAAGTTACATACCTTCTATGAAAGGGGTTCTCAAAGTTTACATTTAAAGGTCCACATCTGAATTCTCATCATTTTCATAGATCCGAAACAACTGGTTAGTTGATCATTTATGTAAATCACAAATAAAGTAAATTCAAATTGTACCAAAGCGTATTTTGCATTTCAAGTAGATTCATAACAACAAGTGAAACACAAGAAGTATGCCAAAAGTAACAAAGTGCAAAATACAGAGATGCCTAATGAGAGAAATGGCACCTTTTGTCTTTCATCAGATGCCTAAATCGCGGCAAAAAAAATGTGATGACGGAGACGGAGACACTGACGTAAATGTTCAGTAGTCAAGTTGCTGCGGTTCGTTACAACATTCAATGCTTGGAATGCAGCTTCACACCGATAGGTCGCTGTCTCACTGCGAATCAAACGTTGTTTACATTATATAGTACACATTTTACATAACACCGTAGCTCAGTGTCGTTTATGATACACGTTAGCTATGATTTAAAGGCACACTGCAGAACTTTTTGGCCACTAGGGTGCACTAGACATGTATTTTTCATGTCTAGCACCCCTAGAAGCCACAAGCGCCAAGCTGTTCCAAAAACGGAGGTAACTTTTGGATTATGCGAGTAACCATAGCAACTGACTCTCTGAGGAGGATAACCTGCTCCGGAGCAGTGATATTACACACTGCTTGAAAAAAGTAAAAAAAATTATTTTGTCCATGCAATCCCATGGACAAAAGGAAAAGCCGTGAACATTTCCAGCTCTCACAGAGTTTATCAGTGTTTTGGTACTGATGTGTGAATGATGTCTTGCTGGTAAAAAAGATGAAAGTCACGGCTTGTGTGAACAGCACATTTTTGTATTTACTAGTAAAGTCATTCTGGTAAATTCATGGTAATTTACCAAAATTAGTGTGTGAAAGAGGCTGATGATTCTGTAGTTTTGCCATGACTGCTTTTAGACAAACTCGACATCTCTATCTCCACCGAATCTCCTCCTCTCTTCTTCTCTGGATTTTCTCTTTTGGAAGCTGTAAGAAACAGAGATGAGAGATCAAATCAAAGTTGTTTAAAGAGGAAGCAGCAGTGATAAACACCTTCAAATGAAGAATGATAATTCTGGTGTTTTGGAGCATCTTGTTGGATTATAATGCTGTTATGTTTGTTCAATCAGAAGTTCTTAATGTCTCCTGTAAGAATGTCACTGAAATGATCAAGTAGTAAAGGGTTTAATGATGTTTCATAAACTAAAAGCTGTTAGTCATTTATAAATGAAGAGTATAAAAACTGAACTACAACAACAAAAGAGGCCATACATCATCTAATAGTCATATAGCCCATAACACAGAATAAACACAACTATAACATCTAGATGATGAATTGTATGAATCTTTTAACACTGAGAGTTCATCTAATGGTTTAATGACTTTAATAAAATATCAGTTGTTCAGTATTGGCGTTACTGAAGGATGTTAGTGTGTGTATGAGAAATGATTTAAGAGATAGACATACATCTGTGCTGTATTTCAATCAAGGGCATAGATTTGGGGAGGGATGCTAGGGAAAAGTCCCTACCAATATTCAGGGAACACGAAATTGTCCCTAGCAATCATTTCATCAAGTTGCAATAAAAAATAGATTAAAACGTTAATTTTAAGCGGGAAAAATATAAAGAAATGTTTAAGTATAATAGTATAAACAAACATCCTCACCATCATCAGCAGCAGCGCCATCAGCACCACCTTCATCAGCAGCAGCAGCACCACCATCATCATCAGCAGCAGCAGCACCACCATCATCATCATCAGCAGCAGCAGCAGCAGAAGCACCATCAGCAGCAGCAGCAGCAGCAGCACCACCACCAACAAGAGGTTCCTCATTCATCTGGTCTTCCTCATTGTTTCTGTTCTCATTTCTAAAATATAAATATTAACCCCAGTGTAAAATGTCATGACAAAATTAGATCTGATGTATCACATTAACATATTTTATCAAACGAAATATGAAACACAATGATTATCAATGTTAATGTAAACTTAAGCACAAGACAGTATCTGTGCACATGCATAATTATGAGAAAGGTTTTTCTATTAGATTTGGATTCCCGTGTTTGTATTTACAGTGTTTTGATGTAGTTTTAACATGTTTTGTATGAATGAGATGAGTGATAGTTGCTGCATCTAGGGGAGAACGGGGCACAACCTAACGCTTTTTGACTTTTGCTCCATTATTCAAAAATATTTAAGTTAGATTAATAATTTTTTACACAATCAACACACATCTCTCTGATACAAATGAACACTTAAAGTTGTGCGGCCCTGTAGAAATATGTAAAGTAGCTGCGTTACAATTAACCCTGCGTTAGTTTGTGCCCTGCTCTCTCCTACACTATTACTTTAATACAAACTCAAAATTACAAAAAGCATCTGTATGTGTTAACACATTAACTACAAAACAATTATGCAATAAAATATATGATATTACTGTAAAGTTATTTCAAATGACAGCTCTAATATAAATGTATTTACTGTGCTGTTCTTCAGTCTTAATCAGTAAAATGATACGTTTAATATCTGAATAAAAACCCAAACAAACAAAAACACACAACACATGAACAAACATTTCTACATCTTTAAATTCAATCTGTATTAATCTTGTATTAACTGAAGATGTTTCTTACCCAGTAGTCCTAGAACGACGTTTGTAAAAAATGACAGCGACAGCAAGAGCGACAGCAAGCAGCAGCAGCACAACAACACACATTGCTGTTGTAACTAATCTTGATCTTGAACCAGGAGACTGATCTTGTTCGAGAGAGAAATAGAGATGGTCTATAAATATTTTTATAGATTTTTTTCTTCAATATTTCTATATTATTATTATTTTTCTTCTGTATTTATGTATAATTTTATCTATTTTTATATTATAATGAATTAAGCAAAAACAAAACTTAACATGCAGGTAATCAATGTTTGTTTTTAGTAATTAATTTATATCTTTCGCTACCACACATTTATATAAATTCTTTTTTTGTTGAAATTAAATATATCTGTTATTTCAATTAAACCAAATTTACTTGACATATTGTTTCTTAAACTTCAAAATTTGTTATTGTAATGTTTTATCTAAATTAAGATGAAACTTTTATAAAAGGATTTTTTATATTGAAGCAATCTACTCACCTTTGACTTTGAATGATCTGTGTATAGTATATATGTGACTGCCGACAGTGACATCTACTTCATAAGATCCAAAGTCTTCAGGTCTGATGTTTGTGATGAGGAGATTTCCAGTCTGAACATTTACATACAGTCTGTCTCTGAATCTCTGATGAACATCAGCATGTGAGACTTCTATTTCAGCTACAGGAGAGTTGTTGTGTCGAATCCTCCACATCATCTTCTCATCTCCTTGTTTCTTGATAACATTATTATGTAGAATGATAGAATCTCCCATCATCACCGTCTTCACTTTATCTGTATCACCAGACACATCTGAAGAACAAACAGAAAGAGTCAAACTCATAAAAGACAAAATGAACAGATGTCACATTCAATATTAAAATGAAGCAGACAGGAGAACTGAATGAAGATTTTAAGTCTAAACATTCAGAATCAAAAATAGTCAAATATACAAAAAACAAAAAGTGTTTGTCTTAAAAGAAGTCATATGACCCCATTTCATGTTTTCCTTTGCTTTTAGAGTGTTAAAAGATGTCTGTGCACTTAGATGATCTGTGTAGTTGATCTGCACTATCCAACCACGGCATTGCCATTTAGTGCAGAGATCAGCTCATTTGCATTTTAAAGGACACACACAAAAATGGCACACATTTTGCTCACACCTACAAAAGTGGCAATTTTAACATGCTATAATAAATTATCTATATGGTATTTTTAACTAAAATTACACATGCGTACTCTGAGGACACCAAAGATTTATTTTACATCTTTAAAAAAAGTCTTGTTAGGGGCCAGTCACACCAAAAGCGTTTATGGCAGTTGCAGGCGCCTTTTTTGAATTATATTCTATGGGCA
This sequence comes from Paramisgurnus dabryanus, assembly GCF_030506205.2. Classification (NCBI taxonomy): domain Eukaryota; kingdom Metazoa; phylum Chordata; class Actinopteri; order Cypriniformes; family Cobitidae; genus Paramisgurnus; species Paramisgurnus dabryanus. Next base: position 3,755,935 of record NC_133360.1, on the reverse strand, counting down.
GGGCGCGTTTGCGCGCTGTTTATGCGCGCCGAGCGCCTTGCGTTTTTTTTGCCGTCTGCCGCGCACGCGTTTTTGAAGGAGCGCTGAGAGCGGAGAAGCGCCCGACGTCATTCGAATGAGGCGAGAGGCGTGCCTTACGTTGTGGTGAGGGAAGTTTACAGTTGCTTTAAAGAACCGGACTCCACTCGATCACTCTCTCCTGCGTGTTTGTGCACCTCTCACCCTCAAACAAGGTCAGAGCAAGCGTCCTCTTTTTAAAGTTTCTGCTAATATGACAGTTAACAGCAAAAGAGCGCTCACGCTTCAATATTTGATTGACAAGACAGCTGACTCGGTGGTTGCTTAGCAATATGAAAAGCCGCGTCGCACTGCTCTTTTTTTAAAAAAGGCAGTGCGTCGCGCCTTGCTGTTGCAAGCGTTTAAAACGCTTTTGGTGTGACTCACATTATCCAAACCAAACCAAACCATGCCCCAGCGTGATTGTCACCCCTCCCTACTCCCCCAGATGCACGCACTCACACTGTACTTTTTATTGATCCGAGTCCGGGCGCGCTTTCGTCATTAAGATGCGATTGTTTTGAAAAAAAGCAGGAAGTAAAGCTCTCACCGAACACTGGAACCCACCGTAATGATAGGTCTGTGTTTTTTATTTGGAGTCGTTTGGTGCGCGATTACAGACAGCCCTCTCACATGTCATTATATTGCTTAGTTGATCTGTCACGTGCGCAGCTCGGACATTCACGTAACCCTGCTGCGCGCATCAGAAGGTTTTTACGGAGGGAGATAAAGCTGAGTGGTCACGCAACTGACGTCTTCACCTTTTGAATGGCGCTCAGGCGCGATTGCGCTCACACCACAGCCTTCCGCGCCTGAGCCCAAGTGAACCGCGCTCCGGCCCACCTCTGCAACCCGGCCGAGGCGCGATTAACCAATCCGCGCCCGGGCGCGGAACAGAGCGATAACACTAGTCAAACAAACCAGGCTTTGTGCATAGTGTGAGTGCGCCCTTAAGTGTCCTCTTTAAAGGGACATTCCACTTTTTTTGAAAATATGCTAATTTTCCACCTCCCCTATTTAAACATTTGATTTTTACCATTTTGGAATCCATTCAGCTGATCCATTTAGCTTAGCACAATCCATTGAATCTGATTAGACCATTAGCATTGCGCTAAAAAATAACCAAAGAGTTTCAATATTTTTGCCATTTAAAACTTGACTCTTCTGTATTTACATCGTGTCCTAAGACCGATGGAAAATTAAAAGTTGCGATTTTCTAGGCAGATGTATCTAGGAACTATACTCTCATTCTGGCGTAATAATCAAGGACTTGCTGATGTAACATGGCTGCAGCAGACATAGTGATATTATGCAGTGCCCGAAAATAGTCCCCTGCCATTGAAAGTTACTAAGGGGACTATTTTCGGGCAGTGCGTAATATCACTACGCCTGCTGCAGCTATGTTACGGCAGCAAAGTCCTTGATTATTACGCCAGATTGAGATTATAGTTCTTAGCCATATCTGTCTCGAAAATCACAACTTTTAATTTTCCGTCAGTCTTAGTACACGATGTAACTACAGAAGAGTCAAGTTTTAAATAGGAAAAATATCGAAACTCTTTGGTTATTTTTTAGCATGATGCTAATGGTCTAGTTAGATTCAATGGATTATGCTAACCTATGCTAAAACTGCTAGCGCCAGACCTGGAGATCAGCTGAATGGATTCCAAAACGGTAAAAATCTAATGTTTAACTCTAGGGGAGCTGGAAAATTAGCATTTTTTTCAAAAAAAGTGGAATGTCCCTTTAATTAAAAATGTACAAATATCTATTACTTCATACTGTACATTTTATATAATGATGCATATTTTATAATTATTCAAATAAAGCTTCTTATACTCACTAAAGATGAATGTCTTTGTTGTAGTCGCCTTGTTGGTGATCTCTAGTTTATAAAGTCCAGTGTGTTGTGTTGTGATGTTTGTGATGGTGAGATCTCCAGTCTGATTGTTCATCTTCAGTCTGCTACTGAATCTCCCATCAAGAACATCATCATATATTTTTAGTAAATTGGCGTCCCCGTTGATTCTAGCTATAAGATCCCAATGGTCTCCAAACCTCCACTCGATCAGATGATCTCTCTGTGTGTTAGTATTTGTGTGTAAAGTAACAGAATCTCCCTCATACACTAACACTGATTCACCTGTCACAACACCTGCAAATATAAACAAGAGAGTCAAAGATTAAACTCACATCTATAACACTGTTAATTAAGAGCATTAATATCTTTACTAGTAAATTCTCCTGTAGTCTACATTAAGACTTGAACAATTCACATGTGCGCTTATTACTATATCATTACAGTAAAATGTCACCAGAATAGTGTGTGTCATACCCCCCCCCCCCTGCTAATGTACGACCCACAGTAAGTACAGGTCTCTGCGGAACAAAAAAGGGGATGTTTCCCAATTTGGGGTGTTTTCAGACTGGGATTAGGCGTTTTTAACCATCCAATCAAAAAAGTTCGGAAGCCATGAAAAGGCAAACATCATTATTTTTTCTTTTGCGTTTTCTCTTGATCAATGATATATGTAGCCTACAAAAATAAAAAAATAAAAAAGAATACAGCATGTCACCTTTTCTGAGTGCATGTGAGTACAGACGTATGGAATTTTTTTTTACGAATATGCCTAAAGGAAACATAATAAATAATTTTAAGTTGCTAAAAGGCAAGGCAACTACATATCAATAACGTAATTCAGTCAGACAAATAAAATATGTTAAAGGATACAAACTATTTATTGTGCCAAAATGACAAAAAAGAAAGAGTATTCGGCATAATCTATTCAAAAACTATGAAGTAATCTGGAATCATTCATAAACCATTTTATACCATGCCATAACAGTATTTCTTGCACTTCAAAATATGTAAATAACACAGAAAACAAGCAACAGAGAGCGAGAGGACTATGTATTTTATTTATATAAAGCACTCAATTTGAGCCAATCAGACAAAGAGGTGGAAAATGACACCCCAAAATTGCACAAACAGAAAAACGAAAAATACACTAAAGAAAATCGCCTAGTTTAAAAAGTATAATTTGGTAAAAGTTAAGTTAAAAGTATTGCGGAGGATTTTCTTTGTCCGGGTGGATCATCAAGACTATTGGTCCTCCTAGTTGTCAATCAGGAGTGTTGCGCAATTGCATTTTTTTGAAAAGTGGAGAAGGCGGTTCTTTTCTAAAATTCGAGAAAATCCTCCGCTACACCTTTAAGAAAACTTTTTGTTAAATTTTTTATTTTTGCATCGACATTGTATGGCCTGAAAATTTAAATGTGAAGAGTAAAGGGCTCGTTATAGTGGTGCGTAGGTCCTACAGCGTAGCTTCCGCGTTGGTTTTCATTTATACTTTTGGTTGGCAGTATCCATGGGTGTAACCACAGTAGCAGCGCGACCGTCAAAGAAGAAGAAGCTTGGCAAGTTAACCCACAAAGAAGTATCAACAACTTGTTGTTTATGTTTTGAGAAGAACAGCAATGATGGAAGTAAATAAACAGCTACTTTTGTTGCAGTTTGAGTTAACTCACTTTTTCTAAACTTGGCTCTTCTTTGTTTTCACCGACGCAAAAGGAAATACCTATGACAGTTTTTTTTACCTGACGGGAGGCGTTCTGGTCGACCAATCAGAGCGCTTGAGGTCCGCGTAGATCTGAGGCGCTATTAAAATTTTTGCGAGGTGCACGTCAGGCTACGCAGAGCTACGCACAGCTTTACACGGACCCAATTTCGCTTCTTCTTGTCAGTATTTTAACTGCTGCGTTAACTCAATTCATTCGCGATTAGGATAAAAAAACATTGACCTCGAACACACATAAAGAGTAATTTTTATAAATGTACCTACCGCCAATAAATAGCGAGAAGAAGATGGAGAGTAAAACGATCTTCTTCATGTTGTTGTGAAGTAGTTACCAAAGTATTTCAGTGTCAGGCTGGTTTCCATTACATATTTGCGATATCTGTGTCTTCAAAAATGTCGAAATGTCATCAGAAATTACAAAGAATTAGCTGCAGTAACTACTTGCACTTTAGACTTGCACTTTAGTCTTGCACGCTCACACAAAGTCACGTGACTTCACTTGCAGTCCCGACCTGCATTCTCTGATGTACTTGTCGACATCGCAACATCAATGTATTGTTGTCAATATTTCCGACCGCTAGTGACGGGAGATTTGAAGCGAGGCTTGGCTCTGACGCGAGCAACATATGGATAATAAATGATCCTGAATAGTGTCACCACTGCCATAAAGGCTTCTTCTTCTTCTTCTATTGACTTTTATGGCGGATGGCAAACCGACTTATGGTGCATTTACCGCCACCAACTGGACTGGAGTGTGAAGCACTGGTAGGCATATGAAATTTGCATAAACATAAATAATATCTTCTTTTCTGTTCTTAAATCCACTTCTTCCATTTTTTACAAATTGTTGAATACTATGAAGATGCTATCAGTATTCCATGTTTCTTGCCACTTTGATCTTTTACTTTAGCCTGGACCTTTTTTTTTTTACTTTTAAATCTGCTTGTATATCAATATCTCCAAGATTTGGAGTTTACTTAGCTAGATTATCAGCCACTTCATAGCCTCCACTCCCACATGAGCAGAAACATATTAAGACTTGCATTACTAATTCTTAATAAAGATTCAAGAATAGCATATCTTGCCTTGATGATTTTAGACCACTTGCGAGGCTTGAAAGGAAATTATTTATATGTTGAATAGTGTGAAAGCACAGATACTAAAATAATTGGCAGTGTGAATGAATCAAAATCTAATGATCCCAGACAAATCCCAGATGCATTTTCTTTAATGTCTGTGTGAAAAAGGGCTTTAGTCCTCTTTCCAGGAGCAATCCCAGAACATTTACGGAACAAGTTTAAAAAAGCTAATTTTACAGATATTTTCTGGGACCAAGGTGCTGTGTGAATAAGGTTTTAGTGAAATGTATTAAGTGAGAGTTTTAGTATATATTTAGACCTAATCTTATTTTAATACTGTCCGTTTCTCAATCGGAAGCTTGCAGCCTGCCAAGATCGCATATGCAGGCGACATACGTCATCAAGTGTGATTTATTTCAGTTAGGTAAGGAATATATTCGAAAGTCATAAACATATTACAAGTTTACACATTTGTGAATATTTGTCTGCAACTTCAAATTATATAAATGAGAATATTTATAATTTACAGTAAAAAATTTGGCAGTAGCCTATGGCACATGATTACCCTTAAACTAAATAACATTTAAACCCATTAAATTTTAGTCAGCTTAATCTAATGTAGATTTAGTCGACAAAAATCTCAAGCATTTAGTTGAGTAAAACTATAAAACTAAAACAATTCAGATGACTAAAATATGACTTTAAGGAAAGGTAACATTTTCAACAGAATTACGCTCTCTACTGGTCATCCTAAATATAACACTAGCATTTTACTATGCTTTCTTTTTACTAAAAGAAAATGAGAATGACATTCAGAAGACCCAGATGAAGTCACTTACTCTTGAAAATGTGACTTGTGGGATATTCCTAAATTTTTATAGGGGGGAACGTGTTGGGTAGGAGGACTGAGTGAAATCCTGGGGACATAAATAAAATGTGCATTTATCTAAAATATTATGACTTTTCGATGGTAAAAAATATTTAAATATGCAAAAAATGAAAAATATCTAAAGAATTGTTTGCTTTATATTTAAAGCTAAAGTATAAAGATAAAGAGCAGGGACAGATTAAAAAAAATTTCAGTGTTTTAAAATATTTAGTTTAAATTTGGTGTTAGATTAACATGCAGAACACTGTCCTTAATAATAAAATGCATTTTAGAGTTAGTTTTCTTGCATTTTTATGCATATAATAGGGGGACAGAAATGACACCGATTCTGTGGAATGACCAATAACTTGACAGGTTCAGTGGAAACATCGAGAGAAAAAAACACAGAGGTGTTAAACTGGAAGTATAAAGCACATGAAGAGTAAGAGAAAGCTCACAGAGTCGTCTTCATCTCATTGACTGCAGACAACAACACAACAATGATGAAGAAAATGTTTCTCATGTTTGTTTATCTCTCTTTGTGCTTCTGCTGTCTGATGGGTGAGTTATGAACATATTTTATATCATATTTAGGTGCATATAATCTAGAAAAATTATGATCTCTTACTCAGCAGATCTGCCCTTGCTTTTATACTTGTGCTCTTTTAATACAATCAGATTTTATGTTTATGATCTTACATCAATGATAGAATTTTTAAAATCAATTTCTAATCAAAAATTATATTCATCTAAATAATGGCAAACACAAAAACTGTAACTGTCAGTCAGATTTCCTATTGTAATATTGTAATAAATAAATGCATTAAACTAACGCATATTGTTGCATGATGTTACATCGGATTTCCAAAAACTGAAACACAAATCTCATTTGTAATTGTTTAAAACTACTGTTAAATTTCTAAGCTTTAATAGACCAATTTAAACTGACTGAAGATATTTAATGTGTGTGAATGTGTTTGTGTGTGCAGGTGTGTTTGGTGATGAAGTGAAGTCAGTGTCAGTGATGGAGGGAGATTCTCTTACTCTATATACTGATACTAAACTACAGACAGATGATGTGATAATGTGGAGATTTGGACCTGAAGAGGCCCGTATAGCTAAAATCAACAAAGAGAAAAATAAGATCTTAATAAATGACACTGTTCTTGATGGGAGATTCAGAGACAGACTGCAGTTAAATAATCAGACTGGAGATCTCACCATCACAAACATCACAACTCAACACACTGGACTTTATCAAATAATCATCAAAGGCAACAGAGAGACCTCATACAGATTTAATGTTTCTGTCAATGGTGAGTAAAGATTTACTGTTTACATATTATATGTTATATTATCTTAGCAGTATAAACTAATTCATTAAGGTTTGGGATTGAATTTAAATACATGTATGCATCTTATATCTTTCAGACTGTTTTAATGTGTTTCTAAAATTAAAAGTCCATTTTATTTATGAATCTAAATGACTAAAGTCACTAAACACGGCCTCTGGCCTAATATTGATAATATTTGCTTTGATTCTTATTTCTGTTTATTCTCTCAAATGTTTTCCAGCTCGTCTGCCCGTTCCTGTCATCAGCAGAGTTTCTTCACAATGTTCTTCATCATCATCATCAAATTGTTCATTATTGTGTTCAGTGTTGAATGTGAGAGATGTGAGTCTGTCCTGGTACAAAGGAAACAGTTTATTGTCCATCATCAGTGTGTCTGATCTCAACATCAGACTCTCTCTACCTCTGGAGGTTGAATATCAGGATACAAACACATACAGCTGTGTACTCAACAATACCAACACAAACCAAACTCAACATCTCAACATAACTCATCTCTGTCAGACGTGTTCACATACAACAGGTGTGATTATTAGTGCTTATTTACTGAGCTGATCTAAGATCAGATTCAGTTAAAGTAATATCTTTTATTATTTATTATAGGTCTCACCTTCGTTCATAAAGTTGTGATCTGTTGTGTTGCTGTTGGATGTCTGATGATTGTAGCTTTAATTCTGATCTTCTGGAGCTACAGGAAATACACAAACACACAGAAACACGGTAAATACTAAACAATACATTTTGTGAAGAAACAGAGATGAGATTTTTTCGATGCTTTTGTCTGTCTGTGTTGTTGTAACAGTTCAGACCAGTGAACAGGAAATCACGTACGCAGAAGCAACTTTCCATCAGAAACAAAGATGTAAACCGGTGAGAAATTTGTCACTCATAAACACACAACAGCAGTAGCAAGTGAAGCTGAAGGATTCAAGGGTTTTTATTTGTCAAATATAAAGTCACAGTTGTATAACCAGTAGTGAAATAAAAGTCAGTAATAATTATAATGTACAATTCCAAAAAATCGACGATGGGAGTGGTAATATCTGCGGGTTATGTACTAAAAAAGGCGCAAAAAAATAACACAGGCGCAACAGCTGATTGATCTACTAAGAGCAGCGCAAATTAGCAAATAAAGCAGAGCTGATGAGGTGCAGGGGATCTACTAACACCTGATGCGCTTAAGCTCAGCACCATGGACATTAGACCTACAGCTAAAAATTTGGGGTTTTGAAACACCTGCTATTGTGTGACTTCTATTGACTCCTCTTTTATTTCTTGGCAAACAATATTTTTGAATAATATCCTCTGGCATGACAAATAAACTGTTACGTGTTAAAAAAATCCCCTGCTTTGTACCACAAGCTCTCTGATCTCTGTGATGCCTCCTACTATCAACAATTGCATACATTTCAAGCGCAAAATGATTTAAGACTTCGGCATTAAATAATGGTATAATACCAATATAACACACGCAAACATAAGTAAATCGCGTTAGAATTTCCTTCCATTACTTTTGCGTCTGAAAGGGAAACTCCTAGAAATTCATGTGCAATAATCTTTAATAATTACAGATATTTATTTAGCAACAAAATAAGAGTATGGTTCATAATCTGACCCTAAGTTTAAGAACCTGATGGTCTGGGGGAAGAAGCTCCTCCGAAGTCTCTCAGTCTTTGTCATCAAGGTACCTGATGGCAAAAGTGTAAAAAGACAGTTAACGGGGTGTTTTGAGTCCTTGATGATTTTAACAGCTCTGCTTTTGTGGCGTTAGTGATAAATGTCATGCAGAGGTGGTAGAGCAAACCATGAGATGAGTTCTCAGCTAAGTTCACATTAACTCTCTGCAGGCCTTTGAAGGCTTGACTGGAACTGTTCCAATACCACACATTAGCTATGTTTCCATCCACATTTTGGAATATCACATAAAAAACGTTGAATGGAAATGCCAAGATGCGCATAATTTTAAAAATGTGCATAAAAAATGTATGCGCTCAATTCATTTCTTATCCGAAAACGTGCATGACATAGCAAAGCATAACATATAACATGTTGGTAATGTCAGATTATTTATCACACTGTCTTTAATCCTTTCATGTATAAAAAACATTCCTACTTTGATTATAAATTTGTAATAATTTTATAGATATTTAATGTTGTGTTTTTATGGTTGTGTACAGAGAGCTTCAGTGGAGACCAATGTGGTGTATGCCGGAGTCATGAGACGATGATCATACTTCAAACAAAAACTGTAAAATATTATCAAATACACTATGATTAAAATAATAAAGAATCAAAGTGGTTTTAAAACACAATGGGCTTCATTTGAAGAGTTCAGATGCAAAAGCTGCTAAAACGATATACTTTTGTTAAAAATGAGATAATGATTGTATTATACATAGGGGGTAATTTTTTATATATTATATATAATTAAATATATATATATATATATATATATATATATATATATATATATATATATATATATATTTTTTTTTTATATTAAAAAATAACTTTTATTTTGTATATAATTTTATTTTGTATAACTTTTATTTTGAATAATCTTCGCCTAGCGCTAAATACTAATTAACAAGAAATTATGCCAGACGCAATTAGCGGGTTTAGCATCGGTGCTCTTCATAGCTCACACAACACACGCACACGCGCATGAAATTAGATGGCTGTTATTGCATATTGCTGTACTAAATACTAAAGTAATTTATTCTGTGAACGAGAATCACATTTTCCATTTGTTACTGTAAACAAAATCACGATTTTTTACTTTTTCTCATTATTCAGACATGAAACGGCTAAAAAAAACATCTTCACGCTAAATGTATGTTTGATAACTTAAAACTTCTGTAAACGAGGTGTAACCTGACATGAGTTTGTAATGTACCTACGGCTCATGTTTGTCCATATTGATAAATGGTAAATCTTTCGTGGAAATGGCCGGACGTTTTCTGTCATACGCTAGTTTCATAAATGAGGCCCAAAGTTAAGTGTTTTATTTTTGTCATTGAATGCTTTACCTCTGGGTTGAAGTTCAACCTGACATGGAAAGAAATGTGGTTTTGTTCTGCTGGTGGACATGAGATGTGTTTGACTAATAGTGGCTGATGTGTATCTGTGTGTGTACAGTATGTGAGAGGTAAGACTTGTGTGTGTGTGTTTTGCAGTTTTCCACTCTACAAAAATAAATTTACTATGAATTATCGATTTCATCAATGCAAATAAAAGTTTTTTTTTTATTAAACTGTATTACTGTGAATTTAAATAAAGAGATTTATGACTCATGACATGCTAGATGTGTGTCGCTTTAATGCTGTTTCTCAGATCATTGTTTGATTCCCAGTAAACATAAATACTGATAAACATCTTGGAATGCTTTATAAGTCACTTGCAAATGCATAAATGTAATTGTATTGCTCATGCTTTGATCGTGCAAACAATACTAACTTTTTCCAGCTTTGGCAAGAGACTTATCTTTATATCATGGCATCACACCTCTTCATTTCACACATTAGCCACATGTGCCATCCTTTACACTTTGCTAAAAGATCACATGCTGTTTTTGTCAATGTCAGGGACAAATACATTTATGCATTTGGCAGACGCTTTATTCCAAAGTGACCTACATTGCATTACTAGGTATACATTTATCAGTGTATGCTAATGCAATGCTCTACCACTGAGCCGTGGAAACTTACTCCGGGAAATTTGTTAAATATTCCAAATTGAAAACTTAACATGAATTTATAAGAATTATTTGGAAATGTATGTAAACTATGTCATATACAATTATAAATAAACATTTTGTTTGGTAATAAGCAGACATGCATGCAAGGTAATACAAATTTTAAAGAATCCTGATACTTACGCTTGTCAAACCTGGATAAAACAAAAAACACGAAATAACATTGTTTTTAGCAATGAAATAGGTGCTCTTTAAGTGAACACATGCAAAGATGGACATTTTCACATTATTTTGTGTGCAGGATTCAAGAATTGATCTGTGCATATTATGAAAACATGCAGGTACGTGTAGGGGGTGTGGCCTCATTGACACTTTAGTAAGCAGTGTAGTGTAGGGCCCTGCGCAGGACTTTTCTTAAACCAGCACCCGCTGAATTTCTGACCATGACTGCCCACTCCCGCAACCTGCATGTTCCACTCCAGCCCGCAGATTTTCTCAAAGCTTGTGAAAAAAATTACCAAACATTAGTTCAGATTAATATCCAGAATAACAGACATTAAACATGATTACTTTTGAATAAGAGTAATGCTAATGCTGAAGTAGGCTAATTGCCACGTGACAAAAACATTGAGTATTTTTTATTAGCTTTTTGTAACATTAAAAAATAAAACAAAACCATAGCTAGCGACACCTAAGTTTTCAAATGTATAGCTACACATGCACCAAAGGATTAATTACACAAACAGTTTAACTGTTAACAATCTGATGGGTCATAGTGCTCACCATTTCTTCCAGACATGAGGCACATAGTAAATAACAGCATCCCATTGGCTGCTCTCACATATTCATGTGCCAGGGTTTGTGCCACATGTGGTTTGGCTTCATTTTCTTGTCAACTTAATGTGTGAGATTTAATAAAGGTTAATAATTGCTAAAATATAACTGAGGTAATATATAATTTAATGAAATGTTTTTCTGCGTTGTCATTTTAGCTTCCCTTATGCTCCCCTTGTGGCCGTTCAGCTGAAGTGTGGTCGACTGTGAGTGATGTCTTTTTTTACTGTGAGTGATGTCGCTTCCATAAGAGGTTATGCACGTGATAATGAACCCATTTTAGAAATCCACCCTTCTGTGATTGAGTGCTGAGAATCCCCTTATAAGTTCATCTTTGTCCAGCTATTTTGTCACCTCGTGCTCAATTGAAATCTGAGCGAGAGCTGACGGCGCTATGTAGTTCAATATTATAAAAAACAGTTTACATAGTGTGATGCGGGAGCAAAACAAGACGAACCCCTATCCAAAAAAAATCACCCATTGTTTATCTTAAGTTCTTGGTCATTATGTTCATTTAATGGATCTTGGTAGAGGAAAATGCAGTCATGCACAAAATATATTAAAAGCAGTCAGTAAATGCACACAGATGTACATGTGCACGATTTCTGCCAGTTTTTATTAAGCATTGTGATGCTGTTGTAAACAATTCTACATTGATGTATACAAATGAAAGAATTGACTTTTAAAACCATAATTTAAATGGGCTATAATAAATATTAATGCAGTTCTAAAGTTTTATTGTAGACTAAATAAAATACATTCATTTCATATTAATAATCCGATTTCTATCGTAGGCTAAAGCGCTTATGAACGTCCGAGCGAAAATAAAGAGCAGAAATTAACTGATTTAAAATGAAAGATATGTGATTGCTTAACGCCCATTGGCACTGACACTGTGAGCTCCCCTGTGCAGGAATCATAGCCCGTTCAAAGTTTCTGCAGCGGGGCTGGGGCCCCCCTTGGAGGGCGGGGCCTGTTTCAATTGGAACATAGGCTAGGCTGCCTCTTAGTGGCATGGCCTCTGACTGTAGTAGCAGGATAGCTGACGGTAGTGGTGGGGTCTTTGGCCACAGTTGCGGGAATGTTGACTGTTGTGGGGGGCTCATTGACCGTAGTGGCGGGGTCTCTGGCTGCAGTAGCGTGTTCTCTGACCGTAGTGGCAGGATGGCTGATGGTAGTGGTGGGGTCTTTGGCCACAGTTGCGGGAATGTTGACTGTTGTGGTGGGGTCATTGACCGTAGTGGCGGGGTCTCTGGATGCAGTAGCGTGGCCTCTGACCGTAGTGGCAGGATGGCTGATGGTAGTGATGGGGTCTTTGGCCACAGTTGCGGGAATGTTGACTGTTGTGGGGGGGTCATTGACCGTAGTGGCGGGGTCTCTGGATGCAGTAGCGTGGTCTCTGACCGTAGTGGCAGGATGGCTGATGGTAGTGATGGGGTCTTTGGCCACAGTTGCGGGAATGTTGACTGTTGTGGGGGGGTCATTGACCGTAGTGGCGGGGTCTCTGGATGCAGTAGCGTGGCCTCTGACCGTAGTGGCAGGATGGCTGATGGTAGTGATGGGGTCTTTGGCCACAGTTGCGGGAATGTTGACTGTTGTGGGGGGGTCATTGACCGTAGTGGCAGGGTCTCTGGCTGCAGTAGCGTGTTCTCTGACCGTAGTGGCAGGATGGCTGATGGTAGTGATGGGGTCTTTGGCCACAGTTGCAGGAATGTTGACTGTTGTGGGGGGGTCATTGACCGTAGTGGCGGGGTCTCTGGATGCAGTAGCGTGGCCTCTGACCGTAGTGGCAGGATGGCTGATGGTAGTGATGGGGTCTTTGGCCACAGTTGCAGGAATGTTGACTGTTGTGGGGGGGTCATTGACCGTAGTGGCGGGGTCTCTGGATGCAGTAGCGTGGCCTCTGACCGTAGTGGCAGGATGGCTGATGGTAGTGGTGGGGTCTTTGGCCACAATTGCGGGAATGTTGACTGTTGTGGGGGGGTCATTGACCGTAGTCAAAGTCAAAGTCTCTTTATTTGTCTCCCTAGGGAGAAATTTGGTTTGGAAATAAGGGAATTGCTACAGGACAAAATTAAGACAAAGACACAGCACAGGTAAAAAGATGAAAACAGATAAAAAAGATACAAACAAGTACTTAAAACATTTAGGCTACACAAGTAGCTGTGCAAATTTGCAATCCACTGTACCTTAAAAAACAATTAGTGCAAAAATATCGTGTCATGATCATAAATAACATTCAATCACAAGTATCCAAGTAATATTATTATGATCCTAAATAGCATACAGTCACAGATATCAATGTGATTAAAATAATTGGAAAGTATAAGTAGTCTCACCTACATTGCTGCTTATTTATAAGATTAATAAGCCCTTTTCACACACAAATTCCGTAAAATACACGGCATATGAATCCTGGATTTTTCCGGAATAGTTCGATTTTTTTTCATTCACACTGCCAAGTTTATCCGGCATGTGACGGTCCCGGAAAGACACGTGACCTATTGAAAGTCCCGCCCTCTCTTCTACGCAGCGTCTGAAGTTTGCATATTATATATTATTTCTCCCTCCAAGAACCACTCGCATGCACTTTTATTTATGATAAGATTATTAAGGAGCGCGTGACGCACCGTTCTAATGCTGGTGAATGATCTCAGCTTCAGAGTGGATATTTGACAAGCTCCCTGAGCTCTGCTTTAATACAGTTTTCAGACATTTCTCATCGTGATTGTTTATATGCATTTAAAACCCGCATTTTGAGGAGATGAACGACTTGTTGGGATGACGCGCGGGTATTTTCGTTTATTATAGCTCAAATGAGCACGTGACGCGATATTCTTTTATGCTGCTGAATGATCTCCATTTCAACGCAGTAAGTAATGAGCTAACTTACCTGATATCTGCTTTAGTCCAGTTTGCTGACATTTCTCGTTGTGAATGTTGTAAATCCCTCATTTTAAAGAGTTAAACCAACTTCATGTTGCCATGACACGCGCGTCCTAACTACGGCACGTGCATCATTGTGTATGCGTGTCATTTATCATTTCCTGATTACTGCGTAAATCTAGTTTGCAACATTTCTCGTGATGAATGTTTATATGCATGTTATCTCGTTGTAAGGAGCTGAACCATAACTTGTGTTGTGATGATGATGCGCGCGTCCTCACTTCGACACGCCCATTACGGCATTCTTGCGGCTTTTTGTTCACACAGAGGGTTACCCGCGTATCTTACTAGGTCCTCTTTCCGGCAACAATCCCAGAAGATTAACGGAACGAGTTTTTGTTCATACAGACGCTTGTCTGGCAATTTTACGGGTATTTTCTGGGACCAGAGGTCTGTGTGAATGAGGTTATAGACAGAGGAACCAGTGAGCACTTAAACCTGTTGTATTTACACAGGGGAACCCTATACCTCTTTCCTGAGTTCAAAAGTTCAAACTCTGAAGAAAGTACATGCGAGTTATCTGATATAATGATCTTAGCCTGCCTGATTATAGTCTGATCAAAAAGTTCACCCGGATTTAGAGGTGCAGGGGTACCCATGATCTTGCCTGCTGTCTTGACCAAATTAAAAATCTGAGTTTTTGATTTAACTGTCAGATTTCCAAACCAGCTTGTGATACCATACCGAAGAATGGATTCAATAGTTGCTCTATAAAAAATTAACATAATATTTTCACTGACTCCAAACAACCTAAGTCTGCGCAGAAAATGTAGGCGCTGATGGATTCTAGCACAAATATATGTAACATGTGTACGCCAACTCAAGTCATTGTCAATAAACACTCCTAGGTATTTAAAAGATGTCACCTGCCTGATATCATGTCCATGAATGGCCACTGGTCTCTGATCTCCAACTGATTTGGGGTCAACCAGCATTTCCACAGTTTTGCCTGTGTTAATCTGTAGGTGGTGTGAATCACACCACTTGACAAACTTGTCCACAGCATCTTGGTGAGTGTTCATTTTACTTTCAGTGGTAAGCAAACTAAGAATAACGGTATCATCTGAAAATTTTACTATGTGTTGATTTGGTTCGGAACTGATGCAGTCATTTGTGTACAGTGTGAACAAAAGAGGTGAACTGACGCACCCCTGGGGGGCGCCAGTGCTGCACACTGTTAGATCAGACAGAGAAGAGTTGAACTTCACCTGCTGTGGCCTGTTTGACAGAAAGGAGTGATACCACCTAATTAAAAAAGGATTTACATTTAACTGAACTAGTTTCCTAAGGATGATATCTGGCTGAATTGAATTAAAAGCAGAACTAAAATCAACAAAAAGCAGTCTAGCATATGCAGCAGGACTTTCTAAATGCTTTAAAGTTAAGTGCATAATAGTTGATATGGCATCACTTGAGCTACGTTTTTCTTTGTAAGCAAACTGGTATTTATCTAGAGTTTCTACCACATTTGTGTGCAGTTTCTCAATCATAAGCTTCTCAAAAGATTTAAAAACATTAGAAGTAATGGCCACTGGCCGATAGTCATTATTCTCTTGTGGGCATGCCTTTTTTGGTACTGGAATAATGATAGATTTTTTCCAGAGTTCTGGTACTGCACATGTGTCTATGGAAAGCTGAAATAGATTATGCCAGACTGGAGATAATTCTTCTGCAAAAGTTTTTAAAAGAAAGGCAGACAGGTTGTCAGGACCTGTTGCTTTTTTGTTTGTAAATTTTTAAAAACCTTAGTAACAGTGGATGGTTCAATTACAATTCTATCCAGGTCAACGTTACACAGTACATTCTCTAGCACTGCAGCACATTCCCTGGAATTATCTGAGTTAAAACGCATGTAAAAAGTGTTCAATTCATTTGCCTTAGCAATTTCATTTTGTGCAAACAAAGGCTTCATTTTTGTATCCATATTTGTCATTCTCTTAATAGAGTCCCAAAGAGCCTTTGTGTTTGAGTCCGACAGCTCTTGTTCTGCGCGCGCCGTGTACTGCTGCCGGGCTGCTCTCATTTGTGAATTAAGGTCTTTTTGCGCAGCTCGAACTTCTGCATTGTTCCCGGATCTAAAAGCAAGTGTTTTCCTGTTTATACATTCCTTGATACCTGGTGTGATATAGGGTTTATTGTTCCGATACCGTTTAACCAATTTGTGAGGTATAACAGAGTCAACGCAGAAGGAGATGTAGGCTGTGATTGACTCGGTAGCACTGTCAATATCTGCATCCTTAAAGAAGATATTCCAATCTTTACAAAGAAAGCAACCCTTCAGTTCCTCCACGTTATCCCTGGACCATACTTTCACGGACTGGATTTCCGGTTTGCTGGACTTAAAAACAGAACGATATGTGGGTAGCAGCTGGATAGCATTATGATCGGAGTTATTTAAGGGAGGTCTAGCTTTGGCTGTATAGGCGTCTTTGATATTTCCGTAGCATTTATCAAGTATCTTATTGTTTCTAGTGTTGCATTTAACGTATTGATAGAATCCTGGAAATGTTTTATCCAGGCTGCAGTGATTGAAATCACCAAGAATCAGAATGGGAGCGTCAGGTTTATTGTGTAGATGGCGACGGACACAGTCTGTGATAGTTCTAGCCGCCGTGCAGGCATTCCCACTTGGTGGGACATACACAACACACACGAAAATGTTGGTGAATTCTCTGGGCAGATAGTGAGGGCGCAAAGTAACGCATAACAGCTCTAGATTGGGGTTGCATATTTTGTCTCTCACAGCAAAGTTTCGGCACCAACTGTCCTTAATGTACATACACACCCCACCCCCTCGTGTCTTACCCGAATTTACGTCTCTGTCTAACCGGAGGAGAGAGAAGCCTTCGATTTGAGTAAGGTTGTCTGGAACATCGTCACTAAACCAGGTTTCTGTAAAAACCATTAAACCAGACTCACGATATTCGTAGCAGGCTCCAACCTGGTGACGCAGGTCGTCCAGTTTGTTTTTTAAAGATCGTGGATTGCAGAGAAGCATAGGTGGTAGCGGAAGCTTGGCAGCTCTTCGGATGCGCTGTCTGAGGCCGCCTCTCCTACCCCGTTTCCTGGCCTTCCTTCCTCGACGGTGACCTGGGCCATGGTGTTGTCGTAGCTCCTCAGGCACCTCGTGTAGCAGATCAGGTGACGGTAGTACTCCGCTGCCCCGTAGTCCCAGCAGCTCGGTCCGACTGTACATTAGAAGGCCGTTGCCGCTGGTTAGCCCGTCGGCGGAGCTCTGGGCGACGTGGCCAAAGAGGATTAGCCATGCCAAAGTTAATGATGCCATACTTCTCCACTTCACTTTGCATAAGCTCAGCATACCATTCACAACACTGTTCACGAGGCAGGTAGCATCCAGCAATTGAGTTCGCCAGTGCAAATTATAAGAAAATGACATAAAAGACGCCGAAACAAGTAAACAAACAACGTGTAGCAAGAACCCTCCTCCGTGTCGCCAGCCGTGCAGCCCCATATAGGTTTCAGTCTCCACCCAGTCATCCAGTGGCGGGGTCTCTGGCTGCAGTAGCGTGGTCTCTGACCGTAGTGGCAGGATGGCTGATGGTAGTGATGGGGTCTTTGGCCACAGTTGCGGGAATGTTGACTGTTGTGGGGGGGTCATTGACCGTAGTGGCGGGGTCTCTGGCTGCAGTAGCGTGGTCTCTGACCGTAGTGGCAGGATGGCTGATGGTAGTGGTGGGGTCTTTGGCCACAGTTGCGGGAATGTTGACTGTTGTGGGGGGGTCATTGACCGTAGTGGCGGGGTCTCTGGATGCAGTAGCGTGGTCTCTGACCGTAGTGGCAGGATGGCTGATGGTAGTGGTGGGGTCTTTGGCCACAGTTGCGGGAATGTTGACTGTTGTGGGGGGGTCATTGACCGTAGTGGCGGGGTCTCTGGCTGCAGTAGCGTGGTCTCTGACCGTAGTGGCAGGATGGCTGATGGTAGTGATGGGGTCTTTGGCCACAGTTGCGGGAATGTTGACTGTTGTGGGGGGGTCATTGACCGTAGTGGCGGGGTCTCTGGCTGCAGTAGCGTGGCCTCTGACCGTAGTGGCAGGATGGCTGATGGTAGTGGTGGGGTCTTTGGCCACAGTTGCGGGAATGTTGACTGTTGTGGGGGGGTCATTGACCGTAGTGGCGGGGTCTCTGGATGCAGTAGCGTGGTCTCTGACCGTAGTGGCAGGATGGCTGATGGTAGTGGTGGGGTCTTTGGCCACAGTTGCGGGAATGTTGACTGTTGTGGGGGGGTCATTGACCGTAGTGGCGGGGTCTCTGGATGCAGTAGCGTGGTCTCTGACCGTAGTGGCAGGATGGCTGATGGTAGTGGTGGGGTCTTTGGCCACAGTTGCGGGAATGTTGACTGTTGTGGGGGGGTCATTGACCGTAGTGGCGGGATCTCTGGCTGCAGTAGCGTGGTCTCTGACCATAGTGGCAGGATGGCTGACGGTAGTGGTGGGGTCTTTGGCCACAGTTGCGGGAATGTTGACTGTTGTGGTGGGGTCGTTGACTGTAGTGGCAGGGTCTCTGGCTGCAGTAGCGTGGTCTCTGACCGTAGTGGCAGGATGGCTGACGGTAGTGGTGGGGTCTTTGGCCACAGTTGCGGGAATGTTGACTGTAGTGGTGGGGTCGTTAACCGTAGTGGCGGGGTCTCTGGCTGCAGTAGCCTGGCCTCTGACTGTAGAGGGGGAACCTGTAGAAAATTGCAGAGAACCATTAAACATATCAATCAAAAACAATAGTGTATAATAAAAAAGTCAAATAAGTGACGCCCAATTACTATGAGTTAAAGGAACAGTATGTAAGAATTTTTTTTCAATTAATCATAAAATGGCCCTGATATGTTACAGAGAGTGGTGCACGCCTCTCTGTAAAGTTATAAATAAAATTGGTGAGACACTAAGTATTTCCAGCTTGTGAAGCTGAGAAGAGAGAACTAAATCATTAAAACAGAGTATTCAGTCAAACAAACAACTTTTCTTTTCTATTTACTGCATTTGTATTGTATACTGCGTCACATCATGACAATTAACTTTATTTCAATTATATTTTTTCTGTTAATAAAAGTATAGAGTATATATAAGAATGTAGTCTAAATATAAGTTTCTTTTATTAATATTAAAATAAATGAAACACACAAGCAAGTCTACAGAATTATAATAATTTTGCAGACACTGCATGGTAAATGCAATGTTTATTGCACTTTAACTACATATAACACAGTAGATCTAACTGTGGTAAAAGCATGTTAAATGCAATGTTTATTGCGCTTTAACTACATATAACACAGTAGATCTATAGTTACTGTTATAAAAGCATGTTAAATTCAATGTTTATTGTGCTTTAACTACAAATACCACAGCAGAAATAACTTTACTGTGGTAACGACGTGGTAAGGGTTGTGTTTACTAGGCCTTAACTACATATAACACAGTAGATCTATAATTACTGTGGTAAAAGCACAGAAAATGCTATGTTTATTGTGCTTTAACTACAAATGCTACACAGTAGGACTACTTGTTACCTTTATACTAATATGACTATTATAAACTGATCGAATCTGCATCACGTCACGTAAAAGCTGAAAATCGCATTTAAATCGTTTTAGTTAAGTTACAAAGATGTGGCAAGTCAAAATAATTTTGTAAGCCAGTAAGCCTAAGAAGAGGTGACAGATATAACACAGCGATTGAACAATATCGGATTTAAAGAGAACAATAAACTTTATATCAAGTTTAAGACACTGAGATTTACACCAATACTTACCAGAATGCGCGTAACTGTTATTAAATCTCACAATGTTTTTCAAACGAGAGCGAGGTTTTCGTTCAATTAACAAATCTTACTATTTCATACGACCCAACAAATCGTACTATTTCATACGACCCAGCTGGTATGATATCATACGAATTAGCCACATGGTTAATGTAGCAGCCCCTTGGCATCGACAAACGAGACAGAGAGTTTCGACGGATGCTTAATCCTTTTTATTTTCGCTCGCTTTGAGCGCCATTAACCGTGCCTTCGAGAAACGTTGCGTTGTTGCACCGTGAAACTACATAAAGAAACAATATACTCATAAATACAAAACTTATGTACAAATGACAGATTATTTAAACAAATACACATTTACAGATACCCAAAAGACAAATAAATCATTACATACATGAGATATTAACCAAAGGAGCTCGACAAATAACACGTGACATACGAAATTATATATTACTTTAAAATATAACATGCAAAACACACAATAAAGACACATACCTCGCTCCGCTTGCCAAAGGGTACTAAATCAACCAAAACGTAAAGTGCATCCACTTTTACAATATATATTTCCAAACTTTAATAAACAGCATGTGGGAACCACCATGTGCTCTTCGTCTGCGCCTCTCTCTTCTACCTGCGTTACAGCTTGCGCTACGTAGAGAGCGTGCGTGCGCGCACACAACACATTTAAAGTGACACACACACATACATATTTTGCGGTCATTTACAGTTAATTCGTAAGAATTTGAACGAATTCGCCGTGAGATAGGGTTGGTCTAATCCCTATTTAGATGACGGACTTTGTAAACTGAAAGACTAAGCGGAGAAAAAAGATCCCCAGTTTAAGATTAATGTTAAATAATTGTGTTGTTTTCACTTGTATTGAAAAAAATAATTTTTTTATTTAAACCCGTTTTCTTTTAGTCATGGAAGTAAAAAAGCAGGCTTTTAATTGCTTTAAATGTATGGCTATCCAATATCATCAAAAATAATTTACAAGTATGTAAGAAAAGGTTTAATACTTTATTTGTAACAAACAGGAGATAAGGCCGCCTTAACCTAATGTGAGGCCCTGGGGCTGAGAGGTTTTGTAGGCCCCCCCATCCCCTCGATTTATAGAGTCAAATTTTTTTTAAAGTGTAAAATCTAGGTAATTTACATCACAAACTGCATTAGACGGTGAGTTTTCCCTCTTTGACCCAGAAAACACCATAATATCATTATTAACACATCACTGAGCCTACTTGAGCATAAACACAAGACACTTTATTTAACAACCACACACAGCAACTTGTGGTGATAATAAAACCAAAATGTGTGAAAGTATAAAGGTTTATAAGCTTTATGTTTTTATTGTTTTTGGAATATACAATTAAGCAGAAAATGGCCACTCACTAACTAAATGCTCACCACAGTTTTAAAAATATAATAAGTTAAAGTTAGTGTTAATGTGAAAATGCACTAAACTTAACAAAATATAAGTCTTTATAGACAGAATCTTGTTTTTTAATCAGTTATTTATTTTGTAGGCTATTGAAGATATAGTATGCATTGTATTTAGTATACATAAGCATTTAAAACGAACAAGTATGACTCTGCACACAGGTTGATTTGAGTAGAGAAGTTCTTATCAGTTTTTATTCTGTGAGAAAGCAGAAAATAATCAAAATATTCAGGCGCAAAGGATTATGGGTTCTCCTCACAACATGAACTAATAATTTTAAGTTCATTTTACTTAAAGCTCCATTGTGTACTTTTTTGAGTTAATTCTTAGCAAAAACCCATGTTTTCTTTCGAAAAGTATGTGCTCATTTATGTGTAATTACTTCCACCTACTAATCAAAGTATTCTCGTAAGTGTAGAATCTGCTATTTAAAATACATACGGTCAAGTCGCTCGACTGGCTGAATCCATGTTGTGCCTCCATCTCTGAAATACATTCACCAACGAGGGACATTTCTGAAATTCAAGCTCCACCTTTCACGCTTTCAGACTACACTCACGCTGGCCGCTAGATGAGGCCTCCCGAGGTTGCATGTGTAGGCGGTATAAGTCATTAAGACAGTCTTATTTCAGAATATTAACAATTATAAAGCTGACAATTATTCTTAGTTAATTGTAAATTGATGTAATATGCTTATGACTTGCAAATGTAATGCTCAGTTAATTTAAATAAACCAGGCTTGATGACATATGCAGCCCGCATATGCAACCTGCGGAGACTGAAACAGATTTGAATCATCAGAGAGATCAGAAGGTTGCCCCTCGGTACACTGTAAAAAAAATTCTGTAGAAATTACAGTGTTACTTGCAGCTGGTTGCCGGTAACTTACTGTAGATTTAAATGTATGTTATGTACTGGCAAGAGTTTGTTCAAAATGTTAAATATTAACAAGTCTTTATCTTTACAGAATAAAACTATAAAATAACAACCTTATGCAAAGCATTCTGGAAACCAGAAATAATCATTAAACTTTTTCTGGTTTTTTTTGCTTCAGATTTTGTTTCCCAGAATGTTTTGCTTGATGCTGTATTTTAGTTATACTCTGTAAAGATAAAGACATGTTAATATTTAATGTTCATTTAACTTTGAACAAAATGTTGTCAGTAAATAACAAAAATTTACAGTAAGTTACTGGAAAACAGCTGCCAAGTAACACTGTAATTTCCATGGATTTTTTTACAGTGTAGATACACGTTAGGTATGACAAAGGTAATTTACATGTAATTTATTTATCTTGTTATCAGAAGTAAACTACTGTAAAAGGACTTGTTGTTATTGATTCTCTGTGGAAGTTAACCAGAAGTTGCGTTTAGTCCACAAAAGATGTTTGTTTATGTTGTTGCTGCTGAACAGGGCCGTGCACAGACATTTTGAGGGGCATGTACTGAATCTGAAAAAGGGCACCCCTCTAAATAAATATCACGTAATAATATCGTCGTGATTAATAATCACTATTAATGAATGAAAAATGACATTTTATGATAGCTTGGCATTATACAGTGCAAATGATATCTGGCCTTGTAAGTTGGCTTTAACAATTTACATCCTGGGTGGTTGTCTGTATTAGGCCTATTGTAGTCATGTGTTTGTGAACTGCTCTTGTGTACTCGCTCTTATTTAATTGTAGAATATATTCATTTTAATTTTTTCCTCTGCTTACATACATACAGTTAAATAAAAATATGTTTGAAGAAAAAAAGCTATTCTGATTAGTTTTATAAGCTAGTTTTTATTATTTGGTTAACATGTTTATGTATGTCATTGAGAAGAGGGGGAAATAGGAGATTAAAGATCAAAATAGGAGATTATACTACACTTTAGCCATATGATTACCATATTCAACATGTATCTCTGCCTACCTGGCAAAAACTGTGCTGAGGAACCTTGGTCTTTTGAAGGTGCAAATAACTGCATTACTAAAAAAATATACAAAATACTAAATAGACTTAACTCTATGCAGTTGATTTCAGAATAAAAAGTTATGAACCAAATAATCATACAACTCCCTTGACTAAGTCAAAGCATAAGATACATACATATACAATAAGTTATATCCAGATAGCATATTGTAATGAGTGGCAGTATACTGTACATACTTGTATCCTTTACACGTTTCTCATCTTCTATCCAGTTTTCCTTTACTGGGCATCTGATATTTAAGACCTGTAATCTGTAATGTTTTTGGTGTTAATGTAGGATAGACATTTAACCGCGCAGGCTCGTCTTCTCGCGGGTCTGAACTGTGTTGACTTTAACTCGGGCTGCATAGTTAATTGATTAATACGCGTCATGCAAAAAAGCGGTAAAAACCCGACCCTGCGTTCTGTATTGTTGTCAGGGGTGCCCTTCACATGCATGAACAGTTGTTTAAAAAACTGCTCGCGCTTTGTCAAAAACTCCATTTGGTCGCAGTTTATAACCCTTGGTGCCCCCTGATTGCCCACTCGCCCAATCCCGTCTATTGATAATTCGGCCTTAGATTTATAAAACATGCGCCGTTATAGACATACAAGTGTTACTTTCTTAATGTGGCAGCATTGTACTCAAACAACAATATATTTATTTACCGTTGCAAGACGTTCAGCTGCTCTGACTGCTGTGGAACTTAAAGAGTAACTAAACCCTAAACCAACTTTTTTTAGTTACTGATCTGTTAGAATGATGCTTTATTAGTGCTGTTCATTGATTTTAGTAAGTTTTTTGACATTTGGATATAAAGTGTTTCAACACTATAATATATGGTGTAAAAACGTCTGAGTGCTGCCCTCTTCAGGTTGAACGGTGGGTACTGCAGTTGAATTTTCCTATTGGATGTTGGGTCCAAAAAGTAACTCGTGACGTAAGCAGGTTCAAGCTCACCACGCCCTTGTTACGATCTCACCACACACTTGGTACGAGCTTAGTTCATCCATTAGATTCGTCTATCTCCGTTGGGATCTGCCCACTTTTCCTGCATTTTTCAAATATTGCCAGTGGGTGGAGTCAGGCTCTGACCAGGGGTTTAGTTACGCTTTAAAGCTCGCTGCCTTCAGGGGGCGGAGTTAAGAGGTTTGACTGACAGTTTGAGCGGATCCAAAAAGATTTTGTTTTTTTAATACATTTTATTTGATAAATTTATTTGTAAAACAGACAGGCAGACGTAAATGCTTAACAATAGCATTGATTTATATATTAAAAAAATTAATTAAACACCTCAAAAAAAGGGCACTTCGGAGTTAAGGACAAAAAGGGCATGTGTTCTGCACAGGTTGAGCCCTATCTGTGCACGTGCCTGCTGCTGAAACGTCTATAAAGCATAATTATCAAGTGTTACTACAGAAAGTACATATAACGTGTACCAAAGACACTGAATGAAAAATTATGTCTGTGTAATGCTTTATTATACAATCAAATGCTTTATAAAAAAATTACAATGTCTCCTCCCATTATTTCATCTGACATTGACAAGTATTTGTAAGGATCTTTCTGTAATTCAACAACAACGGTCAAATTCTACTGTAGATGTAAAATGTTTATTTTATGAGAACAACCGCATCATCAAAATGGCTTAGAATTAAATATTAATAGTTCCTTCATTTATCATCATCATCATCATCATCAATCACCACAAGATCATGAAAAAACAAGCCAAACTGTCTAACCCAGGGGTCACCGTGGTGCCCGCACAGAGTCTGTGAGGTGCCCGCCAAAGCACATTCTATTAATAGTCTCAACTGTATTATTTATTCATTACATATTTTTTATATTAGCTTGGCTTGGTTTACGTATGTTAAAGTTTTAAACAATACTAAAACATATAACAAGTCAAATAAAATAAAATAAACAAGTAAAACAAAAAGTTTTAAGTAGACTATATCAAAAAGTAGCCCTCCAGATTGTTTTATCCATTGTGGTAGCCCTTGCTCATAAAAAGGTTGGAGACCCCTGATCTAACCATTTGGCCATGACTGCCACAAATAATTTCTATTCTGAGGGGTAAAACTGAATATAAGATTTGAGTTTACAATGATGTCTGTTTTGTGTTATCTGACACAACTAAATCTCAAAAACACTTTGCCACTGCAGGACTACAATAGTCATCATCACCATTATTCATCACCAAGATTAACATGCTTACCTTTGCTCTCTATTCCTGGTTTCGGGTCAGTGTCTTTCCCCCCATTTCTGAAATATAAATATTGAAGCAAGTGTAAAATGTCATGACAAAAATAAATCTGCTGATGTAAAACATTAACACATTCCATATTTCACAAATGCTCTCTCTCTCTTTCTCCCTCTTCCTCTCTCTAGATATTTTATAAGTGAGATGGGTGACAGGTGCTGCATGAACACATCTGCATTTCAAGATGATTTTCAAGCGTTTATTATTATATACCCAGTGAGGAAAGCAGGTTTCCCTGAGCAATGAAATTCTTACATTGCTGTCCACAATGAATGCCAGGACTGTACATACATACATGCATACAATGTAAGAAAAAAAATACTATGCTGCAGCAGTAGTAATATAGTACTGAAATGAAAATTCTGGTCCGAAACCAAAAATTTAGGATTCACTTGCCCGAAAACAAAACACAATGGCTTTATTTAAAAACTTTAAAATGTTAAACTTTCTAAAACAAAAATGTTAAGAAAAAATATACATTTATATATGAAGTATTTACATTTATATATAATATAAATAATACATAAATATACAAATGTATATGCACATGTAAACATTTCTTAAATACATATGTGTGCATTTATCTATACAAAGTTATTATACACAGTTCACACACATATATGATGTAAACAAAAACGTTTATTCTGCTATAGATTATGTAAGGAATAATTGACGACGGGCCGTTGAATTATAAGAAAATAATGCACACCCAAGGCAGCAATGCCTTATTATTTTCAAATCATTTAAAGGACCGAAGTCAATTATTCCTCTTATACCACGGTCACCATAAACATTGGTCTGGTGCCTATTTTTAAGACATTTGACAAGTTAGATGTGCGTTTATCAGAAAATAATGCATACCCATGGAACATTTCTCAGCCAATCAGAGTACAGCATTCAACAGACCCATGGTATAATGTCGATTAATCGTTATGCATCCCTAAATACATTAATATATATTTAATGAATCTGAATTCAACAACAGTGTTAAAACAGCAGAAGAATTGAATCCAAAATCAGCCTGTAAACACATAGCCTGTTTAGCTTTTTGCAAAACACAGTTGTGAAGTGCTATGCACATTGCAATGTAACTGCTCACAGAAAATTGGACTGTTGTTTATTTAAGCAAATGTGTCAGGTTTCCTTTAAGAAGATGCTTAGCTTTTTGGCTGGAAAGATGATTTCTCTTCTCATTAGGAACATGAGACGCTGCACTGATTAGTCTCTCACTGTCTTTGCTGGTGTTTGGGGCAAATAAATACCTGCGTGCAATCTGTGCAAGCAGTGGTGCGTGCAGCAGGGTTTCGTTAATGTCTGAGCTGCACACGCAAAAGATCAACTAAGCAATATGACGTTAAAGGGCACAAGATGTGTCATCGTGCACCAAACAACTCCGGATATAAAACACAGACTTAACATTATGATGGGTTCCAGTGTTAAGAGAGCCCTTTACTTCTTGTTTTGTTCAAAACAATCGCATCCTGATGACGAAAGCATGCCAGGGCTCGGATGAATAAAAGTACAGTGCGAGAGTAGGGGAGTAGGGAGGGGGCAAACCCAAGGGCTTGCTCAAAGAGCAACATTCATTTTTATTCATATAAATTATCTATATTTTTCCTATCCTACATTCCCACATATATATATATACATATATATACACACACACAACGTGCTAGTAATATAATTAAATATCAATTTTTTCAAAAAGTTGATTTATTTCACTAATTTTTTGGAGATACAGATTTCATTGTCCAACAGGACTTTGCAACTACACACAATGCCAAAGCTACCAGTACCTGGTTTAAGGAACATGGTATCTATGGGGTATTGTGAAGAGGAAGAAGCGATATGTCGGACCCAACAATGTAGAAAAGCTGAAGGTCCCTATCAGAGCAACCTGGGCTCTCCATGCCACACCGCATTGCTGCAGTAATTCAGCAAAAAGAGCCCCAACTAAGTATTGAATGCTGTACATGCTCATACTTTGCATGTTCATACTTTTCAGTTGGCCAACATTTCTAAAAATCCTTTCTTTGTATTGGTCTTAAGTAAAATTCAAACTTTCTGAGATACTGAATTTGGGATTTTCCTTAGTTGTCAGTTATAATCATCAAAATGAGAAATTAACATTTGAAATATAACAGTCTGTGTGTAATGAATGAATATAATATACAAGTTTCACCATTTGAATGGTATTAATGAAATAAATCAACTTTTTGAAGATATTCTAATTATATGATGTCTGTATAAGCAAATGTACAGCATTAACTTATGTGCAAAAAAACAGTAGTGCAGTAACGTGCAAATGAGGGCAAAAACAATAACACAATGGCAAAACTAACATTAACAGATGTGTACAGATTTAGATGAGGCTACATGAATAATATAGCAATATATATAATGGTGGTGGTAATAGCAGCAGTAACATTGGCATGTTCAAATGTGATGAAACAGATGAACTATTCTCCGAGATGGGTGGTCCACTAGCAAAGTCTTGGTCTAATGGTGCATTTCCATTGTATAGTACCTCACAGTTTGGTTTGGGTCAGCTTACTTTTGGGGACTTTTCCACTGGATGCAGTACGTAGTACCCGATACCTTTTTTAGTACCACCTGGGTCGGGGTTCCAAGCGAGCTAAGCTGATATTTAAACGTGACGTGAAAACACTGTAGATCACTGATTGGTCTGAGAGAATCGTCACTACCAGCGTCGTCGCTAAATGCAAGATTAGCTTTACCAAAGCAAACCTGTTGTCATCTGTGCTTTGTAGTAAGTTCCTAAACTCTCTTTCAACAGGCTAAGAATCAGGAACACCATACCTGTGTTTTCCTTGCAGTCTTGTGGAACATCCGTGATGTGCACATCCACATGTATGCAAGTTTTTTGCAACTTAGCAGAGCGCTTTGACTGATGCCACTGCTGTTTGTTACGAGGTAGTGATAAACACAATGTACAAACATCTACTTGTGTTGGTCAATTTTGATTTTGTGGCGGACTGATAAATAAATGAATGTATGGGAAACACTGGATTCCAATGATGCTCACTCCCACTTTTTGTATGATGTCACAGCAGTAGGCAGCAAATATAACAACATGCCTATAATCCCTCCCACTCTAAAGTGATACTAAACTCAATAGAAAAGCTAACCAAGTTAAAGTAAAGGGAGCTGACACAATCTGACCCGTGGGGTACTATGCAATGGAAAAGCACCACAGCCGAGGGGAAGAAGGAGTTCCTTAACCTTCAAGTCCTACAATTTACACTCCTGTACCTCCTTACTGAGGTGGGGTCTTCTGTTTACTCTGCAATGGTAAATGGCCTGCAGAGAGGGCAGTGAAGTCCTGATGATCATCTTAGCAGTCTTCACCACTCAGACGCTAATCTTGGTTGACATTTAACACATTTAAATGTGTTAACACTGAATTTTAACTGCATATGATATTTCTGTGAAGTCATTTGAAATGACAGCTCTAATATAAATGCATTAACAGTGCTGTTCTTTAGTTTAAATCCTTATAATGATATGTTTGATATCAGTCTAAACTCAAACAAACAAAATACACAGCACATTTGAATCCTGAATATGAACAAACAATTATACATCTTTAAATTCAATCAGTACTGAACGGTTATCATTATATAAATCTTGTATAAGCTGAAGATGTTTCTTACCCAGTAGTGCTAAATTGAAGTTTGTGAAGAATGACAGCGGCAGCAAGAACCAGAACAAACACACAGACTCCAGCTATAACACCTGAAGACAAACCAGAAGACAGATCCTCATCTGAGAGAGAGAGAGAGAGAGAGAGAGAGAGAGAGAGAGAGAGAGAGAGAGAGAGAGAGAGAGAGAGAGAGAGAGAGAGAGAGAGAGAGAGAGAGAGAAATGGCAGTGTTAAAATCGGCTGAGCATCATCTGTATAAACCAAGTCACCTTAGTACAGAAGGACATGACTTAAACACAGCTATATTTGTATATAGAATTACAGATACTTGCTTGTCCGGCACGCGCTGTGTTGTTTTGGTTTAGAACGCAGCAAAAATCGCATCGAGGCAGAACGATCCAAAGTTTGGTTATAATTATTGGTGGGCAGAGCGAGGCTTCGTGAAACAGTGAAACAGTTGAATCAATAACTTATATTTGATGTGAAAAAACGACAATACGGTCGCGTTGCAGGAGGTTGCAGGACTGTCGCGTGATACACTATTACACAACAACACCAGAGAGTCAAGCACTAGCAGAGCTAACGGGACGCCATCTGCTATTAATGCCGAAGGTAATGTGTTAATGTTAATATGAGCGCCATTTCATTGTGTAAACTTTTACTATACGGATCTCCGTTGTCATTGTCCATCAAATTGCTGACAGCCAGAGTCTGGCTGGCTCTCACACTGGCTCAGAGAGATTGCAGAAAGTATCTCTCGTGCAACTCTAACTTACTCCGTTTACAGAGGCAGGGAGGAATAAAATGACCGAGGCGAGGATAAACACATTTCACCGAGCAGTAGAGGCGGACACTACTTAAATATTTCTACTTAAAAGTACATTTTCAAGTATTTGTATTTTGTCAGTTTTTTTTTTTTTTTTGAAAACATACTTTCCAAAGCATATTATCATCATTTTAAACCCACTACATTTCGTAATTTCAAGTTTTTGGTTTATTTAATATTTAAGTACATTAAACATCTAGTAAGGTTTTGTACTTTTACTCAAGAAAAGTAAAAGTACACATTTTTATGTAATTATGTATTAAATCAATTTTAATATGCAATATAAAAGGAATACACAGTATGATTCTATGCTTTAGAATGTAGGGAACATTTTTTAGTAAAGTAAATTTTTTCCAAGACAACACTCTGATAAAGCACAGATGCTTGGAAAATGCAACTAAAATACTCAAGTAGTGTCTACCTCTGCCGAGCAGTGAAAAATGTGGTATTTGCATCCGTTTGCCACAGTAGATGCCTCTACTTTTCGGTAGGTTAATTTGCTGTATTTGTTGTATTTTGTCCAGCATCATGTCTTTTCAAAAGAAAATAACAAATGCATGCATGACCAAACGTTGCATGTTTTATGTCAGTCTAGTTCTGTTTTATTAATTCCTAGTCCTATCACATTATTACTGGTTGAGAAACACTGCCCTAGGCTAAAGGTCCCTGGACTTTACTTTAAGAAGTAGCTCACCTACTTTTAAGTTTGTTCCAAGGTTAATAGTGTGTGTATACGCTGTTCTGTGTCTTCTGAACAGATATCAAAGCGAGTTAATACACATTTGTGCTTATTCCCTCACCCAATGAGAATCGATAAGAGAATCGATAAGGAATCGGATCGATAAGCAACATCGATAATGGAATCGGAATCGTTAAATTCTTATCAATTCCCATCCCTACGGGCCATTGAATTATAAGAAAATAATGCACATCAAGGCGGTATTGCAGCACGACGCGAAGCGGAGGTGTGCATTATTTTCAAATAATTCAAAGGACCGGAGTCAATTATTCCGCTTATACCACGGTTACCACAAACATTGCTCTGGTGCCTATTTTTAAGACATTTGAAAGTTAGGTGTGCGGTTTACAGAAAAATAATCAACACCCATAGAACATTTCTCAGCCAATCAGAATGCAGCATTCAACAGACCCGTGGTATAAAAGATCAAAAGTGTATTTCATGGGATTTTCCCCATTTAAATTTGATACTTTCTTTTAATGATTTTTCAATTAAAAAACAAAAAAAAGCTAAACAAAATCACAAACTACTGAGATTTTTCAATATTTGTGTGTCCAGTTTCTTAGCTCAAATTGACAAAGTTAATAAAGAAAGTTTATATATTTGTGTCTAACAGCACTGAGATGAAGATGAAATGACTGACTGCACTTTTATTATCAGATTTACTTGACATGTTCCTTATACTGAAATTTTCTCATCTAAACTAAGATAAAAACTTTGATAAAATTATCTTTATTATATTAATGTGATCTACTCACCTTTGACATTGAGATTGAATGATCTGTGTATAGTATGTGTGTGACTGCCGACAGTGATATCTACTTCATAAGATCCAGAGTCATCAGGTCTGATGTTTCTGATGATGAGATCTCCAGTCTGATCATTCACCTGAAGTCTGTCTCTGAATCTCTCATGGATATTATTATTTGCCTCCTTGTCATTTCTTCTTAATTCAGCAACAGGAGAGTTGTTGTGTGGAATCTTCCAAACAATCTTCTCATATCCTGGTTTCTTGATAACATTTTTGACTAAAATAAAAGAATCTCCCTTCTTCACTGTCTTCACTTCATTACCAAACACATCTGAAGAACAAACAGAAAGAGAAAAACTCAGTGGTGTAGTGTTGCCTGGAGAAGTGGTATACACTATGCCAATGTTTTCCAAACCTGGCCCTCAAGTACCCAGAAAGTTTTAGATATCTCCTTATTTAAAACTCATTAGCCTCCTTTCAGAATGGTTAACATAAATCAGGTGTGTTAAATACAGGGCTTTGAAATTGGTTCTTTCCAAACAGAAACAGTATTTTAATGTTTCCGGTTTTCGGTTCAACCCTAAAATTGACGTTCCTGAACCGGTTAGAACAAAAAATAAATTTCCCGAACCGGTTAATAACATTCCATGTCATCTGTGGTACATAAAAATAAGTAGGCTGATCATCAGGACATTAAACTTAAATTATAAGTCTACATAATTTTCCTTAAGTCTCTATCTTGTCATCAAACATTAAAAAAGGCTACATTATGTAAGCAACATAACTGTTATTCTGACATCCCTAAAATTATTTCAGCATTATACATGAATTAAGACAAGGACAATTTCTGCCATGTCCTTTATTGGCAACCTAAAGAGTAATTAAACCCTAAACCAACTTTTTTAGTTAAAGATCTGTAAGAATGATGCTTTATTAGTGCTGTTCATTGATTTTAGTAAGTTTTTTGACATTTGGGTATAAAGTGTTTCAATACTACAATATATGGTGTAAAAACGTCTGAGTGCTGCCCTCTTCAGGTTGAACGGTGGCTACTGCAGTTGAATTTTCCTATTGAATATTGGGTCCAAAAAGTAACTCGTGACGTAACCAGGTTCAAGCTCAACACGCCCTTGTTACGATCTCACCACACACTTGGTACGAGCTTAGTTCGTCCCCTCTAACTCTGTTGGGATCTGCCCACTTTCTTGCATTTTTCAAATATTGCCAGTGGGTGGAGTCAAGATCATTTTGTTTGGATGT
The DNA here is from genome assembly GCF_030506205.2 of Paramisgurnus dabryanus. Taxonomy (NCBI): domain Eukaryota; kingdom Metazoa; phylum Chordata; class Actinopteri; order Cypriniformes; family Cobitidae; genus Paramisgurnus; species Paramisgurnus dabryanus. The sequence goes on along the minus strand of NC_133360.1, from coordinate 3,722,858 downwards.
GTCCTGTCAAGAACAGATAGATTGTTTACATGCTTTTTGAAATTCAGGGAGTGCAGAATTATTAGGCAAGTTGTATTTTTGAGGATTACTTTTGTTATTGTACAACTACAGTGCTCTTGGTCAATTCAAAATGTTAACAAACCCCTCAAACCTGCACATTTAAGTAGTAAAAGTGAAATTTTGGCTTTCTTAAGAGAATATTTCTATGTACACCATTATTAGGCAACTATTAGTGTGCAGAATTATTAGGCAACTAAATGAAAAACAAAGATTTTACCATCTCACTTGTTTTTTTCACCTGTTAAAGTGAGAATAATAAACAAACTCTACATTTACAAAAAAAATTAATAAAACAATTAAAAATAAAAAAATATATAAACTCAGTGACCAATATAGCCACCCTTTTCGATAACAGTCACAAGCCTTCCATTTATGCATTCAGTCAGTTTCTTGATCTGGTCTGAACCAACATTTTGTGCAGACACAACCACAGCCTCCCAGACACTGTTCAGAGAGGTGTACGGTTTACCTTCACTGTAAATGTCCTGCTTAAGAAGGGATCAAAAGGTCTCAATAGGGTTTAAGTCAGGTGAAGAAGGGGGCCATGGCATTAGTTTTTCATCAATAAGGCCTTTACATGCCAGCTATGCAGTGGAGTACTTTGATGCATGTGATGAAGCGTTGTCTTGCATAAAAAAGTCTTGTTGAAAGATGCAGATTTTTCCCTGTACCACTGCTTGAAGAAAGTGAGGGAGCAAGGGAGAGGAACTGAGGATGCTATTAATAGCATCATGCACTTGATTTTGAAACATTTAGAGAATCCCTCAAGCTTACGCCCGGCTAATGTTTATTGATTTTAGCTCTGCTTTTAACACTATTCAACCTCAACTGTTAATGGAGAAAATGAAGCAGCTGTGTGTTAACCCACTTGTCACTAAATGGTACAATTCTTTTTTAACGGATAGAACTCAATGTGTAAAAGTAAATGGTTGCATTTCACAGCTAAAGAGTAGCGGTAGTGTCCCTCAAGAATGTGTCAGTTCACCTATTCTTTTAACACTTTTTACAAATTAATCCTCAAACTGGCACTCACAGAATTATGTATTTAAATATTCATACGACACAGCCATTTTAAGTCTACTTTACAAGCATGATAATGTGAGCACCATATTAAGCAGAAAAAATTGTTTGTTGACTGGTGTGATAAAAATGAGTTGTAATTAACACAAAAAAAGACACAGGAATTTGTATTTGACCCAAAATGTATGGGTGACCATCAACCAGTGGTTATACACGACCAATATATTACCCAGTCACAGACCTACAAGTATCCATGTGTGTATATAGAGAGCTCACTTACATGGAATACACATTGTACTCGTCTAAAGCAAAGATTGTTCTTCCTGCACAGATTACGTCTGTATGGTGTAAACAAAAATGTCAAGAGGCTGTTTTATAAAGCTGTTTTATAAAGTATTGTTAGGTACGGGATCACAGTATGGGATGCTAATCTTTCAGTGAAGCTTAAATCTAAGTTGATGCACTTGATATTGACAGCATCTAAAATTGTCTGGCATGAGGGAGACTATAACCTCCAGGATTTGAGGAATGCATTCTGAACGAGGTAGAAAGGATCATTGGCGATCAGAGTCATTTTTTACACTCACAATATGAACGGCTTCCCTCTGGAAGAAGATACAGAGTCCCGAGGTGTAAGCTAAATCGATATAAGAACTCTTCTGTACCTGTATCTGTGTGTCTGTTTAACAAATGTCTATCTTAAGATTTCCTTTTACTTTATCTTTTATATTGTTTGTTTTTTATCATTTTACTAGTCTATTGTATGTAGTCTGTATGTATGTAGGTCATGCAGTCCAAAGCAATTTTCCTTTCGAGGACAATAAAGTACACTACTACTAATACTACTGTAAGGATCACAGATCAACTGCGATCCGTTACACCACTAATTAGTATGGTGGCAAGCTTCTCAGCTACGACCTGAAGTGAACTTTACCAAGTGAAAAATCTTGTCAAAAAAAAAAAAACATTATTTTAAATAAACAATTCTGTTCCGGAACATATATATTTTTTAAAGTTTCTGGTTTCATTTCTGTTCGTTGCCAAACTTAAAAAGTTTCTGTTTTTGTTTCTGCTTTGTTTATCTTAGCATGTCTCATAATTCACTTTTATGAAATGATTATTTGATGTGTGTTTAAGAAAATCTTGTCTACACTCTAAATAATCCCCTTTTACTTTCCTGATCAATGATGTGCATCGATGCAGTAATAGCCCATCATTGACTATAAACTACTGATTTTTTTGATGTGAATACGCTTATCGTGGTAGTAATAAAAAGTGCACCCAGTCCATTTATTTTAAAAGCAATCGACTGGGCTCATTTCGGCTTTTATGAACATGCTGGTAAGCACAACCTAGACAAGACACGTGCTGTATGTAAAGCCTGCCACGCACAAACAAAATATGCCCAGCTAACAATTTTTGGTTCTCAAAACGTTTTCCTAACGTTAGTTTTTTTTTTTGTTCTAAAAACGCTCTCCTAAAGTTAGTTTTTGGTTTCCATAACGTTTTTTAATGTTTGTTTTTGGTTAGCCAGGAAAGTTTTCTTTTCCGGAAATAGAACGTTATTTTTAAGTTAGTTTAACGTTCCCCTAACATGATCATCCCTATGCCCTTCAAAGATCAGAACTCTTGATGTGTAAACTTTAGAGAGAGTTTCCCTACTGTGCCTCATACTGTAGTCCATTAAAATATATTTGGTGAATAAAGCAATGAAAAACAACGTAACGTTTTTATGTGGGGTGACTGTTTATGCTGCACTGTTTGGAAATTCACCCTCCGTCTGTGTGGGCTTAAGGGCACTCAAAAGTGCATACACGGATAGACGTGCGTTTCAAAAAACAAGAGAACCTAAAATCTTTTTGTTCTTGACAGGGCACATACAAACAAAATTATCAGTATTTTTTTCCTAATAAAAACATTTGTTTATGTCTGAGGTGACAACTTCTTGCATTCATTGATATAAATGTAGCAATGTGCAGTAATTTTAAAACAGGATACAATCATGATGCATTGTGACATTGAATCGAACCGTTAACATTAAAATCGCAATCAAACTGAATCGAGAAACCAGTGAAGATTCACACCTCTACTCCACCACACCTCTACTCCTAAAGCCCGATTTATAGTCATGCGCAAGTTCTACGCCGTAGCTACAGCGTAGGCTATCCGTAGCCTGTGCATAGCTCTGCGTAGCCTGACGTGCACCTTGCAAAAATTTTAACAGCGTGTCAGTTCTAGGCGGACCGCAAGTGCTGTGATTGGTCCACTAGAATCCCTCCCATCAGGTAAAAACTATGTCATAGGTATTTCCGTTTGCGACGGTGAAAACAAAGAATGGCCAAGTTGAGGAGTGATTTAACTCAAACTGCAACAAATTGCTGTTTATTTACTTCCATTTACACAACAAGTTGCTTTTTCTTCTTCGTTTGTGGGTTAACTTGCCAAGCTTCTTCTTCTTCTTCTTTGATGGTCGCACTGCTACTTTGGCTACACGCGTGGATACTGCCTACCAGTGGTGTGGTCTGCATGTGTGTTTGCACATCGACGCGGACGACGACGCAAAAGTTTAAATGAAAACCGACGCGGAACCTACGCCGTAGGACCTACGCACAACTATATCGAGCCCTTATCTATAGGTGTTATGATACACCAAGCTCACAGTTCAGTCTATATCTCGATGCTGGGTTCACGGTGTGATATACATCACGGTATTTTGAGCAAATTAAACAAATTAAACAAATTCAAATAACATTTGTTTTCACAATATTAACAATTTCAGTAACTTTTTGGTTGATTTTAAGGCTTAAATGAACCATCTGTACTCACACCCGTTGCTATGGGCGGGCCTTAGGGGGCCGGGCCCGCCCTCAAGGACGCTTGTGCCCCCCCCAGTATTTAAAAAAATACTGTCATTTTAAATTATTAATGTTGCTAATTTTGTGTTGCATTAATGTTGTATTCTTTATAATTAAAACATTAAAAATATAAAAAACAATGGTGTGATTTTGTTTGATTGATGGGAATCTAGCTACACTGCAACAGCCTATCACGAGGCTACGTACGACACGTACGTGACGTAGCCTACGTCAGTGTAGCCGCTCAACAGTTACCGCACTTTTTTAAAACTGGATGAGTTTTCGCTTAGCTATACTGCTTTAAGATGGATATTATCCGCAAATGGTTAAAAGCCCAACAACAGTCTCCAAAAGACGCGCATCAGTCAGACAGAAAGAAACTCCGGTGGCCTTGCAACCAATTTGGCGAGCTGCTCTATTGGTTTTACTTTGTTATCTGACGACGACACCAACGTAACTTAACCGCTAAAATGTAAATTTATAATTGACTGACATGTTTGTCTCAACGAAAATGAACCTTCCGACAACCACACAATGTCGCAGGCGCTCTTGGCAAACAGATGAGAGGTTTGAAAAGGACATTGACGCACACAGGCGAGAGAGTTCGGGTCTCGATCGGGTCCGTTCAGAAAAAACACATTCATTTTTAAATTACCCGAGATCCGATGCCGCTATTGTTGTACCCGACCCGTGTCCGAGGCACATGTGAAACTTTTAGACCCGAACCCGATCGGGTCTCGGGTCGGACCTCGGGTTTTCGGATCTAAGTGGACCCGTGAAGAACTCTACCGTGGAGCCCGACCCCGGGCCTAACATACTACTACATTCAGAAGATATGGACTTGTTCACTGCGGTGATTCAGCTTGCTTCTGAAAAGGACCTCAATCACAAGTTTAATTCCGAGTGGACACTTTACTAATGAGGAGCTTCTGCTCTGAGAAACGCCGCCTGCCGCTGTACTGACAGGAGGGGAGGGAGAGACGATAGCGCTTGCCTCCACAGTACCGTAGGTTCAAAGTCTGCGTGCGTGTGTGTGAATGTGTGTGTGTGTACGTGTCTCATGGCAATGCATATCCCTCTGTTGACTGCTTTAAAATGCAATGTTTGAGAGATGTCTCTGGTGTTACATGTAATATGTTGTATAGATTTATGGATATTCATAAAATTGTTTCTATATGTAATGTGGTGTGTAGGCTATAGGCTATCTGGTCATATTGCTGATGGTTGTTTAACGTGGTGATTACGTGCTGCGCGAATAGAGTATATATTATTATAAGTATACGTACTGTAGGCTAATAATAAGTGTGCCCTCCCATGCATTTCATATGCCCCCCTTAAGACTGAGGTCTGGCGACGGGTCTGTCTGTACTGCTTGGTCTGTCACTGAAAAAAAAGTTAAATTTGACTTGATATTAGAATTCGGGGCCTGAGAAGGGGCGTTGTTAGACAAAGCTCAGCTGGGGCACCGGCCCCCCTTTTTTCTGACTTTTTTAAAGCCTAAAGGCTTGTACACACATGGACGATTATCGCTAACGTTTAACACCTCATGGCTAAACTAAGGGGCTGTTTACACTTGGTATTAAGATGTGTTTTCATCGATCGGATCACAAGTGGACGAGAGAGACACATTACGTTTACACCTGGTATTTAAATCCGTCTCTTTTCTCCACTTTCGACCGCTTCTGTGCTGAATACTATGAGGGGGTGGTCTGTGAGACGGTGGGCGAGTCTCTCTGCTGTCATTCAAACCCGAGCGGGAGTAATTATGAGTTTATATGGACGCGATCTAATATAATGTCAGTGTCCACTGCTTATTTAGCAAGTAAACATGCTGCACAGTGTTTTGTACATGAGTATGTAAGAGCTTTCTTTGAATTTTCAGCGCAATTGATGAAATAGGATCGCGCAACTTTCACACGCTTTCAAAACGAAACTACGGAGATCAGCCGCTTAGTTTTATCAATGAAAGGCTAAAAATAGCGCTGTTCACCGAACGTTCACGCCAGAAGTCAAAAAAGACGTAAAACTTGTGTTTAATACCTCAGATTAGATAAATGGGCGGAGAGAAGGCGGTCGCGTGTGGCTGTTCGAACGCATTCAACCACATGTGCGTTCCGCAACTCCAAAGCGATCCGATCGAAAGTGGTTTCGACCACCTCTGGATGTGGTTGAAAGTGGTCGAAAGTGGACGAGCTCAAAACGTTTTGAACACCGTTTACACCTGGCATTAACGTCGTCCACTTGTGATCCGATCGACGAAAACACATGTTAATACCAAGTGTAAACAGCCTTAAAAGGCGCCAATGTGAGTAAGCACACACACACACACACACACACACACACACATTAAACAGCAGGCGTGAGAGTAATTTTTATAAAAATGCCTCTAGGTTTTTGTTTTTTTGTTTTTGCTTTAGTTCACGTGGAGCTGCTAAAGTTCCAGTAAAACTCAACTTGTGGCAAGCAAGCACAAAACGGTCTTGCAGAGCAATAGTGTAAATATACATTTTATTGTAAGATAATTAAAGTAAAGCTTTAGATACTCACTAATGATGAATGTCTTTTTAATCTTCTCTCTTCTGATCTCTAGTTGATAATCTCCAGTGTGATGAGTTGTGATGTTTGTGATGATGAGATCTCCAGTCTCAGTGTTCATCTTCAGTCTGTTTCTAAATCTCCCATCAAGAACATCATCATGTATTCTGAGTGAATTGGCCTTCATGTTGACTCTAGCTATGAGATACTGTTGATCACCAAACCTCCACTCCATCAGATGATCTCTGGGTATCTCAGTAAGATTAGTGTGTAGAGTAACAGAATCTCTCTCAATCACTGACACTGACTTCACATCATCTGTAACAACACCTGCAGACACAAACAGAAAGAGATTAAACTCACATCTATAACTGTCTATATAGTCTTTTCCACAGATCTGAAATATAATTTTGGTGGTAGCCGGTGAAAAAGACAATCATTATTAACCCAAAAAATGGTCTTCTATACATGTGACAAACAACTAGTAATGTGTGCTCTAACCCAATGCTTTGATTTATTGAACATTTGTATTAATTTCACATTATAGTTCATAAATTCAACCACCAAAAACTCTCTTGGTGAAGATGACACATTTGAAAGGATTTATTAACATTATAAGAGATGTAGAAAGACTATCAAACTCTATTGAATACAATTATATGTATAGTATATTAATGATAGACGGTTCAGGTCTATAGATTATAAAAAGGGGGCGGATTCACAAAACATTCCTAAGAAAATTCTTCTTAACTGCCATTTTTTTCTTAAATTCAAGCTTAAGAAAGAAGTTTAGAATATTTTGTATTCTCAAAAAAGCTTCTTAAGAAAGTTCTTATTTTTTCATTAAAGGAGTAGTGCACTTTAAAGATGGGGTCCATTGACTTTTCATAGTAGAAAAAAAAATACTATGGTAAGTCAATGGGCCCCATCTATAAAGTGGACTACTCCTTTAAGAATGTTCTTAAGAAACATTCTGTCCTAAATTGTTTTATAAGTTAATTTTATTGTTTTAAAAGTGACATGTATCGTGTAGTCAGAAATGGTAATGTCACGAAACATAAGTATTAGTAATATTAGCTAACATTTTACTTCCTTCATAATACATTTATTGAGAAATTACAGCTCTCCTCAAAGACCCTCTGAGCGGAAGTTGAACCGAATATCGGTTTGTCATTTGAGTCGAACGCTCCAAAAGCACACTTCCCCCTCCATGTCTGTCTTTGTTGTGCGGACACGTGTGCTAGAGAGACCGGGCACGTAAAGTGAAGCACGCACCCAGCTAACAATTTTTGGTTCCCAAAACGTTCCCCTAATGTTAGTTTTTGGTTCTCAAAACATTCCCCTAACGTTAGTTTTTGGTTCCCATAACGTTATTTTCCAAGGTTTGTTTTTGGTTAGCCAGGAGAGTTTTCTTTACAGAAATAGAACGTTATTTTTAGGTTATTTTAATGTTTTCCTAACGTTAGGAAAACGTTAGAGTAACGTTAGGAAAACGTTAGAGTAACGTTAGGAAAACGTTAGAGTAACGTTAGGAAAACGTTACAATAACCTAAAAATAACGTTCTATTTCTGTAAAGAAAACTTTCCTGGCTAACCAAAAACAAACCTTGGAAAATAACGTTATGGGAACCAAAAACTAACGTTAGGAAAACGTTAAAATAACCTAAAAATAACGTTCTATTTCTGTAAAGAAAACTTTCCTGGCTAACCAAAAACAAACCTTGGAAAATGCACAGTTGACATGGAGTGAAAAATTATCTCACCAGGGCGCGAGGGCGCGTTGCCGCGGCTCCGTGCACGCACTGACAGAGCGCGCAGAGCTCAAGACTCCAGCCTCAGTGAAGAAGTGAAGGCTTACAAAAGTACGGCACGTCTATTAGTACATCCCATGCTGTGTTTTTATCTATCATATCTTTCTAAAATAAGTAAAACACATTTCCGTATAAGGAGGAATAAAATAATTTATTTAATACAAAATCTATAATAATTAAATTATGCTATTGCTGGAAAAATGTCTATTAAAATATTATACCATTATATTACACAGGTTTTTTTATATATATGTATTTAGATAACATTCTATTTTATCAAATATATAAATAACCAGTGACTTCAACACAAATAAAGAAGACTTAAAACAGATATTTATTGAAAATATATAAACATTTAATTCACTTTAGTTTAACAGACCTTACAGCAGCCGCCTCTCCATTATTAAGTAACAACAATCAGCATCTCTCTCTCAGTTTTTACAATAACCAAAAGCTTCTAACTTCATATTCTCTTCATGGAAATAATTAAAATATATTTTCGTTTTCACATATTTAACCCAGCAAACACAGAACGTTCCCCTAACGTTAGTTTTTGGTTATATTTTGGTTATTTTTTTGGGAACCAAAAAATAACGTTCTGGGAACGTTATTTTTAGGTTTTATTTTTTGCAACCATAAAATAACGTTCCCATAACGTTGTAGGGTGGTTATTTTTAAATAACCTAAAAATAACTTATACAGAACGTTATTTTTTGGTTATTTTTTTCGAACCATAAAATAATGTTCCCATAACGTTGCAGGGTGGTTATTTTTAAATAACCTAAAAATAACTTATACAGAACGTTATTTTTTGGTTATTTTTTTCGAACCATAAAATAATGTTCCCATAACGTTGCAGGGTGGTTGTTTTTAAAATAACCTAAAAAGAACTTATACAGAACGTTATTTTTTGGTTATTTTTTGGTTATTTTTTTGGAACCATAAAATAACGTTCCCATAACGTTGCAGGGTGGTTATTTTTAAAATAACCTAAAAATAACTTATACAGAACGTTATTTTTTGGTTATTTTTTGGTTATTTTTTTTGGAACCATAAAATAACGTTCCCATAACGTTGCAGGGTGGTTATTTTTAAAATAACCTAAAAATAACTTATACAGAACGTTATTTTTTGGTTATTTTTTTGGAACCATAAAATAACGTTCTCATAACGTTGCAGGGTGGTTATTTTTAAATAACCTAAAAATAACTTATACAGAACGTTATTTTTTGGTTATTTTTTGGTTATTTTCTGGAACCATAAAATAACCTAAAAATAACTTATACATAACGTTCTCTAATGGTTATTTTTTGGTTATGTTTTTTTTTAGGAAATGAAGTGAATGCATAATTAAACCCATTATTCCTTGTGTGCACGTCAAATATGCGCGTGCTTGTCTTTAAAAATAAAGAAATCAAAGTTGCAATACTCATTTATGTTTGTTTTTTATATTTCTCTGCATATTTATTTTTGTATTTATTTATTTATGTTTGTTTTATATATTTCTTTGTACATGTATTTATTTATTTTTAATTTTTGCACTCCTCGTCCTCCATACCTTTGAGCCAATCGGATGTCAGGAAAACGAGGATCAGTCTAAGTTGGGAGGGGCCGCTCTTATCCCCCCTCAAGATTGGAAGTATTGGTTTGTCCCAGCCTGAAACCCAACACACACAAACACACAGGCAGCGTTCCGCTGTAGCTGAGCGGCCGGTTAGGCCGGCACAGTAGCGCAACGTAAAAAACAACAACTTTTTGACCTCCGGCCGGTTGAGACACCCCTCGCTGCAGACTGTAGCGCGGTGACATCACGTACTGACGTCAGGTATGTTCTACGTATCGTATGTCTTTAATGCGCATGTACAAAATATTTCACTTTAATCAGTAGGTGGCGGTAATGCGCCTAAAAGTTTAATGCCAACCTTAATAATACAGCGAAGAAGTTGTTTTTCTCGTCTGCAATTCTGGATTAGCGTTTTCTCGAAAGGGATAACTTCGATTGCGGTAAATCGATTACATAAAATAAATATTTATGCTTTATGTTTGCTTTTAGTTGTTATTAAACATTATTTCGGTTCAAAAGTGTACATTCGAACTTTTTGCTTATAAAACTAATTTTGTTTCTCCCCAGTAGTTTTTTACATTCACACATCATGTTGAGGAATTTAGTTTCCCTATATTTATCAAAGAAATTTTACGTTCATGTGATGGGTAAAACCTGTTTATGTGAGATATACAAAAAGCAAACCTTTAATTCATTGCATATGTGATTTTCTAGATGCATGTTTAGGGATACTGGAAGGCGTAACTTACAGAAAACAGTCACCAAGTACAGTCCAGCTAAGCCAGTTAGTTATTTTTTGCATAACTGTTTGTTTTAATTTATTATTTTTAGGACTTAAAAGAGAGACACATAATATGTAAGTGTTTAATTTTCTAACTAATACATGCCTTAAAGGAAACCGGACCAGAGAATGAATTGATGCCATCTGTTTGAACCACAGTGCTCAGGATAGTCTGACTATCCAGGGCCCAGGTCAGGAAACAGACAGATCGGCTTACCCATCAGTCTGTTAGCTGCCTTGACATGTCAAGATCACATATATCCCAGCACATAGAGCCTTTTTACCAGAGTACCAACACATCTCGACTGTGTCTGTTCCTCGATCAAATAAATACAGAGCACCGTCTACCTCGTCTCGTACAAATCTTATTAACATAAAATTAGAACACAATACACTAAAAGATGAAACTCAAATGTTAAAATTCGGCCTTCTTAACATTAGATCGCTTACCAATAAAGAACCTATTATCAATGAAATAATTACTGACCAAAACTTAGATGCACTCTGTTTAACAGAGACCTGGCTTAAAGCAGACGATTACATCAGTTTAAACGAATCCACCCCACAAGACTATTATTATAAACACGTCCCTCGCCTAAAAGGGAGAGGGGGTGGTGTAGCTACAATATACAACAAAATGTTCAAAGTAAACCATAAATCAGAACTAAAATTTAATTCGTTTGAAATAATACTGTTAAACATGGAAATAACTGATCGTAACAACAAACAGCTTTCGTTCATTTTAGCTACCATATATAGGCCTCCGGGCCACCACACAGATTTTCTTAAAGAAATAGCAGACTTCCTATCTGAGCTTACAGTCACTGTAGACAAAGCTCTTATCGTTGGTGATTTTAACATCCATGTGGATAACTCAAAAGATGCATTAGGACGTGCGTTTATGGATGTTCTAAATTCTCTCGGTATTAAACAAAACGTGTCTGGACCCACGCATACTCGTAAGCACACATTAGACTTAATTCTGTCACTCGGACTCAATATTAATGACATCGAAATATCACCCCAGAGCGATGCCGTTTCAGACCATTGCCTTGTGTCATACACAATACTTCTAGATAGGACCGCTCAGTCTACAACATGCTACAGATTAGCCAGAACAATAATTTCCACCACTAAAGATAGCTTTATTAGCACTCTTCCAGACCTGTCTCAAATGAAACATGTAGCAGATAACCGTGAAGATCTGGATATTATAATAGAAAACCTGAACAACGTTTGCTCTAGCACGATGGATGCCGTTGCTCCCATACGAAAAAAGAGAATCAAAGGAAAAACGCCAGCTCCATGGTACGACCATCATACTGCAGCCCTTAAAAAAGTAGCTAGAAAAATGGAAAGAAACTACCGAAACACAAAGTTAGAAGTATGGCGTTCAGCATGGAAAGAGAGTGTTCAACACTACAGACAGGCTATTAAAACCGCCAGATCTACCTATCTCAGTACGCTTATTAAAGAAAATCATAACAACCCTCGTTTCCTCTTTAGCACAGTTGCGAAACTGACTAGAAACAAAGAACAAACAGAAACCAATAGTAAATTCCAACACAATAGTAACGACTTCATGAACTTCTTTACTAACAAAATTATTTCTATTAGGGAAAACATAGAAACTACGCAAGCAGCCACCACTCAACCCAATAGTACATTTACCACTAGATTATCATACGAACATCTTGAGTCATTTAAACCTACTACAATAGAAGAGCTCTCTAAATTAGTAACGTCATCTAAATCATCGTCCTGTATATTAGACCCCATTCCCACAAAATTACTAAAAGAGGTATTTCATGTAGTGTCCGACTCGGTACTAAATATCTTTAACTCATCGCTAGAATTAGGATACGTTCCAACAGCTTTCAAACTAGCAGTTATTAGACCGCTCATTAAAAAACCAAACCTTGACCAGGGAGATCTTAATAACTTTAGACCAATCTCAAATCTACCTTTTCTTTCTAAAATATTAGAAAAAATAGTGGCAAGCCAGCTACGCACATTCATAGCGAATAATAATACATATGAAAAGTTCCAATCAGGATTCAGGCCCCACCATAGCACAGAGACAGCGCTGCTTAGAGTTACAAATGACCTCCTATTAACATCCGATCGTGGTAAAATCTCAATCCTTATATTACTAGACCTTAGTGCAGCCTTCGACACAATAGATCACAGAATCCTATTCAATAGACTAGAAAACTATGTTGGCATCAGTGGTCAGGCGTTAGCCTGGTTTAGATCGTATCTAACCAATCGATATCACTTTGTTTATGTAAATGAGGAAGAGTCACATCACTCCCCCGTTAAATACGGCGTACCTCAGGGATCAGTTCTAGGCCCTATCCTATTCTCGTTATATATGTTACCTCTAGGAGACATTATCAGGAAACATAACATAAGTTTTCACTGCTATGCGGATGATACCCAGCTTTACATCTCGTCACATCCTAGCGAAACCCACCAGTTTGCTAAGCTAACAGACTGCATTAGTGATATTAGGGACTGGATGGCACATAACTTTCTTATGCTAAACTCCAATAAGACAGAGATACTTATTATTGAACCAAATCGCTCCAAACATAATATGTCAGATTACAAGTTGCCCATAGATGGCTGCACGGTGGTGCCATCTTCCACGGTTAAGAATTTAGGCGTAATGTTTGACAGCAATCTATCTTTCGATAGTCATATCTCCAACGTCTGCCGCACAGCATTTTTCCATCTTAGAAATATCTCAAAAATACGCCATATGCTGTCTGCATCAGATGCAGAAAAGCTTATCCATGCTTTTATGACCTCTAGATTAGACTACTGTAACTCGTTACTCGGGGGATGCCATGCAAATCAGGTAAACAAGCTACAGCTGGTTCAAAACGCCGCCGCAAGAGTGCTTACTCGATCTAAAAAGTATGACCACATTAGTCCAATTCTGGCATCTTTACACTGGCTACCAGTTAAATATCGCATACAATTTAAAGTATTACTAATCACCTACAAAGCCTTAAATGGCCTAGCGCCCTCGTATATAAAAGAACTACTATCAGAATACAATCCACCACGTAAACTGCGATCACAAAATTCGGGTTACTTAATTATCCCTAGAATATCAAAAGTGTCTAAAGGTGGTAGATCCTTTTCCTACTTAGCCCCTAAGCTCTGGAATGATTTACCAAATAATGTTCGAGTATCAGACACAGTCGATCAATTTAAATCTAAACTTAAGACATTCTTCTTTAACAAAGCATTCACATAGAATGTCCAGTAAATGTACTTTTCCCGCAGTAGTTATTTTGTCTAGAACACAGCACTCACATACCTCATACGGGTAATTTACTCTTGCCGCAATAGTTAGCCTGTCTGGAACCGAGCTGAATTAAACCACTATAATGTATGACACTTGCATTACATGCGAACGGCCCCTACGCTAATAGAATTCTGTTTTTGTCTCCCTGTCTCGTCCTCGACTCTGAGGACAATGAGACAAACAGACTCAGTTCCTGTTGCTGTGAAGGTCATCGCACCACTAATCAACTGGCTGTCCTTCAACGTGACGCCCAACCGATGCGCGACCAACGGCTGAACCAGTTTAATCCGCTTACACGCTTCCTATCCCTACCGTGTCTATATATTATAAATATAAATATTAATCTCTCCCTAGGGTTTTTTGTCCTTCTAGGATTTTTTCCCATTGGGTTTTCTCCTAGGGGGTTTTTTAGTCCCAGGGAGAGTCAGCCAACTTTGGCTTAACTTAGCACTTTACTGTATACGTTACATTATTAATATGCTCGCTTACACGTTTTTTTATCCTTAGCCGCTATATTCTACTTCTTATACTATGTATTGATTTTCAATGTTCTCCTCTACATCTACTCATGTAAAGCTGCTTTGCAACAATTAACAATTGTGAAAAGCGCTATATAAATAAAATTGAATTGAATTGAATTGAATTGTTTCTTATTGAATTGGTTCACTTTTATTTCTTGACAGGGCGTAATAGTTAAAATGTTCACACCATTGTAAATATACTTGATTACTTGACCAAGGTATAAACTGTCAATCTATCTGTTTCTCTTTTTATTGTCTAATGAAGTTGCATTTTAAACTGACTGTTGGCTATTTTTGACAGATGTCACCTGAGATCCTGTGGCAGATCATGATGGGAGTAGTCAAGGTTGATGGCGATGTGGCTGTCTTGAGGCTTGCACTCAAATGCTAGATGTTTAGGGACATTGTCAGTGAGCCCAAATTTAAAGAACAGGCTCACTTTTTGTGGCTTGACAGTAAGTTCTTTAAATCCTTAATGTGGAGTACTCTAAAAATTATTTAAGAAAACTCTTTGTCTGTCTACATCTTTATTCTCTGGTAGACTGTATTGCCTTCAAAACCTTTCAACTTTCAGCTAGAAAAGTACCCTGAACTTAAAATTGTACTAAGCATATCTTTGTCTAGCATGTGTAAAGTAATCTCATTTAAAATGTTTTCCTTATATGACTCTGTTAACAGGATATGTTAATGCCGTTTGTTATAATAATTGAATATGGTTTGATCTGTATTTTGTCTAAATTAGTTCATGAGAACTAGATTGTGTTCTACAGACAACAGTTTTTGATGCCCTACTGTCTGACTCAATGCTTCCACTGTGGAGAAATCTTCAAAGACTGTCCACCTGGCAATGTTGGGGAAAAAATATTTACATAAGTTACATAATAATATACGAGCATATATTTGACATGACTTTAATTCTCCTATTCATTAAAACTTGTAAGTATACAAGTACTGTATAGGTTTTGTCTTTATTTCACTTGATAGTACTTGATGCTAGTATTGCATCCCTAAGTTGATGTTTCGAATTAAAGTGCAGTTCACCCCACAGATCTTTCATATTATGATGCTAAACAGGCTCTTTAATAAGACTTAGGTCAGATGATGATGGGGGTCACACATTGTTTGATTTCTTTCTTGTTTTAATAATTAAAATAGTCAGTGATGCTTTTTGCAGTATGGGATGGTATATTATCCTCCATGAAAGTAAATTTATTTCAGAAGACATAATTCCTTCTATCTCATAGTAAAAAAACCTATGTTTTAGGAACTCTACATATCTTCTAGATGTCCATTTGACCCTCCCCCCCAATGTCATGTTTGAACATAGTGGCTATTCACCAATAATCCAGAATGACATTCATCTATACTATTTACTGTATTTTTGCATGTCAATAAATAAAATTGTTTAAAAATAGTCTTTGTGTATTCTTAGCTCACATCAAATGAATTATTTTTGCAAGTTTTGGTTTGGGGAGGGGTAGAAATACAGCTTTATTTCTTGGGATTCCAGAGACACCAGCAGGTTTAAACATGTTTGCTTCTTAACTGTGTTTTTTAATGATGCCTTTTTCTAATATTTTCCTAAAAATATATTTTAAAAAGCCTTATAGTCAAATCTTTCTGTACTTTGAATCACTCATGAATCTTATAATAGTTCAATGATTTCTGTTTAGGTCCACCAAATAAATTGTTATACGAAATAATTTACTTTTTTACGATAATGCACACTTTTTTTATACCCATATTGTATGAGGACCACAACTTGCTCTATAATATGGAACAGCATATTTCAAAGTATTAAAATATCTTGACGTTTTTATTTCATTTAAATATAACAGCATCCACACTGTCATAACTGTTGAGGGTGAAATACAATTTGAAAACTTACTGGCTGTATTGGAAAAATAAACAAAAATGGCAAGTGCATAATAATTTAGGAACGCGGTGTATTATATCCTGTATATCGTTTCGTGTGTCGTATTTATAAAACGAAGCAACATGTGTTATCATGGAGATTTTGATGTGTAAATAAAGGATGCGGAGACTGAAAACATACTGTACGTAGTTGATTAAACTTTAAAGTACTTTACCATAAATGTCTAACTTTTTTGAAGGCAACAAATATGCCCAAAAATATAAAACCCATAAAAGAACCATATGACAGAGGGAAGATTAATGTTCACTGTTCCGGTATACAAAATAGAGTTTGCTCTGTTCACACGCGTTTAAAAAAAGTAACTTCAAAATACAACCGATAATGCTGAGTTTGCTCTGTAATTCCCTATAATTGTTTTTATGCGTCTCAAAGGCGTGTCACACGACGTTAAAAGACATGAATATTAAAGACATACCATGCGTCACTCTGCGCATGCGCACCGAAGACATACATGACGTCAGTACGTGACGTCACCGCGCTACAGTCTGCAGCGAGGACTACTTGGGCCGGAAAAAAAAAAAAAAAAAAAAAAAAAAAAAAAAAAAAAAGACTACTTGGGCCGGTTCGGCCTGAAATGGACCGGCCGTTCGGGATTGCTCCCGAAATTCCCGATTGGCAAGTCCGCATATCATGGAAAATTACGTGCGTGCACGCGCATGTCCCAGATAACACGATCCTCAGCTGAACCAACACTAGCAGACGGTTCAGTTCTTCTGTCTAAGTCTGTTCCCCCTATATTTCCCTTTACTGTTATGTTTCTTGTAACGTAATTAAAACGCTATGTTTATTTTTTTTAATAGATTACAAGTTTAAAAGGCTAGCTACTGAGATGTGTGCATGATGTATATATATTGTTTTTATTGGTAAATTAATTATTTTTACAGTATGAATCGCTATACATATAAAAGCAATACTATCATGTTTAATACATTTTATTGTATATTTAATCATTTTTCTGTTTTTATTAATTCTTCCTTAAATGTATAGCCTACGTGTTTGTTCTAAAACGATTATAAAACGATCAAGTTTACATACAAATTAATATGCATAGGCCTGCTTATATATTAATAACACTTCACATCGTGAAATTTCGAATAAAAATCCCTTAATGCAATGTAGATAAATGAACCTAACTTACCGTTAATGAATAAAGAGATGATAAAGAGTAAAGGGATCGTCTTCATGTTGTTGTAGGTGTCTTTCATGAACTGGGTTTTCATCCTAACGTGAAGTCAATCTTTTTTTAAAAAAATCGCAAAAACGGAAAATAAACAAATGAGAATTAGGTGCATTTCCATCAAGTTGTTTGAGTAAGGCACGCGTGGAAAATGGAGACAGGACTGTTGTATAGCAGTGCAGCAAACTGAATGCAGCAAGGGCTGGCGCAAAATCAACCAGTGACGAAGCTGTTAAAGTGTGTATGTGTGTGTGCAGGGGCGTCATGCACCAATTTTTTTAAAGGGCCAGGCTACCGGTAAGTGTATGAGGAAGAAAGCATTCTTATATTAACAGTTTTATGCACAAAATATGGGACACGTTGTTACACATAACGATTCAGGGATCATGTTTTCCATGGCAATCCCATATTAACCTGAAGAGTTGCAAACTTGTAACCGTATAGTGTATGTAGTTTAACAGACTGCTCATAAAATAATAATATAATTGCTTACAGTAGTAAGCTTTTTTGTTTGCGTTTTTTGTAATGGCTGTTAAATAAGTAGCCTATAATGTGTTAAACTGGAGTGCTGTAGTAGATTGGGAAGAAATCTGATGGTTCAGTATTTTACTTACCCAGTCAGAATTTTCACTGACATCAAAAAAAGTAAAAATAGTAAAATACAAATAAAATAGGCCTAATCTATATTTGTTGTTTCTGACATGTATAGCCCTAATAAATATCAAGCCTAAGATTAAAAGTGCCAAAGGATGTGTTGCCATAATATGTTAAATTGTTCTTTGATAATTACATAGAAGGTATGTGGCTTTATTAAGTGCAAAAAATATCCAGAAACGTTTTTTACATGTCCATTTACAACCCTAGAATTTGTCATTTGAATGAAATGGTCTATTTTTGCTCTATTTGAAAGGGTCATGAATAATAATGCTGAGCTCTGCTCTGAGGCTCATGCCAGAAGCTCACATTAGTAAACAGACCTTATATTCTGAGCCCTTATCAGACGAAAATACAAATTTTGAGTAACAACTAATTGTTAACTAATAGAACTTCAGCTTTGTTTTTAGCATTTTAACAAATTTTTAAATTAATGTGTAATTTAATGTTGGGGCATACATCTCGACTTAGATCAAGAGTCTTTCCCCCTAAAATTTAGAAATATTAGAAAATTTAGACTATTTTGTAGACATCTTTTGAAAATGAAACAATTGCGTAAGTTTGAGGAAGATAAAATTAATTAATTTTTTTAATTATTTTTTAAAAAGGAAGTCAGAGTTGCGTTAATATATATATACTTTTTTTGTTTAAAAAAAAGAAAAAAATACATAATTATGAGAAGTGCCCTTTATTTCACTTGAGCCCCTGCCCCTCAAAATGTCTGTGCACGTCCCTAGCAGGCAGCACAATGTTTCAAGGGAAAAAATAAAAAACAACTTATAAATAACCAACAGTAGCTTGTCTACAGTATATTAATCCACTTGAAAACACAGAACTCAATATAAACTGAATTAGTAACAGAATTTGTTTTTACGTTATTTACGTTGCGTAAACGTAGATCCGAACAATGATATGTCATTCATCGTCACCAAAATGCATGACGTAAAAGGGTCATAGGCTACGACAGATTCAACAGGTAGTGATTTTACTAAAGAACTCGTTTGAGAGATTGTTATTTAATGAGAAAATGGCCATCAAACAACATGGCACAATACAAAATTGCATGTGTTGTCATTTAAGTGTAAATATTCCAACAACAGTAAATCATACAGCCTATGAAAGGCAGAGTCTGCCCCCCTAGTAAAAAGTTGACTGGAGTAATACTCCTGACCAGGCCAGCTGACAGTCTTGCCTGGGCCCGGGACAAGATAATTGTGTGTGCGTTTGAGTGACTACATTATGCATGTGTGTGTGTGTGTGTGGTGAGAGTGGTTTTTGAGTAATCTATTTTGTTATTTTTGCAGCATTAATGTTATTTTCTTTCGTTTTGTTTCTTTTCGTTTTGTCAACTGTGTGGAATATTGTGAGTATTTGTTATCGAAGAAGTTGTTTTAGTATATTGGCCAAACTGTATTTGTACTTGGTTGGGTATTTGTTGGTGGGTTCGCCCGGGTCGGCGGGTTCGCCTGAGTCGGCCGGTTCGCCCAAATCTGCACAGACTGCTTGAACTTTGGCAGCAAATAAGGTGACTATAAATTGTAAAACATAACCCACCAAACTGGTAAGTGATTTGACATCATTACCACAATAGTTGGACATGATTTTCATAATTTCATTCACTGAATGAAATTCAGAAATTCCGCCCCCCCACCCCAATTTTCAAAAACTCATCTATAGACGAATCACAAGAATGGTCTATTTTGGATCCAAAACAGTGAATTTCGCTGAAAGGTAACAACATGTGATGATGTCATACAAGTTCAGTGGAAACATCAGAGAGAAAAAAACACAGAGGTGTGAAACTGGAAGTATGAAGCACATGAAGAGCTCACAGAGTCGTTTTCATCTCATTCACTGTAGACGACAACACAACACCTGATGAAGAAAATGTTTCTTTATCTCTCTTTGTGTTTCTGCTGTCTGACAGGTGAGTTATAAACATAACATTAGGCTATATCATTTTTATATCATTTTTTGGGAGCGGTTAATAATAATAATAATAAATATAGCTGCAAGCAGCGATACCGGGGTCAAGCCAAACATGGCAAAAATGATTCATACGTGATGACGGTCATGATTCAAGATCTAAGTTTGCATAAGTTTTAGGGAAAAAATTGCAATTTTTGTATCTTGAGACCACTAGGTGGCACTGTGCCGAAACAATAGATGGTGCCTCAGGCCATGACTGTGATGACACATACCAAATTTAGTGTAAATACGATAAAGCGATACGGAGATATAGCCTTAAATGACTTGACCACTAGGGGGCACTGACCAAAACAATAGATGGTGACTCAGGTCATGATTGTCATGACACCCACCAAATTTGGTGTAAATACAATAAAGAGATGCAGAGATATAGCTTCAAATCTCTTGGCCACTAGGGGGCGCCAAAAAGTTTACAAGCCCTCTCAGAACATGTTGCTGATGAACCATACCAAGTTTCATAACAATACGCAATTGCGTTTCTGAAATGCTTGAACTTAAAAAAAACTCAAAATGGCCGACACACAAAATGGCCGACCAAAAACCATTTGGTATCGTTTGACTCGGCATGCCTCACGAAATTTAACAAGACTACTCTCATAATTTTACATTTAAGTTTGCAGTAGTTATAAGCAAAAATAGAAATTTTTATATCTCGTGACCACTAGGGGGCGCTGTGACGAAACGGTGCATGCACCCTTACGTCATCACTGTTATGACATATACCAGGTCTCATATCAATACGCAAAAGTTTTGCGAAGATACAGGCTCAAACACATTTTGGCGTGCTCGCCCTCGCATTCTTTGATGTGTTATACGACAACGAATAGGTCTACCGAAAAGCTTTTGATAACTTTTTGTCTAGAGTGTCTCTAGATGATGCGTACCAAAAATCAAGCCAATCAAACAAGCGCTCTAGGAGGAGTTCGAAAAAGTAGGTGTTCAATATAATTCAAAATGGCCGACAGGAAGTAGGTTTGACTCAGACATATTTGGTACCGTCGGACTTAGCACGAGCCAAGGAATCAATAGAGTGAAGTCTCATGTCAGTGTGGCAAATGAATCAAATGCTATAAAGATTTTAAACAATTTCTTTACATATCCTGACCACTAGGTGGCGCTGTCCTAAAGATTTATAGGTGCGCTCAGAACATGTCACTGATGAACCATGCCAAATTTCGTAGCGATACGCCATTTTGTTTGTGAAATACTGAACTTAATGAGAAAATTCAAAATGGCCGACACCCAAAATGGCCGACCGAAAACCGTTTGTTATCGTTTGACTCGGCATGCCTCAAGGAATCTAACAAAACCACCTTCATGATTTTAGACTCAAGTTTGAAGTAGTTATAAGCAAAAATAAGCATTTTTCGAATCTCGTGACCACTAGGTGGCGCTAAGACGAAACGTTGCAGGCACCCTCAGGTCATCACTGTAATGACATATACCAAGTTTCGTGTCGATACACAAAAGTTTTGCGAAGATACGGCCTCACGTCCGTTTTGGCGTGCTCGCCGCCTTATATGTTGTCACTGTATACGAGAACGCATTGGTCTATCAAAAAGCTTTTGATAACTTTTTGTCTGGGGTGTCTCTAGATGCTACATACCAAATGACATGCAAATCGGACAAACGCTCTAGGAGGAGTTCGAAAAAGTAGGTTTTACGGAAAATTCAAAATGGCGGAAAGATGTGCATGACACAAATGACATCAATGTGTGCAATTGAATCATCATGAGCCAAGGATTCAGAGGAAACAAGAATTTATTGTCTAGGACTCACGGGTCAGAAGTTATGAGCATGAACATAAGTGGATTTTTGGACTGTTGGTGGCGCTAGAGGGTTTGAGTTAGACACACCAATGTTGCTATAGTAACTTCTAAGACTGTCCTCTACATGTGTGCCAAATTACATAACTTTCCTACGTACGGTTCTATGGGCTGCCATTGACTTCAATGGCGGAAGAACTAGGATGAATAATAATAAGAAAACTAAATATAGCTGCAAGCAGCGATACCGGGGTCAAGCCAAACATGGCAAAAATGATTCATACGTGATGACGGTCATGATTCAAGATCTAAGTTTGCATTAGTTTTAGGGAAAAAAATTGCAATTTTTTGTATCTTGAGACCCCTAGGTGGCACTGTGCCGAAACAATAGATGGTGCCTCAGGCCATGACTGTGATGACACATACCAAATTTAGTGTAAATACGATAAAGCGATACGGAGATATAGCCTTAAATGACTTGACCACTAGGGGGCACTGACCAAAACAATAGATGGTGACTCAGGTTATGATTGTGATGACACCCACCAAATTTGGTGTAAATACGATAAAGAGATGCAGAGATATAGCTTCAAATCTCTTGACCACTAGGGGGCGCCAAAAAGTTTACAAGCCCTCTCAGAACATGTTGCTGATGAACCATACCAAGTTTCATAACAATACGCAATTGCGTTTCTGAAATGCTTGAACTTAAAAAAAACTCAAAATGGCCGACACACAAAATGGCCGACCAAAAACCATTTGGTATCGTTTGACTCGGCATGCCTCACGAAATCTAACAAGACTACTCTCATAATTTTACATTTAAGTTTGCAGTAGTTATAAGCAAAAATAGAAATTTTTATATCTCGTGACCACTAGGGGGCGCTGTGACGAAACGGTGCATGCACCCTTACGTCATCACTGTTATGACATATACCAGGTCTCATATCAATACGCAAAAGTTTTGCGAAGATACAGGCTCAAACACATTTTGGCGTGCTCGCCCTCGCATTCTTTGATGTGTTATACGACAACGGATAGGTCTACCGAAAAGCTTTTGATAACTTTTTGTCTAGAGTGTCTCTAGATGATGCGTACCAAAAATCAAGCCAATCAAACAAGCGCTCTAGGAGGAGTTCGAAAAAGTAGGTGTTCAATATAATTCAAAATGGCCGACAGGAAGTAGGTTTGACTCAGACATATTTGGTACCGTCGGACTTAGCACGAGCCAAGGAATCAATAGAGTGAAGTCTCATGTCAGTGTGGCAAATGAATCAAATGCTATAAAGGTTTTAAACAATTTCTTTACATATCCTGACCACTAGGTGGCGCCGTCCTAAAGATTTATAGGTGCGCTCAGAACATGTCACTGATGAACCATGCCAAATTTCGTAGCGATACGCCATTTTGTTTGTGAAATACTGAAATTAATGAGAAAATTCAAAATGGCCGACACCCAAAATGGCCGACCGAAAACCGTTTGTTATCCTTTGACTCGGCATGCCTCAAGGAATCTAACAAAACCACCTTCATGATTTTAGACTCAAGTTTGAAGTAGTTATAAGCAAAAATAAGCATTTTTCGAATCTCGTGACCACTAGGTGGCGCTGAGACGAAACGTTGCAGGCACCCTCAGGTCATGACTGTAATGACATATACCAAGTTTCGTGTCGATACACAAAAGTTTTGCGAAGATACGGCCTCACGTCCGTTTTGGCGTGCTCGCCGCCTTATATGTTGTCACTGTATACGAGAACGCATTGGTCTATCAAAAAGCTTTTGATAACTTTTTGTCTGGGGTGTCTCTAGATGCTACATACCAAATGACATGCAAATCGGACAAACGCTCTAGGAGGAGTTCGAAAAAGTAGGTTTTACGGAAAATTCAAAATGGCGGAAAGATGTGCATGACACAAATGACATCAATGTGTGCAATTGAATCATCATGAGCCAAGGATTCAGAGGAAACAAGAATTTATTGTCTAGGACTCACGGGTCAGAAGTTATGAGCATGAACATAAGTGGATTTTTGGACTGTTGGTGGCGCTAGAGGGTTTGAGTCAGACACACCAATGTTGCTATAGTAACTTCTAAGACTGTCCTCTACATGTGTGCCAAATTACATAACTTTCCTACATACGGTTCTATGGGCTGCCATTGACTTCAATGGCGGAAGAACTAGGATGAATAATAATAAGAAAACTAACAATAACAATAGGTGTCTACGCCACTTCGTGGCTTGACCCCTAAATATAGCTGCAAGCAGCGATACCGGGGTCAAGCCAAACATGGCAAAAAATGATTCATACGTGATGACTGCCATGATTTAACATCTAAGTTTGCATTAGTTTTATGAAAAAAAGCAATTTTTTCGTATCTTGAGACCACTAGGTGGCACTGTGCCGAAGGAATAGATGGTGCCTCAGGTCATGACTGTGATGACACCCACCAAATTTGGTGTAAATACAATAAAGCGATACGGAGATATAGCCTTAAATGACTTGACCACTAGGGGGCACTGACCAAAAAATAAATTGTGACTCAGGTCTTGATTGTGATGACACCCACCAAATTTGGTGTAAATACAATAAAGAGATGCAGAGATATAGCCTTAAATGACTTGACCACTAGGGGGCACTGACCAAAAAATAAATTGTGACTCAGGTCTTGATTGTGATGACACCCACCAAATTTGGTGTAAATACGATAAAGAGATGCAGAGATATAGCTTCAAATCTCTTGACCACTAGGGGGCACCGAAAAGTTTACAAGTCCTCCCAGAACATGTTGCTGATGAACCATACCAAGTTTCATAACAATACACAATTGCGTTTCTGAAATACTTGAACTTAAAGAAAATTCAAAATGGCCGACACACAAAATGGCCGACCAAAAACCATTTGGTATCGTTTGACTCGGCATGCCTCATGAAATCTAACAAGACCAGTCTCATAATTTTACATTCAAATTTGCAGTAGTTATAAGCAAAAATAGACATTTTTTATATCTCGTGACCAGTAGGGGGCAGGGTGACGAAATGGTGCATGCACCCTCAGGTCATCACTGTTATGACATATACCAAGTCTCATATTAATACGCAAAAGTTTTGCGAAGATACAGGCTCAAACACATTTTGGCGTGCTCGCCCTCGCATTCTTGGATGTGTTATACGACAACGGATAGGTCTACCGAAAATCTTTTGATAACTTTTTGTCTAGACTGTCTCTAGATGATGCATACCAAAAATCAAGTCAATCACACGAGCGCTCTAGGAGGAGTTCGAAAAAGTAGCTGTTCAATATAAATCAAAATGGCCGACAGGAAGTAGGTTTGACTCTGACATATTTGGTACAGTTGGACTCAGCATGAGCCAAGGAATCAATAGAGTGAAGTCTTATGTCATAGTGGCAATTTAATCAAATGATATAAAGATTTAAAAAATTTATTTTACATATCCTGACCACTAGGTGGCGCCGTCCTAAAGATTTATAGGTGCGCTCAGAACGAACATGTCACTGATGAACCATGCCTAATTTCGTAGCGATACGCCAATCTGTTTTTGAAATACTGAACTTAATGAGAAAATTCAAAATGGCCGACACCCAAAATGGCCGACCGAAAACTGTTTGGTATCGTTTGACTTGGCATGCCTCAAGGAATCTAACAAGACCACCTTCATGATTTTAGACTCAAGTTTGAAGTAGTTATAAGCAAAAATAGGCATTTTTCGAATCTCGTGACCACTAGGTGGCGCTGCGACGAAACGTTGCAGGCACCCTCAGGTCATGACTGTAATGACAAATACCAAGTTTCTTGTCGATACAATAAAGTTTTGCGAAGATACGGCCTCACGTCCGTTTTGGCGTGCTCGCCGCCATCTATGTTGTCAATTTATACGAGAACGCATTGGTCTATCAAAAAGCTTTTGATAACTTTTTGTCTGGGGTGTCTCTAGATGCTACATACCAAAGGACATGCAAATCGGACGAACGCTCTAGGAGGAGTTCGAAAAAGTAGGTTTTACAGAAAATTCAAAATGGCGGAAAGATTTGCATGACACAAATGACATCAATGTGTGCAATTGAATCATCATGAGCAAAGGATTCAGAGGAACCAAGAATTTAGTTTCTAGGACTCACGGGTCAGAAGTTATGAGCATGAACATAAGTGGACTTTTGGACTGTTGGTGGCGCTAGAGGGTTTGAGTTAGACACACCTATGTTGCTATAGTAACTTCTAAGACTGTCCTCTACATGTGTGCCAAATTGCATAACTTTCCTACGTACGGTTCTATGGGCTACCATTGACTTCAATGGCGGAAGAGGAAACATAATAATAATAATAATAATAATAATAATAATAAGAAAACTAACAATAACAATAGGTGTCTACGCCACTTCGTGGCTTGACCCCTAAATATAGCTGCAAGCAGCGATACCGGGGTCAAGCCAAACATGGCAAAAAATGATTCATACGTGATGACTGCCATGATTTAACATCTAAGTTTGCATTAGTTTTATGAAAAAAACAATTTATTCGTATCTTGAGACCACTAGGTGGCACTGTGCTGAAAGAATAGATGGTGCCTCAGGTCATGACTGTGATGACACAAACCAAATTTAGTGTAAATACAATAAAGCGATACGGAGATATAGCCTTAAATGACTTGACCACTAGGGGGCACTGCCCAAAAATAAATTGTGACTCAGGTCTTGATTGTGATGACACCCACCAAATTTGGTGTGAATACAATAAAGAGATGCAGAGATATAGCCTTAAATGACTTGACCACTAGGGGGCACTGACCAAAAAATAAATTGTGACTCAGGTCTTGTTTGTGATGACACCCACCAAATTTGGTGTAAATACGATAAAGAGATGCAGAGATATAGCTTCAAATCTCTTGACCACTAGGGGGCACCGAAAAGTTTACAAGTCCTCCCAGAACATGTTGCTGATGAACCATACCAAGTTTCATAACAATACGCAATTGCGTTTCTGAAATACTTAAACTTAAAGAAAAATTCAAAATGGCCGACACACAAAATGGCCGACCAAAAACCATTTGGTATCGTTTGACTCGGCATGCCTCATGAAATCTAACAAGACCAGTCTCATAATTTTACATTCAAATTTGCAGTAGTTATAAGCAAAAATAGACATTTTTTTATATATCGTGACCAGTAGGGGTCAGTGTGGCGAAATGGTGCATGCACCCTCAGGGCATCACTGTTATGACATTTACCAAGTCTCATATTAATACGCATAAGTTTTGCGAAGATACAGGCTCAAACACATTTTGACGTGCTCGCTCTCGCATTCTTTGATGCGTTATACGACAACGGATAGGTCTACCGAAAATCTTTTGATAACTTTTTGTATAGAGTGTCTATAGACGATGCATACCAAAAATCAAGCCAATCACACGAGCGCTCTAGAAGGAGTTCGAAAAAGTAGCTGTTCAATATAATTCAAAATGGCCGACAGGAAGTAGGTTTGACTCAGACATATTTGGTACAGTCGGACTCAGCATGAGCCAAGGAATCAATAGAGTGAAGTCTTATGTCATAGTGGCAATTTAATCAAATGATATAAAGATTTAAAAAAATTGTTTTACATATCCTGACCACTAGGTGGCGCCGTCCTAAAGATTTATAGGTGCGCTCAGAACATGTCACTGATGAACCATGCCAAATTTCGTAGCGATACGCCATTCTGTTTGTGAAATACTGAGCTTAATGAGAAAATTCAAAATGGCCGACACCCAAAATGGCCGAGCGAAAACCGTTTGGTATCGTTTGACTCGGCATGCCTCAAGGAATCTAACAAGACCACCTTCATGATTTTAGACTCAAGTTTGAAGTAGTTATAAGCGAAAATAAGCATTTTTCGAATCTCGTAACCACTAGGTGGCGCTGTGACGAAACGTTGCAGGCACCCTCAGGTCATGACTGTTATGACATATACCAATTTTCGTGTCGATACAATAAAGTTTTGCGAAGATAAGGCCTCACGTCCGTTTTGGCGTGCTCGCCGCCATATATTTTGTCAATTTATATGAGAACGCATTGGTCTATCAAAAAGCTTTTGATAACTTTTTGTCTTGGGTGTCTCTAGATGCTACATACCAAAGGACATGCAAATCGGACAAACGGTCTAGGAGGAGTTCGAAAAAGTAGGTTTTTCAAAAAATTCAAAATGGCGGAAAGATGTGCATGACACAAATGACATCAATGTGTGCATTTGAATCACCATGAGTCAAGGATTCAGAGGAAACAAGAATTTTGTTTCTAGGACTCATGGGTCAGAAGTTATGAGCATGAACATAAGTGGATTTTTGGACTGTTGGTGGCGCTAGAGGGTTTGAGTCAGACACACCAATGTTGCTATAGTAACTTCTGAGACTGTCCTCTACATGTGTGCCAAAATTCATAACTTTCCTATGTACGGTTCTATGGGCTGCCATTGACTTTCGGCGGAAGAACGAGGAAGAAAAATAATAATAATAATAATAATAATAAATATAGCTGCAAGCAGCGATACCGGGGTCAAGCCAAACATGGCAAAAAATGATTCATACGTGATGACTGCCATGATTTAACATCTAAGTTTGCATTAGTTTTTTGAAAAAAAGCAATTTATTCGTATCTTGAGACCACTAGGTGGCACTGTGCCGAAAGAATAAATGGTGCCTCAGGTCATGACTGTGATGACACAAACCAAATTTAGTGTAAATACAATAAAGCGATACGGAGATATAGCCTTAAATGACTTGACCACTAGGGGGCACTGACCAAAAAATAAATTGTGACTCGGGTCTTGATTGTGATGACACCCACCAAATTTGGTGTGAATACAATAAAGAGATGCAGAGATATAGCCTTAAATGACTTGACCACTAGGGGGCACTGACCAAAAAATAAATTGTGACTCAGGTCTTGATTGTGATGACACCCACCAAATTTGGTGTAAATACGATAAAGAGATGCAGAGATATAGCTTCAAATCTCTTGACCACTAGGGGGCACCGAAAAGTTTACAAGTCCTCCCAGAACATGTTGCTGATGAACCATACCAAGTTTCATAACAATACGCAATTGCGTTTCTGAAATACTTAAACTTAAAGAAAAATTCAAAATGGCCGACACACAAAATGGCCGACCAAAAACCATTTGGTATCGTTTGACTCGGCATGCCTCATGAAATCTAACAAGACCAGTCTCATAATTTTACATTCAAATTTGCAGTAGTTATAAGCAAAAATAGACATTTTTTATATCTCGTGACCAGTAGGGGGCAGTGTGGCGAAATGGTGCATGCACCCTCAGGTCATCACTGTTATGACATTTACCAAGTCTCATATTAATACGCATAAGTTTTGCGAAGATACAGGCTCAAACACATTTTGGCGTGCTCGCCCTCGCATTCTTTGATGCGTTATACGACAACGGATAGGTCTACCGAAAATCTTTTGATAACTTTTTGTATAGAGTGTCTATAGACGATGCATACCAAAAATCAAGCCAATCACACGAGCGCTCTAGAAGGAGTTCGAAAAAGTAGCTGTTCAATATAATTCAAAATGGCCGACAGGAAGTAGGTTTGACTCAGACATATTTGGTACAGTCGGACTCAGCATGAGCCAAGGAATCAATAGAGTGATGTCTTATGTCATAGTGGCAATTTAATCAAATGATATAAAGATTTTAAAAAACTTGTTTTACATATCCTGACCACTAGGTTGCGCCGTCCTAAAGATTTATAGGTGCGCTCAGAACATGTCACTGATGAACCATGCCAAATTTCGTAGCGATACGCCATTCTGTTTGTGAAATACTGAACTTAATGAGAAAATTCAAAATGGCCGACACCCAAAATGGCCGACCGAAAACCGTTTGGTATCGTTTGACTCGGCATGCCTCAAGGAATCTAACAAGACCACCTTCATGATTTTAGACTCAAGTTTGAAGTAGTTATAAGCGAAAATAAGCATTTTTCGAATCTCGTAACCACTAGGTGGCGCTGTGACGAAACGTTGCAGGCACCCTCAGGTCATGACTGTTATGACATATACCAAGTTTCGTGTCGATACAATAAAGTTTTGCGAAGATAAGGCCTCACGTCTGTTTTGGCGTGCTCGCCGCCATATATGTTGTCAATTTATATGAGAACGCATTGGTCTATCAAAAAGCTTTTGATAACTTTTTGTCTTGGGTGTCTCTAGATGCTACATACCAAAGGACATGCAAATCGGACAAACGGTCTAGGAGGAGTTCGAAAAAGTAGGTTTTACAAAAAATTCAAAATGGCGGAAAGATGTGCATGACACAAATGACATCAATGTGTGCATTTGAATCATCATGAGCCAAGGATTCAGAGGAAACAAGAATTTAGTTTCTAGGACTCATGGGTCAGAAGTTATGAGCATAAACATAAGTAGATTTTTGGACTGTTGGTGGCGCTAGAGGGTTTGAGTCAGACACACCAATGTTGCTATAGTAACTTCTGAGACTGTCCTCTACATGTGTGCCAAAATTCATAACTTTCCTATGTACGGTTCTATGGGCTGCCATTGACTTTCGGCGGAAGAACGAGGAAGAAAAATAATAATAATAATAATAATAAGAAAACTAACAATAACAATAGGGTTCTACGCCCCTTCGGGGCTTGACCCCTAATAATAAATATAGCTGCAAGCAGCGATACCGGGGTCAAGCCAAACATGGCAAAAAATGATTCATACGTGATGACTGCCATGATTTAACATCTAAGTTTGCATTAGTTTTATGAAAAAAACAATTTATTCGTATCTTGAGACCACTAGGTGGCACTGTGCTGAAAGAATAGATGGTGCCTCAGGTCATGACTGTGATGACACAAACCAAATTTAGTGTAAATACAATAAAGCGATACGGAGATATAGCCTTAAATGACTTGACCACTAGGGGGCACTGCCCAAAAATAAATTGTGACTCAGGTCTTGATTGTGATGACACCCACCAAATTTGGTGTGAATACAATAAAGAGATGCAGAGATATAGCCTTAAATGACTTGACCACTAGGGGGCACTGACCAAAAAATAAATTGTGACTCAGGTCTTGTTTGTGATGACACCCACCAAATTTGGTGTAAATACGATAAAGAGATGCAGAGATATAGCTTCAAATCTCTTGACCACTAGGGGGCACCGAAAAGTTTACAAGTCCTCCCAGAACATGTTGCTGATGAACCATACCAAGTTTCATAACAATACGCAATTGCGTTTCTGAAATACTTAAACTTAAAGAAAAATTCAAAATGGCCGACACACAAAATGGCCGACCAAAAACCATTTGGTATCGTTTGACTCGGCATGCCTCATGAAATCTAACAAGACCAGTCTCATAATTTTACATTCAAATTTGCAGTAGTTATAAGCAAAAATAGACATTTTTTTATATATCGTGACCAGTAGGGGGCAGTGTGGCGAAATGGTGCATGCACCCTCAGGGCATCACTGTTATGACATTTACCAAGTCTCATATTAATACGCATAAGTTTTGCGAAGATACAGGCTCAATCACATTTTGACGTGCTCGCTCTCGCATTCTTTGATGCGTTATACGACAACGGATAGGTCTACCGAAAATCTTTTGATAACTTTTTGTATAGAGTGTCTATAGACGATGCATACCAAAAATCAAGCCAATCACACGAGCGCTCTAGAAGGAGTTCGAAAAAGTAGCTGTTCAATATAATTCAAAATGGCCGACAGGAAGTAGGTTTGACTCAGACATATTTGGTACAGTCGGACTCAGCATGAGCCAAGGAATCAATAGAGTGAAGTCTTATGTCATAGTGGCAATTTAATCAAATGATATAAAGATTTAAAAAAATTGTTTTACATATCCTGACCACTAGGTGGCGCCGTCCTAAAGATTTATAGGTGCGCTCAGAACATGTCACTGATGAACCATGCCAAATTTCGTAGCGATACGCCATTCTGTTTGTGAAATACTGAGCTTAATGAGAAAATTCAAAATGGCCGACACCCAAAATGGCCGAGCGAAAACCGTTTGGTATCGTTTGACTCGGCATGCCTCAAGGAATCTAACAAGACCACCTTCATGATTTTAGACTCAAGTTTGAAGTAGTTATAAGCGAAAATAAGCATTTTTCGAATCTCGTAACCACTAGGTGGCGCTGTGACGAAACGTTGCAGGCACCCTCAGGTCATGACTGTTATGACATATACCAATTTTCGTGTCGATACAATAAAGTTTTGCGAAGATAAGGCCTCACGTCCGTTTTGGCGTGCTCGCCGCCATATATTTTGTCAATTTATATGAGAACGCATTGGTCTATCAAAAAGCTTTTGATAACTTTTTGTCTTGGGTGTCTCTAGATGCTACATACCAAAGGACATGCAAATCGGACAAACGGTCTAGGAGGAGTTCGAAAAAGTAGGTTTTTCAAAAAATTCAAAATGGCGGAAAGATGTGCATGACACAAATGACATCAATGTGTGCATTTGAATCACCATGAGTCAAGGATTCAGAGGAAACAAGAATTTTGTTTCTAGGACTCATGGGTCAGAAGTTATGAGCATGAACATAAGTGGATTTTTGGACTGTTGGTGGCGCTAGAGGGTTTGAGTCAGACACACCAATGTTGCTATAGTAACTTCTGAGACTGTCCTCTACATGTGTGCCAAAATTCATAACTTTCCTATGTACGGTTCTATGGGCTGCCATTGACTTTCGGCGGAAGAACGAGGAAGAAAAATAATAATAATAATAATAATAATAATAATAATAATAAGAAAACTAACAATAACAATAGGGTTCTACGCCCCTTCGGGGCTTGACCCCTAATAATAAGAAAACTAACAATAACAATAGGGTTCTACGCCCCTTCGGGGCTTGACCCCTAATAATAAGAAAACTAACAATAACAATAGGGTTCTACGCCCCTTCGGGGCTTGACCCCTAAATATAGCTGCAAGCAGCGATACCGGGGTCAAGCCAAACATGGCAAAAAATGATTCATACGTGATGACTGTCATGATTTAAGATCTAAGTTTGCATTAGTTTTATGAAAAAAGCAATTGTTTCGTATCTTGAGACCACTAGGTGGCACTGTGCCGAAAGAATAGATGGTGCCTCAGGTCATGACTGTGATGACACATACCAAATTTAGTGTAAATACGATAAAGCGATACGGAGATATAGCCTTAAATAACTTGACCACTAGGGGGCACTGACCAAACAATAAATTGTGACTCAGGTCTTGATTGTGATGACACCCACCAAATTTTGTGTAAATACGATAAAGAGATGCAGAGATATAGCTTCAAAACTCTTGACCACTAGGGGGCACTGAAAAGTTTACATGTCCTCTCAGAACATGTTGCTGATGAACCATACCAAGTTTCATAACAATACGCAATTGCGTTTCTGAAATACTTGAACTTAAAGAAAAAATTCAAAATGGCCGACACACAAAATGGACGATCAAAAACCATTTGGTATCATTTGACTCGGCATGCCTCACGAAATCTAACAAGACCAGTCTCATAATTTTACATTTAATTTTGCAGTAGTTATAAGCAAAAATAAAAAAAAATTATATCTCGTGACCAGTAGGGGGCAGTGTGACGAAACGGTGCATGCACCCTTACGTCATCACTGTTATGACATATACCAAGTCTCATATCAATATGCAAAAGCTTTGCGAAGATACAGGCTCAAACTCATTTTGGCGTGCTTGCCCTCGCATTCTTTGATGCGTTATACGACAACGGATAGGTCTACCGAAAATCTTTTGATAACTTTTTGTCTAGAGTGTCTCTAGAGGATGCATACCAAAAATCAAGCCAATCACACGAGCTCTCTAGGAGGAGTTCGAAAAAGTAGGTGTTCAATATAATTCAAAATGGCCGACAGGAAGTAGGTTTGACGCTGACATATTTGGTACAGTCGGACTTAGCACGAGCCAAGGAATCAATAGAGTGAAGTCTCATGTCAGTGTGGCAAATGAATCAAATGCTATAAAGATTTTAAACAATTTCTTTACATATCCTGACCACTAGGTGGCGCTGTCCTAAAGATTTATAGGTGCGCTCAGAACATGTCACTGATGAACCATGCCAAATTTCGTAGCGATACGCCATTTTGTTTGTGAAATACTGAACTTAATGAGAAAATTCAAAATGGCCGACACCCAAAATGGACGACCGAAAACCGTTTGTTATCGTTTGACTAGGCATGCCTCAAGGAATCTAACAAAACCACCTTCATGATTTTAGACTCAAGTTTGAAGTAGTTATAAGCAAAAATAAGCATTTTTCGAATCTCGTGACCACTAGGTGGCGCTGAGACGAAACGTTGCAGGCACCCTCAGGTCATGACTGTAATGACATATACCAAGTTTCGTGTCGATACACAAAAGTTTTGCGAAGATACGGCCTCACGTCCGTTTTGGCGTGCTCGCCGCCTTATATGTTGTCACTGTATACGAGAACGCATTGGTCTATCAAAAAGCTTTTGATAACTTTTTGTCTGGGGTGTCTCTAGATGCTACATACCAAATGACATGCAAATCTGACAAACGCTCTAGGAGGAGTTTGAAAAAGTAGGTTTTACGGAAAATTCAAAATGGCGGAAAGATGTGCATGACACAAATGACATCAATGTGTGCAATTGAATCATCATGAGCCAAGGATTCAGAGGAAACAAGAATTTATTGTCTAGGACTCACGGGTCAGAAGTTATGAGCATGAACATAAGTGGATTTTTGGACTGTTGGTGGCGCTAGAGGGTTTGAGTTAGACACACCAATGTTGCTATAGTAACTTCTAAGACTGTCCTCTACATGTGTGCCAAATTACATAACTTTCCTACGTACGGTTCTATGGGCTGCCATTGACTTCAATGGCGGAAGAACTAGGATGAATAATAATAAGAAAACTAACAATAACAATAGGTGTCTACGCCACTTCGTGGCTTGACCCCTAACAATAACAATAGGTGTCTACGCCACTTCGTGGCTTGACCCCTAATAATGATCTGTTACTCAGAAGATCTGCATTTGCTTTTATACTTTTGCTCTGTCTGATTTAATACAAACTGATTTCTGATGTCTGTAATCTCACATAAATAATAGAATTAAATTAGTTTTTTTATTAAAACTGATATTTATCTAAATAATGACGGAAATTAAAAAAACTGAAACAGTGATTGACATTTGGAAGTAAATTAACTAATGGCACTAAACTAAACATTGTTTTTCATGCTGCTTATTAAAGGTTACTACCACATTGTTAAAATCTATTTCAACCAGGGAGTCAGCTGATATTGTCTTAATTTACTATCTTCTAAACGTTATATTTATTAATGTAAATCTGCTTTAAAACAATAAAACAATTGTAAAAAGCTATATAAATCAAATGTAATATTTTGCAAGACAGAAATACAAATCTCCCACAGTCTAAAGACATGTCAGATTGCTCTTCCCCCATGAATATAGTCATAGATGCTTTATGTTGTTATATTGGACCAACTTAAATTTACTGTAGATGTTTAATGTGTGTGAATGTGTTTGTGTTCTTCAGGTGTGTTTGGTGATGAAGTGAAGTCAGTGTCAGTGATGGAGGGAGATTCTCTTACTCTACACACTGATATTACTGAAATACAGAGAGATGATGTGATCGAGTGGAGTTTTGGACATCAAGAGATATGTATATCGGAGGTCAATAAAGAGGCCAATAAGATCTCAGTATATGATGATGTTCTTGATGGGAGATTCAGAGACAGACTGCAGGTGAATGATCAGACTGGAGATCTCATCATCACAAACATCACAACTCAACACACTGGACTTTATATAATAACCATTATGAACAGCAGAGTGACCTCACACAGATTCAGTGTTACTGTCTATGGTGATTTACTGTTTACAAATTAACTATCATATTTATAGATATTTTCATCTTGACTATTGGTCATATTTGCTTTAATTTTAATTTCTGTTTATTCACTCATGTTTTTCAGCTCGTCTGCCCATTCCTGTCATCTATAGCTACTGTCCACAAAACTCTTTATTAAACACAAAATGTGTTTTGTTGTGTTCAGTGTTGAATGTGAGAGATGTGAGTCTGTCCTGGTACAAAGGAAACAGTTTATTGTCCATCATCAGTGTGTCTGATCTCAACATCAGACTCTCTCTACCTCTGGAGGTTGAATATCAGGATACAAACACATACAGCTGTGTACTCAACAATACCATCACAAACCAAACTCAACATCTCAACATCAATCATCTCTGTCAGACGTGTTCAGGTACAACAGGTGTGATTATTAGAGTTATTTACTCAGCTGATCTGAGGTCAGACAGACAGTTACAGTAATAACTCTTTATTATTTACCTGCAGGTCTCAGTACAGATGATGTCATTGTGATCTTGCGAGTTGTTGCTGCTGTTGCTCCTGGATTTCTGATGTCTGTCGCTTCAGCTCTGATGTTTTGCATCTACAGCAAACACGCATCAACAGAGTAAGTGTTAACTATACTAATATAACAATACTAAACAATCCTTTACCAAATCAAGATAAGAGTTTGGTTTCTAATTTGTTTAATATGTTTGTGAAACAGTTCAGACCGGTGAACTGGAGATGACTTGTGCAGACATAGCCTAACACATATGATGGTGAGATCAATCTTTATCATTTATATCATTACCTGAAATATGTCAGATTTATTTTATCACACACCCAACAGCTTTCAGCAGCAGCGGGTGAATTTTGAAGAAGCTTACAAAAAAATTTTTTATAAAAAAAATTGTAATTTAACAGCTTTAACTGTTTGATCAGTTGAATTAAATTCACATTTATTAGTACAGCGCTTTTTACAGTTTACGCTGTTGCAAAGCAGATTTACATTTCTTTAATTACATTTCATGCATACACAATATTTTACATTGAATATAGATATATAATGATTTGATGAATTTAACAGTTGTTATTAAATGTGTTTGTTTGTATGTTGTGTGTGTTGTGTACAGAGAGCTCCAGTGGAGAAGTTGAGACGATGATAAAACTCACTGTGATCAAAATTCAGCTGTGCGATCATCTTCAGTTTCTGATAAAAACTATTTGTATAATATTACATAAAGCATTTATATTACATTCGAAACGTCTTTGTTCTCTCTCGCTTAAAGATCTCTTAAGCATTTGACACATGACCAGCTTTATTTCTCGGTTAAAGTTAATGCTGATGTGGAAAGAAATGTGGTTTTGTTTTTTTGGTAGACATGAGAGGTGTTTGACTATTACTGGTTAGGTCTTTCTGTGAGAGGTGTGAACTGTGTGTGTAGGTTATGGAGGTTTCTTATAATGACACGTGTATTTAAAGGAAAAAAACATGTTGAATGGCTCTTATAGAAAAATAAAATACATTGCATTAACAGTGTATGTTATATGTATGTAACTGTGTAACACAAATTAAGATATTTGTAAGCAATCAAAAAACATGAGCACCATTGACTTCCATAGTAGGAAAAACAAATAGTTTGGAAGTCAATGGTACTTAAAGCAGCATGGGGAAACTCAGGTTACCGGGACTCTGTATTTGGAGATACTAAATATTACAGTAAATCACTCGGATTTGTGCCCATAACACTTTATCAGTACATCTCAAGATGCTAACACATTAGTTTTGGGGAGTAACTAGCTAACATAGTGATGTTGTTAACTTTATATAGTAGTATTACAACAGATACCCAAACTGTAAATGACACGTGGCCATTAATCCTAAACTAAAACTCACTTCAGTACTAAACAGAAAACAAAATGTTAAGACCTCTGTTTAAAAAAATCAAGTATATTTTGGCTAGATGATGAACCTAGATGATGAAAGCTAGATCCTATTGCATGCTGGGATAAATTAGAAAATGTCAAAAGTGAAGCCTAATGACAACAAGTTTACTGATTCACATCGAGGTTGTGTTTGACAGAAAATCAATATACCTAAAAAAACAAAGATGTCAGTCTCACAGCAGTATTATTTTCATTTTGAATGTCTTTCTTAGTGTTTCAGTCCTATGTTTTACTCAGTTTCCTTTACTAAAGGAGTCATGTTGCAGAATGTTGTGCTGAGTTTGCTGACTGAGAGGACCGATTATGAAGTAACGTCATTGCGCTAATCCGAACATGTGTCTGCAGCTGGTTTGTCTCCTTCAACAAAGGTGAAATTGACATCAAGTTTCTCAAACTGAACTACATTCAGAACATATAAATACATTTTGATGTTTTGTTATTAAAGTGAAACAGAGTTTTAATTGTAATGAAGAGTTTATAAAGCAGCAGTAGAGCGCCTTCTTGTACATCTCTATAGCTTAACGGGACACAAACTTTTTTTGAGTTTTACCGTTTTTGAATCCATTTACCGTTTTGGAGTCCATTCAGTCGATCTTCAGGTCTAGCGCTAGCACTTTAGCATAGCTTAGCACAATCTTGAATCTGATTAGATCATTAGCATCATGCTCAAAAATGACCGGAGAGTTTAGATATTTTTTTTTTTCATTTTAAACTTGACTCTTCTGTAGTTACATTGTGTAGCTAAGGCAGAAAGAAAATTAAAAGTTGTGATTTTAATTTGGCCGATATGGCTAGGAACTATACTCTTTATGACAGTATAGTTCCCATAGAGTATAGTTCCAAGCCATATCGGCATAGAAAATCTTTAAATTGTATGTTGTTCTTAGAAGTACATAATGTAACTACAGAAAAGTCCAATTTTATCTGCTTGACATGACCATACAAATTTGTGTATCTTGTATTAGAACTGTTCAAATTTGGTGCTTTGAGTACAGTGATGCTTCAGCCTCTCACCGGTTAGATCACTTGTCCACCGCCTTTACTGTCATTTTGATTTTTTCTTGTCATTAAATCATTTAGTTTTGTTAGAGAGAGCAAAACACTAACAACTGAATGTGCCTGGTGCCTGAATTCAGTGAAAGCTAAACGTGCGTCACATCACAAAGCATGTAGTGAAGTTGGACAGGTTTTTAGGTGGATTTTATTGTTGCCATGGAGTGTCGGTAAGAACATAGTCAGGAACCCCAGCTCAAAACTTTAATTTCCAGTAAAGGTTGTATAAAGGTTGAAAAATCATTTCTTGCTAATAGGAACAATAAGTTTGTGTTTGTGTGTGGTCTAAACAAAGAGGGAAATAAATTAGATGGTGGATTAATATCAAAAATATGTAAATACAGCCACAGAGAATGTCACATAACAGGATTAACGCTACACTACTTCGCACTCCTCTTAAAGGGGCAGATGCACCAAGAAGTATTACACAAAAATATATGCACAAGGCATACAAAAAAATTTCTAAATAAACTGTTAACATAAGTTTTATTTTACCCTTTAACCTCATAAGACCCGAGCTTTGGTTTATCTTTTTAAATTTCTACACTGTCAGAAATGAAGGTACAAAACTGTACCTTTTCTGTCACTGGGGCTGTACCCTAAGTTTCCTTTTTATACCTTTACAGAAATACAAAACTGAATACAATTTTGGGTAGATTACCGTACCTTAAGGACCTACATTGTTAGAAAAAAGTTGAAATATGTACCCTAGCTGTCAATGGGGCAGCACCCTTTAAAAAGGTAATTGTATGGACCATTAGGTACAGATATGTAAACATGTGGTACCAATATGTACCTTTGAGATACTAATATGCATTTTTGAGATACTAATAAGCTCTCTTTGGTCCCAGAATGTACTTCTGAGTTACTAAAATAAAATCCTTAGGTGCAAAGCTGTAGTTTTCGAAAGGGTACAGCCCCAGTGACAGAAAAGGTACAGTTTTGTACCTTTTTTTCTGAGAGTGTACCAGCTATTTTGGGGTTAGGAAGAACCAATAAATATAATGACCAAATATTTTCATTGAACATAAAGCCATGTAATTGTCCACGTTTGTGTACAACATGTTCCAGTTAAACAGAATTAAAGGGATAGTTCACTTAAAAATGAAAATTCTGTCATCTTTTTCTCATCCTCATGTTGTTCTAAACCTGTATGAATTTATTTTTTCTGATGAACACAAAAGATGATATTTTGAGAAATGATGGTAAACACACAGCAGGACCATTGACTTTCATAGTAGGAATAAAAAAATATTATGGAATTTAATGGGTACCGTCAACTGTGTGCTTAACACCATTTATCAAAATATTTTCTTCTTCATTTATCACAATACTTCCAAAATATTTTTTTCCTACTATGGAAGTCAATGGTCACTATCTGCTGTGTGTTTGAATTCATCCATCGAAAACTTAATGGATCGTTTGAATTTGGGTAGTGTTGCTAATTGCTAATCTCGGCAATCTTCTCCCAGACCCCATCCACCTGCCATACCATATGACCAGAAGTAAAGTTCTTTCCGCCCTTTTTAACAATTTGTGCCAGTTTGTGTGGTATGGTGCCCATATCATGACACGATGTTGAACTTCAGCAGCACACTCTCGGTCAGTGATTTGTAGACCATGGTCATTGTGCGCTGACTAGTGTTGAGGCTCCAAAGTTTCCTCAGAACGGGGAGACGCTGTCTCCCTTTTGTGTATACGTAGTCCGCATGGTTTTGAAATTTCAGTTGGTGATCTATAATAGTTCCCAGGTATTTGAATTGAGTGACAAGCTCCACTTCCTGACCCTTCATGCTGATTGGCTTGAAGGTAGGCACATGGTCTTTGTTACCTCCTCCCCTACTGCTTCTCTGCCACATCTCCTTGGAAAACTCTATCCCTTATTCTTTGGACCTAAGGGGCCGCTACAGAGTGAGTGTGGAGTTCTCCACCCCTCTGTTGGTTTGGTAGGCAAATTGCCTGGGGTCCAGTGATCCTGCTACCTGGTGGGTCAGTTTATTGTGTATGAGGCGCTCCATACATTTGCTAAGAATGGGTGTAAGAGCAATGGATCTGAAATCATTATTTGTTTTGGGGTTAGGGGTTTTTGGTACATGTATGATGGTCGTTGTCTTCCAGGCATGGGGGTAAGAGTTAGAGTTCAGGAACAGCTGGAACACTTTAGGGATAGTTGGTCCCAGTTGGGCTGCACATTCCTTTAATACCCACCCTTTAAGCCCATCTGGACCAGTGGCTTTGTGTCCATCAAACTGTCTGTCTGGACCTGACAGTGAAATACAGTAGGTTTAGCACTTTTCAGTGATTTGGAAGGTGATGAATGACGTTGTGATCTGATAGCTCCAGAGGTGGGCGGAACCGGGAAACGTAGGCACCTTCCACATTCCCATAACAAAATCTAGAGTTCTGTTCAGTCTTGTCGTACATGTAACATATTGTTCTAGATTTGGCAGGTGAACAGAGACAACACATTTGTTAAAATCTCCCAGAAGGAAGACAGGGTCATCAACTTAGTGACGCAGGGCCTTGTTATAACTAGCAGCTGTGCTGTCTTCCGCGAGTTTAAAGTCTGGACCCGGCACATATACCAAAATACTGTTATCTGGCCAAATTCACGGGGCAAATAATGTGGCCTCAATGAAACAGTCATTAGTTCACAATGAGTGGTACATTTAGTGTTGTGTACCGTGATATTAGTTGCCCAGCTGGAGTTTATAAACATGCACAGTCCACCTCAAATATGCTTTGCTGTCTGTGTTACGTCACGGTCGTAGCGAACTAGAATATCCATCCAAATGGATGTTATTAACATCCTCATTCAGCCATGTCTCGGTAAAACAGATCAAGTTGGCCCTGCTGAAGTTCCTGTCAAACTTAATGAGTGCAGCAAGTTCATGCTTTTTTATTTTGTTCTGAAGCGAACGCACATTCGAAAGAGTTACTGTCGGGAGGGGGAAGCGCCTTCCCCACCGTTTGATCCTGTTCCGAATCCCACACGTGGTTGATTATTCCAGGAGGGCTTGAGAGACGTTTCGGAGATCCTTTGAAGGAATAGCGGAGATTCAGTATATCCTCCCGGGTGTAGAAACAAATGTTGGGGACCACCCTGCTGAAAAAAACTAAAACCATTACAGAAAATTCTAATGGTTTTATTGGGAATTTTATTGGTTCTAATGTAATATGGCCCAAAACACACTACAGTGTAGTGATTTTAATGGTAAAAGCTAATGGTTCCTATTGGTATTTTAATGGAAACCATTAGAATTTTCTGTAATGGTTTTATTGTTTTTTTTTCAGCAGGGCAGCGTTTCTCCTTCGTGTGTGTTTACAATGTCCCAGATTATTGTTAGAGCCCAGATAATTGCAATCTTAACCTTCAGCATACTTAGTCAGCATACTGTCAGGCATGATTTCCTCGTATTATAACTTGTCGTACATTTAC
The DNA here is from genome assembly GCF_030506205.2 of Paramisgurnus dabryanus. Lineage (NCBI taxonomy): Eukaryota > Metazoa > Chordata > Actinopteri > Cypriniformes > Cobitidae > Paramisgurnus > Paramisgurnus dabryanus. The sequence continues at coordinate 3,680,524 of NC_133360.1, read as the reverse complement.
AAACTTAGTACAAAGTACACAGACAAACACGCCACTTTGACAAATTAATACATACCCGTCTTTTTTCAATGCATGCACTTAATCTTTGTACACCGCTTAGCATTTAGCCTAGCCCCATTCATTCCTTAGGATCCAAACAGGGATAAATTTAGAAGCCACCAAACACTTCCATGTTTTCTCTACTTAAAGACTGTTACATGAGTAGTTACACGAGTATGGGTGGTGGCACAAAACAAAACGTGGGATTTTTTAAGTGGATAAAAAATAAGAACTATATTGTATGGCAGAAGAGCACTTAGTTTGCAGCACTTCCACCTCAGCAAGGAGTAACAACATTACTCCTGACTGTTCCCCCTCGCTCAAACTTTCATCAATATTACTGCCCCCGATGTCGAAGTGCTGCAAACGAAGTGCTCTTCCGCCATACAATATAGTTCTCAACAACAAACATTAGCTCAAAAGTAAAGAACTTTCCATCTCGTCCAGTGATTGCTTAGTCAGACACTAAAGATTATTTTAGGATTTGGCTCTCTTGGCTAAGGAGATGAATATCCTAAAAATGATCCAACAGCTTTAAAGGGATAGTTCGGCCAAAAATAATATTAAACCCATGATTTACTCACCCCAAAGCCGTCCGAAATGCATATGTCCATACTTTTTTCAGACAAACACATTTTCAGTTATTTTAGAAAATGCCTTTTATCTTTCAGCTGCTAAACAGTAAAGTTACGGGGTCCACACCTTCAAGTCCAAAAAATGTGCATATATCCTTCCCCAAAGAAATCCAAACGGCTCCAGGATGATAAAAAAGGTCTTCTGAGGGTAATCCGCCGGTGTTGTAGAAATATTCACATTTAAAACTTTATAAACGAAAATAACTAGCTTCTGGTAGCACTGCCATCTTACACTCCTCTGTATTCAGGAGAGAGTATTAGCGTAGTGTACGCACTTTTCTTAGTGACGTATGACAAATTCGAAGGGCGGGGGCACAGAGCAGCAGAGAAACCTCCATAAACTGTGTACGATCTCATCTTGAATGCGGACAAGACTAAGATGGCAGTGCTACCGGAACCTAGTTATTTTCGTATTTAAAGTTTTCAATGTGGATATTAATACAACAAAACGGCACGGAATACCCTCAGAAGGCCTTTGTTTATCATCGTGGAGCCGTTTGGATTTCTTTGGGGAAGGATATATGCACATTTTTTGGACTTGAAGGACGTGGACCCATAACTTTACATTTGATTAACTGAAAAATCTAAAACACTTTCTAAAATAACTGAAAATGGACATACGCATCTTGGACAGCTTCGGGGTGAGTAAATCATGGGTTTAATATCATTTTTGGCCTGACTTTCCCTTTAAGAGCAGGTAGCAATACCTTTAATGATTAGTGACTCCAGATTATGAGCATGAGCTACAAACAACATCATGTGTGAAACAAATCGTACTTTATTGAAGTAAAAACATACGTACAAACATACAAACACAGACACATAATACAGTTCAGCATTGGAAGAATGTAAAGGTTTAGTTCTGGGTGTATTTGTAATTCAGATCAAAGCCTAAAACTAACCAATAAAAAAGCATAGAGTTGATCTGAATGGTAAAATAAAAAAAAATGTCCTTCCATTCAATCTTGCACATATCAAAGTAGTATAACACTGAATAACAAAAGCTAATTTTTATTTAATGTTAAGGCATCTAATGGTAGCAATATAAGCAATGTAACAGTCATTCTTCAGCTATAGATATACAGCAAACATTAAACAGCACCAAAAGAGTACCTGGAGATGTTGTTTCACACATATTCATAGCATGGTAGACGATGAACAAAATAATATATGCCTTGTGAAAACCTTCATAAATACCTACTAGCTTACTCAAAAATGTCTCGTATTGTTAAAGTCGCCATGAAACGGAAGTAGTGATTGTCTTATTTTCCCCGTGGAAACGTATATCCAAGTGAAACTGGCTTTTGAAATGAAATGGAGGCAGGGCTGGATTGGATCGTTTGAATTTGGGTAGTGTTGCTAATGGCTAATCTCAGCGATCTTCTTCCTGCCTTACCATATGACCAGAAGTAAAGTTAGATCGTTGTGGGGAGGGGAAATTTGTGTTTTTGATTAAAGCTTATGAGGCCACATTTGTAAAAAAACATTTCCACAATATTCCAAAACAAATTACTATTTTTTTTCATTGCAACCTTCAAGACAATAATGGTTAAATAAAAAATAAATTACATTATGAACAATAACACAAAAAAATACAATAGAACAAACATAAAAATTAAATAAACAGTGCTGTTTATGTTTTGTGGTTGGCCTGTGGTTTTCATGTGAAGAACAGAAACGGAGAAAAAAGTAATCAGAAAATACTGCCTAGTTTTTACCGTTTAAATTGGATTCATTCTTACTAAGGTTACAAATGTTATTTAGTCAAGACAAGGAAATTATAATTTTCTTTGTTTGTGGTTTGATTTACATTAAAATCAGCATCTACTGTCACTTTGTGCACGATCCAATATATTGCTACACACACATTTTATTTCTTAACCGTTTATATAAATTTTTTGTGTAAAAGACTATGTACTACTATAATAGCACCATTTGAGATAATTTAGTGTTAAAATGTCTGTGTCTTTTTGTGCTTAAATATTTAAATTGGCCAATCGGTTGACTGCATCACTGCTTACACATACATTTTAAGCCCACCAGTAATGTGCACTCCTGATTATAAATTGACGTTAATGGATTTGTCTGCAGATCAGCGTGAACTGCACATCTGAATTTGACATCATTTACTGTTATTTACTTATTCATGTTTATCTTTAGCATTATTTCAGTGTTTCTGTAGTCTTGATCTTTTCTTCTGTTTCAGTTCCTTATCAGCATACAGGTGGGCAGGTTTTAAAGTCATTGAAATTAGAGTGATGTAAGTCACAATAATGTTGATGTGTTTTGATTGTTGATCATTTTATACTTAAGGAACATCAGTGCTGCCGGTGCTTCCAGTCTTTAAAGGCTTTTTCATCTCAGTCAACTCTTTTCCTGCAACACATATGAGAGATAAAATCAGATGACGAATAGAAGGCAAACATCTACAAATGCATTCCTGTAGTTTAGTTGGTTTGAATGTTTCAGCTGTTCATGGGTTTAAAGGTCATGGGCTTGAATATGCTGTTGCTTTGGAAAAAATTTCTACCAAATGCATAAATGTGAGACATTGTTTTCTTTGTTGGATTGTAATTCTCAGGTTCACAATCATTGAGATATAAAATGTCAACTAAAAAAGATAAATGAAGACTTAAATAAAGGTTTTCGTTTTCGTTTGTAGTCAATGCCTGCTTGATACACTTTATTTTACTGTGTTACAGTGTAAATATATGTTTAATATATAACTAGGGATTTTTACAGCCGATACGGAGTACAATTTTTTTGTCGCCATGATCGGCCAATACCTATGCTTGATACAGATTCATTGTGCTGATAGGCAAGCTCTTTGATGACTGTTAACATTTATTTTTTAGATAAAGTAATATCACAGATTTTGCCTTTTTTATATTACTTGCAGTAATTATGTAGCCTATATTATTGTTTATATAGAGAATTAAATAAATAAGCGCACCAAATATTAATTCTACAAAGGGCAATTTAATATGCATTTAAAAAGGCTTATTTAGCCTTATTTAGACGAGAAGTTGTGCTTTAAAAGTGTATATTTGTTATTTTTATTGTCAAAAATGACAATCGTTTTGCTACCCTTATGCCACGTTTGGGATTGTTTATAGTCCTTTGAAACTCCGTTGAAAAAAAACTGTTAAGTATTAAATGTTAATGTCTATTAAAGTCGATTAAAATGAGAAAAATCCTGCAATGTTTTTCTCAAAAAACAATTTCTTTTCGACTGAACAAAGAAAGACATCAACATTTTGGATGACATGGTGGTGAGTAAATTATCTGGATTTTTCTTTTAAGAAAATGGACTTATCCTTTAATAGTTTATTAATTTAGAATTACAATAATAAGTCATCATTTCACAAGCTCATGTAACAGCAAGAGAGCAGATATGAGCCATTAAGAATTATTTCAGACAATTAACTGCTTAAAGTGAATTATTACTAAATAAACATACATACACTTTATTTCCATTCCGAGGGTAAAACTGAATATAATGTTTGAGTTTATAATGCTGTGTGTTTAATGTTATCTGAATCTAAAATACTCTACCACAGAAGCACTATAATAAACATCATCACCATTATTCAAATCAGCATCCTTACCCATCTCATCATCATTTATTGGGGGGCCTTCATCTTCCTCTACCGTCTCTCTCTTGCCATCTCTCTCTCTCGTCGTGACACTGTAAATATAAAACACTGTAAATTATAGAAATGTTGATATGAACACTAGTACATGACAATATCTGTGCACTTGTGATTACGACAGAGCAAGCGGAGGCAGAAACAACAATGGAGTATCAAATCATTGTGTCTGTATGTGGCGACCAGAGCTGTACGACAAATGTTTGTAATTTATAGAAACAGGAATAAAAAGAATCTTGCTTGGATGAAAGAGTGAGGAATTCTAATAATATCTATCTATCTATCTATCTATCTATCTATCTATCTATCTATCTATCTATCTATCTATCTATCTATCTATCTATCTATCTATCTAATTTTCTCAACAAAAAAAATCCTGATAAATTTATTCACCACCATGTCAGCTAAAATGTTGATGTCTTTCTTTGTTCAGTCGAGAAGAAATTATGTTTTTTTAGGAAAAAATTCCAGGATTTAATGCTTAATGACCTTTTGATGTCATTACGCAATTACTTGAGGTAACGCTGGTGCGGCACACAGCCGGAGGAAGTAAATGTGTGGTTTAAGTGTGCATACTTTCTATTTTTCTTGCCAAAAATTATAATCGTTTCTTGCCAAAAATGACAATGGTTTTGCAATATAAGTCCCTTATGCCTCATTTGAGATCGTTTAGAGTCCTTTGAAACTGCAATTGTAAACTTCATTAAAACTGTTAAGGGTTGGTGTCAATTAAAACGAGAAAAATCCTGGAATGTTTTTCTCAAAAAACATAATTTCTTCTCGACTGAACAAAAAAAAAGACATCAACATTTTGGATGACATGGGGGTGAGTAAATTATCTGGATTTTTTTTTAATTGACTAATCCTTTAATATTGACTGAGTAATGTGATGTCAGCAATTGAAATATAGTGAAATTAATGCTTGAAATCAAACTGTGATGCTTTTTATCTCATAATAAGATAAAAAAAATGCTTGACCAAAGCTTATAATTATTAGCATAAAGATGAAGAACAGGTTTCTCACACCAGCAGCTTCAGTAAAGCAAAATAAATAGACAGATCATAAAACCGTGAACTGGAGAAAACAGCTACAGTGCTCAGCATAAATGAATACACCCATTTTGAAAATCAAGATTTTTCTCCATTTGTTTGTAAATTTGAGACCAATTTGCTGTTTTTTTACACACCAGTTTTATTAAACATTTATGTTTCTTAACATAAGAAATCAAATGTGTACAAAAATGAGTACTTCCTACAAAAAATCATAAAAACCCAATCTAAAATTTTGGATGGCCTCCATTCTTCATCATAAAAATAGCACAAATTCGTCTAGACATTAAATAAACAAGTTGACAACATACAGTTAGATCTTTTATTCTCCACTCTTGAAAAATCCTGGAGGAAGATGAAGTTCTGCTTGTCTTTTCAGACTCCCATATGGGTTTGAGGTATGAATCATTTTTCCATGTGCTTCTTCTAAAATGAATTAGTTGCTTTATATGTGTGTTTTGGGTCACAGTCATGTTAAAAGGTTGCCCGGTGACCAAGACACAGAGTGATGATTCATCACTCCGAAGTATAGAGAGTTAAAGACCCAATAGTCTTTGCCTTTCTCAATGAGCTCTAACAAAAGACTTTTTGTGCATTGTCTTTACCAGTGGCTTTCTGTGGATGACAGCCATGCATGCATCTGTTTGCACTGTACGTCCATCGTGTGGTGTCATGGGAAATACCCCCAGCCTGACTTTGTAATGATTTACCAACTGTGCTGAACTTGCATAATGCTTTTTTTCCACATGTCTCATTACAAAACACTCTTGACGAGGTGTTAACTTCAGTAAACATCCTGTAGAACACAGAGAGCTTCTCACAAGTCCATCCTTTATTAATTTTTGGATCCCTTTTGTGACAGTGTTCAAACTTATTAGCAATGCTTAACTAATTATCTTGAAACCTTGGCCATTTTGTGCAAAGAAAATCTTTTATTTCTCATGTCATGAGACATTTCTTTACCATGCGGTGCTATTCTGTCACCATTACATGAGAGTGGGTTTTCTCTCTTAAATATCACTCTCAATTGCCAGTAATCCTGTGGCCACCTGTGTGTTTATTAATTATATTCATTATTTCCTAGTGAATTCCTGTTAATTACACTTTATTTAATTTTTTGCTAACACATTCATCCGGGTGTATTTTTGCATCACCTCATTTGATTAAATGGGTTATTTTTTGAATCCTAAAGATGGTCAGTGATTTTCGTTCTTTTGTTAATAAAAATAAATGTTTAATAAAACCATTTTGTAAAAAAGAAAGCAAATTGGTCTCATATTTACTAACAAATGGAGAAAAATCTTAATTTTCAAAGCTGTTGTACTCATTTATGCTGAGCACTGAATATGCTTAAATGATTCTTCAGTTTTTTATGCATCAATGGGTTTCTAACACGAAAGGACAACTATAGCAGATTACGGCTTAGATTTCCATGTTGCAAGGTGAGAAACTTTAATTACTGGACTAGTTTAGCCTTTGTTGCATTTCTGTTTCGATTCTCGACCGCATAAAAATACTTCCTTGGCATATTGCGTTACAAAACATGTGGTGTGTAACTGATAGAATTTCTAGTTTATGTTAAATATCTTATATGGGCTACGTTAATTAAAACAGCTTGTAAGGGCTGACTTCACGTCAGAATCATAACACAAAACAGGAAAAATAAATCACTGCATTGTATTACTCTAGCGTAAGTAGTGCACTTCTATAGTAAGGAAGTGCACATATGCAGATATCACAGCAAATAGCAGTAAATACACACACACCCTTGTTCTCTTCTCAAGTTCACACTACACTACACTGCACTGTGAAACCGTGGATTAAAGGCGGTGCTAAAGACGCAAAGTAAAGACAGGGCGGAACTAAGAGGGCCCAGCTTATGGGGGTTGCACATGCGGCACAGTCTTGGCTGGGGCTCCCAAAAGATCATGAATCATCCTAGCTCCGCCCTTACAACGTCCCGTCCATAGTGACTGTACACATTATATCACTGTTTGTTCCCTGGGTTTGAACCCATGCCATTTTGCACCGCAAACACAATGCTCTACCAATGAACTATACAGAAGCAAATAACAATCACTTCTTAAACTTTTGACAACGGCGGTAAACACTTCCTGACTGCCAGCGGGGCGATCCCCTGAGTGCGTGATGACACATAAAAACTATTAATTAAATTTGGATTTCTGTGTTTGTATTTCCAGTGTTTTGCTACAGTTTTGTATAAGTGAGATGAGTGATAGTTGTTGCATGTACATTATTACTTTACTGTAATAGACACGATTAATTATAAAAACAACTGAATGTGTTAACACATTAACTGTTAACCAATTACACAGTAAAGATTATGATATTACTGTAAATGTATTAACAGTGCTGTTCTTCAGTCTAAATCAGCATAATATGTTTGATACCTGAATATAAACCCAAACAAACACAAAAAACACAACACACAAAAACACAGTTACATCTTTAAATTCAATCTCTACTGTAGCAGATTAAAGATCATTATATAAATCTTATATTAGCTGAAGATGTTTCTTACCTAGTAGTCCTGGAGAGACGTCTGTAAAGAAAAACTGCGACAGCAAGAACCAGAAGAACAACACAGACTCCTGCTATAACACCTTGAGAGCTACTAGAAGACTGATCTTCACCTGAGAGAGAGAGAGAGAGAGAGAGAGAGAGAGAGAGAGAGAGAGAGAGAGAGAGAGAGAGAGAGAGAGAGAGAGAGAGAGAGAGAGAGAGAGAGAGAGAGAGAGAGAGAGAGAGAGAGAGAGAGAGAGAGAGAGAGAGAGACACCACGCACATTTATGTTTTATTGAAATTAAATAAATCTGTTATGCTAATGTGACATAGTGATATGGAACTGTAATGCTGTCTATAGACCTGGAACTAGGGCTGCACGATAATGAGAAAATATGCAATAGATCTGTTGGATTGTGCGGTTGAGACATATCTTGCGATAAATCTTACAATATGTCATTCTTAGAGAATTTCTATTTTCATTTCCTTTAATTTTTATCATTTACATATGTGATGAAATAAACAGGAAATGCATATTCTAAAGATATAATTAAATCTAATTCAGGCTAAAAAAAACTATGCTATACATGTGACAAACAACTAGTAATGTGTGACCATAACGCAGTACTTTGATTTATTGAATATTTATATTAATCTCATAAATCCAACCACTCCAAACTCTCTTTGCTTTCTCTTTGACATGAACAAAGCTGAATGCACTTTACTATTACTTTACTGCAATACTTGTGAACATGACCCCCTTTAAAGGGATTTATTAACATTGTGAGAGGTGTAGAAAGACTAACTTATAATATGTAAAGTATATTAATGATAGACAATGTAGGTCTATGGATTATTAATAGGTCTAAAGTTGATAGGTTTGTGTAGAAGCAGTTAAAATGCCTCTCTTTCTATTCCTCTAATTCGTGGTCGCTCTCTTAAAAGAGCTTAATCCCTCATTATTTCAGATTCATATACTCTTACTCTATATAAAGTATTTAGAGTCATCTTACATAATGACTGTTTGACAGTTTGAGCTATAATGGCTCGCTCAGTGCAATGTGCTTGACATTAACATTGGTTATTTCCTACCATCTTTGTAGCAAACATTCGAGAAACAGAGAGCACGCGAACGCACAGCAAACTCTTTGGAAAAGACACAACGTGCTCGCACGCATACTGTCATTATCACGGACAAAAAGACAAAATTTGATGCCAGATATACGTGGCCGGTTGTTAATATACTTTAGAGAGCCGCCCAAGTAAAGTAAGTGTATGACCCAAGAAAATAAGTCTAGTTTTTAGACAAACAATATACAATTTGAGTGAAATTGTCCTTAAAACAAGCAAAATTATCTGCCAATGGGGTGAGAAAAAAATTGTGAAATAAGATTTCTTTTTTCTTAAACACTTAATTCAAGTAAAATTTTCTCAGTCCATTGGCAGATATTTTTGCTTGTTTTAAGCACAAATTCACTTAAATTGTATATTTTTTTTGTCTAAAACTAGTATTATTTTCTTAGGTCATTTTGCTCATCAAGAAAATACATCTCAATTTAAGAATTTTTAGATATTTTTTACTGAAAACAAGACAAAAAAACTAAGAAAGTCATTTTTGCAGTGAAATTGAGATATTTTACTTTTAATAATTTAATAAAAGGATTTTTATTATATAAAAGTGATCTACTCACCTTTGACATTAACATTGAATGATCTGTGTACAGTATACGTGTGACTGCCGACAGTGATATCTACTTCATAAGATCCAAAGTCATCAGGTCTGATGTTTGTGATGGTGAGATCTCCAGTCTGATCATTAACCTTCAGTCTGCCGCTGAACCTCTCATCATGAACTTCATCATTTGTCTCCTTTCCATTTCTGATTATTTCAGCTACAGTAGAGTTGTTGTGTTTAATCCTCCACACAATCTTCTCATCTCCTGGTTTCTTGGTAACATTATTGTGTAGAATGAATGAATCTCCCTTCATCTCTGTCTTCACTTTATCACCAGACACACCTGAAAAACAAACACAAAGAGTCAAAATCTTAAACAAACAGATGAACAGAGACTTTAATATTAAAATTAAGCAGACTGAATGAAGAATTAAACACAGTCTGAACATTGTCCTGGGTTACACTGTCTACCAGTCTGGAAACAGATCTACTGAACTGCTTTGACTTAGATCTTTGCATTTCATCTGAATTATGTTTGTCCCTGCAGGATGCGGTTTGCAAGGATGGGGAAGGGATTTTTCCCCCACATCTGGTGTTAATAATCCCCTGACGATCCTGTCAAAATCGTGTCTTGTTTTAATGTCTAGTTCATTTTGACAGGGTCCTGACATCCTCGTATAGTTGCCTTGGGTCTGTGTGGAGAGTCACGTGCCCTGCATTTATGTCTTAAATCTTGACCCTGCCCCTTCGTTTCCTTGTTAATTATTCATGATTGGTTTATTCCCTTCACCTGTTTATAATTTTTCCCTAGTTTAGTTTACCGTATTTAATGCCATTGTGTCTGATGTCATTGTGTTGTGCTGTTTCATTGTTTATCTAATGATACGGTCTCGTGTGTGCTTTGTCTGTCATGTCATGATTATTTTCTAGAATTGTCATTGTTTGCCCTCTCGAGGGTTTTTATGTTACAATAAACGTCTTTTATTTACGAGCTGTCTGCGATTGTGTTCAATCCTCCACCACACCCTGACAAACTAATTACAATAAACTGGACTGATACTGTTAATGCTTCCGCTCCTTTAATAAGGGGTAACAGTGTGTCTGTCTAGGTCATGATCCTATTTTAATCCATGCTTGGCTTTTACAAATGTCATCAAGCACCAACAGTCTAATTCAGCACGAAAACACACAAACTTAAAAGGATTCAGAGCTGCATATCATCGACAACAGGACCGTCACAAAAAATAAAAAATTATATAATTGAGAATGGGACTGCAGAAACCGTCATTGGGAACGGAGGGAACTCCCAGGAGGACCTAAATGAGACGACAAGCACCCGTGGATTAACAACTAACATCCTCACTTCTGAAGATACAGTAGGGGGGATGCATTTGGCAGGGTCACTTTGCTAAAGAGAGTCGAGAGTGGCTTGCTGTCACCAAAGATGGGTCAATTTCCGGTTCAGCTTGCTCTGACATTAAAGATTTAGGTCCATATACCCAAGAGAGGCTTTATATGTAGTCTGCATTTATTCATAGTATAAAGGCAACGTCGGCTAAATAAACAAACATGTAAAGTGCCAGTTACACATAAAATGCCTTGAAATTTAGCAGAAAATAGAAGAGACAGCAATTAACTCTTTCCCCGCCAGCGTTTTTTTTTTAAGTTGCCAGCCAGCTCTAGCAATTTTCATGATTTTCACAAAAGTTTAATTCCAGAAAATTTTATTATATCAACAATTATGTGTGTCTGTTTCTCTGGCTGCTTAATTCGCGCGATCCCGCTATCGTTTACTAAAGCTGTTTGTGAACAAGGCACAGCTGCACACACACGGGAGCGATCTGCTTACAGCAAGAGGCAGCGTCACGAGTTCTACAACAACGCTTAGGTGCCCGCAGATGCGCCTGCCTATTAATTGGCCTAATTTTGCAGCAAAATCGGCCAAAGGCAATTTTTTTAAATATGCCAAAAATCGGCCAATTAATCGGCCGGACGATAAATCAGTCGACCTCTACTCCCAACCTTCTGAGCCCGTTCTTCCAAGGTCGCCTGGCAAGACCAGTCTCCACGAGAACACAAGTCCGTTCTTTTGTTCTTGGAATTGAGAAACAGCCAAAGTCAAGTGTAGCTTGTCGCTATCAAACAAATAATTTGGCAAAGATCCTGAAAGACAGACACCCCAATCTCTTTAAAGAGTTCAAGGTAAGTTTTAATAACATCCTATACAAACGTTACAACTTTAATATTTTACTGAAACCCAGCCCCTATATTATGTTTGTTTGAGGCAACTGGCATTAATGCAGTGTAACCTGCTAACTTTATGCTAGATAATGTTTTCCAGAGCCAGTTATTTGTTAATGACGTTCACACTGCATTTGCAACATTATTAACTTCTTACACTCCGAGTCTATTTTGGGGATTTTCGCCTGGATTTGGCCTACCTAATTTCAAAAGCTTCCCATACCCACAAGCAGAGGTGCACATACAAAAGTTTGGTATCATTTTACAGGAAACTAGGGCGGCACGATTCGGAGAAAAAATCTAATTGCGATTTTTCTGATAAAAATTGCAATTCGCGATTTAAAGTGCGATTCATTAGTATATAATAAAAGAGCTACATCCAGGCTTGTTGTGGTGGTTTTAATAGCACCAAAGAAAGATGCTGTGCTACTGTTTATTTAAAACCTCTTAAACATTGTGCCAAGTTGTCTGCAGGACTTTGCTCTTCTGCAGACCAACTTTTTTTTTATCTAAGAACATTAAAATACAATTTAACAAAAATTTATTGAAAGTTTTATTTAAAATAACATATAGGCCAATGTATTTTGGCTGTCACTACAACAATGCTTCTGACAAGCAAATGTTTAGTTTTTTCTTTTAATCATAAGACTATACTCATCTTGTTTTACTTTTCAGGCATCTGTAATAAATGTAAATATATTAGTTATTAGAATCTATGATTTAACATAAGCAAAAAATACAAATAAAACACTGCACAGTCCTCACTGTACGATTTTAAATGTGGAGCTGCAGAAGCTTGTACAGTTAAGATTAAGGAGTGATTTTAATTTTTGGTGTGTAATAAACATTTCTGACACAGAAAGCACCAGGTTACTGTGTGTCACTTTAAGACACAAGACCGCTTTAAAACTGCTCTGCTTTAATATACTGATAAACATCCAGCTGTTTATGTTCACTTAGACAAGAAGGAAAACTTAAGTTTAGTGATCACGCGTGTGCTGACTGCTCTCTGTGTGCACGCTTCATGAACCCTCGTGCCTGTAAATATTCTAAGTGGTGCAGATGTGCGGGTGCAAGAAAGTATAATGTACCTCTTTCGTCTGCTGTGTTCCGGGCTATAAACCTGCTTATAGTCTGATGAGGCGCTTGTCATTGTTTGCGATGCATGACGAGAAACGGACGTATATACCTTTCTTTAAGTCCAACATTAAACAAAAGGGAAATGTTTTCGCGCATTTCTGTCCTTTCATTTGCCGGTTAATGAGTTATAATGGGTTTTTAAAATGACTGAATCCAAAACCTGCCAACTTCATGACATTCCGCGTTGTGCAGTTAATTCCATTAGTATGCATTTCGCGATTCTGTTGGTGTTTTCCGCATCGCGGAAATCATATGGCCGTACACTTTGTTGAGGAGTTGAACTGCTGCTCGCTCATGTTTTCCTAATGGTGTTATCTGACGTGTAGTCAGCACCTCAGTGTTAATGCACTCTATTGGTTTAAACTGCATCAAACGTAAAATGCGCATGAAGCGAACTGTCAAAAACTGCGTACTAGATGATTGTTATATTTGAAAAAAAAAAATCGCAGCTCTTGCGATTCGAAAATCGCATCCATTCACATCGCGATTTCGGTTCAAAAACGATTAATCGTGCAGCCCTACAGGAAACCCTTTGAAATTTCATAAAACACTGTTGAAAGTGCTAAACATGATTGTATGTGTAGTCAGTCCTCTAATAAACACAAAAATTTATTAGATGTTTTTTCTAAAGTCTGTATGTAAAAGTTTATAACTCTGGCCCTGAGTGGTAACGAAACCTGCAGACAGTTTTGTTTGATTCCAGATTTTTTTCTCTATCATAATCTATGCAAAAGTTATTCTATTCTAACTGAAGGGAGGAATAATACTCTTTTTGTATAACATTTCTGCCTAAAAACATTTGAAGTGTCCCCATAACCAAATACAGTGGAATAAATGCAATATCTTTATATCATTTTACAGAAAACCCTTTTAAGTTACATACAAAGCTGCTGTTTGTGACAAATAGTGTTATTTTCACTGTGTGAAAATTAATTTTTCCTATAAAAATACTTTTTTGTTTTGCACATATAATAAATGGCAATGGATTATTAATGCACACATAGAAAATGCTGTGAATGTACTCATTTTTTAGACTAGGAGCTAAGATAAAACATGGTGCAGCATTTGTGGCTATCTGTGCTATCTGAGGCAGCTCACGCTCAAGTTTCTCTCTCTCTCTCTCTCTCTCTCTCTCTCAGACACACACATTCTATTTTGTTTACTGATAGCTTGTTAAAAAGCCAGATGCTGACAAGTTTTACTCGGCTGTTAACCAGGGCTCTACAGTGCGGCTATTTCACTCGCATTTGCGCCAAAAAAATAGTTACTTGTAAAATCATGTCAGAGCACAGGTCGCGAGTGATGGGCTGTTCTCAATACACTGAACAGCAGCGCTATGAAGCAAACCATACCATTGATTTCACATGGAAACCATGCAAGAGGACGAGGTCGTAATGTTTCACATGGAAAGCAAGGAAAATGCGGGTCACGATCGGTCCCAATGTGAACATAACATGACGTAACTTTATTTAAATGAGAGCAACGATTCACAACCCATGAGCCAATCACTGAAAAACTCAAAAAATGATAAGTTGGATTAAATTAAAAATATTATTTCCATAGGTTCCACGCAATTTAAGTAATCTGAACAAACAACAATTTAGTTTATTTTACAAAAGAAGTTAAAGTAAACTTAACAATCCTAGAGTCAACAAATAAAAATTGAGTTAAGTCCATAACACCAAATCAATCAATCAGAGTGTAGCTACACAATACAACTTATCAAATAAACCTTTTTTTAATACAGTTAATCAAACATATTTGAAATGCTATGTTACATTCCAAACCGCTTGTTCGTTTGTTTGTTTTGTTCTAAAACAAGTTCATTGACTCATATTTGGCCACTCGTTACTCACGTACCTATCTAATGGTGTTACACTTTTGCAAGAGGGTGCCAGAACAACAATTACCCATAATACACCGCAAAATCCTTAGCCAATTAGATGCGAGTCTGTTTTGGTAAAGCGGACAAGACACACCCTTTTGTTGAATGAACTAGATTAAATGAAGTCCACATTGTTAAATTGATTTAAATTGAATTGAAGTTATCACAACTTGAAAGAATTAAGTAAAATTGGCAAACGTGAAAGTTAATTTTGTGGGAATGTGTGGGAACTGCTGGATTTTAAGTGATAGAGTCAAGTGACAGTGCTAAAAAAAGTGCTAAAAATGTTATAGCCAGATATGAGGACACTTCTTCAATACGCTTCAAGACAGATGAGCGATCTATTCATCAAGCAAAGTTCATTCTTTTTATATATTTTGAAGTAGGCTAAAAGTAATATTTGGATCATGGTAGTTCACCCAAAATAGAAAATTCTGTCTTTATTTATTTATTACTCTCCATCATGTCATTCTAAACCCGCAAGACTTTCACTCATCCTTAGGAACACAAATGAAGAATGTTTTGATAAAATAGGTTTCTTTCCCTCCTTTGACAGCCTACACAACTACCACTGAGCAGTTTAATCAACATTTTTCACTGTCCTTTTAAATTTCTTTGTGTGCTCCTAAACATTTTCATTTATTTCATTTAGGACCACATGTACTCCTTGGGGAAAGGTTATCGCAGAGCCCCGGTAACTGTCAGAAAACACATCTGTGTGTTTTTTATATTTTTTCTCAAATGACACGTTATGAGATGTTAATGTATACATTGCAGGACTAAGATTGGCTGCTTTACTTTAACCTAAGGTTTTACGTACATAAGCAGAACAATGAGACTTTCAAGGATCGGTGTGTGAAAGCTCTCCAAGTAATTTTTGTTCATCCCTTTTGAGTCATGATTTGTCATTGAACATTAATTTCAGCATTTTTGTATGTGTAATTTATTAGAGTGTATCATTAAAGTCAGCTAAACTCAATCTCGCTTAGGGCAACCAAAGGGCTAGAGCCGGCCCTGACCAAAGAGGTTTTTGACCATTTTCAGATTTTTGATTTAGTAAAATTTCTTTTATAAAGACAAACACATAATGATGAAAGTTAAATTAATATTTTGTGGTTGTTGTTAATGTGTCATAAAGAAGATGCGAGTTACAGGACAGTTTTCTTTATCTTACATTAACTGTACTGATGTGTTCATTTTACCATTGAATGTTTTATCATTACTATCACATTTACAAATATCTATTACTGTATACTGTACATTTTGAGTGCTGAATAATAAGGAATAAGATCGAGGTGGCACGGTTCATTAAAAAAAATCTGAACCGTTCAGTTCACTTGTCTTGGATAGGAGAGTGTTCAACAGTTCATGGCATACGCAAAAGCACCGTGCCCTGTATGTGACCTCAGATTTATTTTCGTTTCACCCGAAAGAGTGACTTGGGAGAGAAAAGGAAGTCTGCCCAGAGTTGGAGTATGCGCCAGCGTCGTCTGGTGTGTGGAAACATTTTTATTTTATGTTACCTATGATGATAGAACTGCAGTCCATGGGTTGAATGTGTTCGAACAGCCACAGGAGATCGCCTTCTCTCCAACCATTTATCTAATCTGAGGTACTGAACACAATGTTTTACGTCTTTTCTGACTTCTGGCCCGAACACACGGTGTACAGTGCTATTTTTAGCCTTTCATTGATAAACTAAAGCTTCAGACTTCCGCATAGTTTCATTTCATTTCATCTTATTTTATCAATTGCTCTGAAATATCAGAGAAAGCTTTAACATATTCATGTACAAAACACTGTGCAGCATGTTTACTTACAAGACAAGCAGTGGACTCTGACATAATAATATTAGTTCACGTCCATATAAACTCATCATTACTGCCGCTCATGTTTAAATGACAACAGAGAGCTCGCCCACTGTCTCACAGACCACCCCCTCACAGTATTCAAAACAGAAGCGGTCGAAAGTGGACAAAAGTGATGGATTTAAATACCAGGCGTAAACGTGATGTGTCTCTCTTGTCCACTTGCGATCCGATCGATGAAAACAAATGAATTACTCTCTGCGGAACTTAAGCAGCCTCTCAGTGAGAAATCTTAGAGCTACACTGAAGTTGGCAGTTTGATAAATGCAACTTATCTTTGTGTGCTAAAAAGGCATGTAGATGGCAATACACATTCTCTCTTCTTTTGCCAAATAAATGAAAAGCATGTTAAAAATCAATGTCTTTTTGTGAATCAAAATCTCACCTGGCTTTCCTCAGAGACGGTCCCAATAATGTGCTTAAAGTCAAATACAGTTTGCGCATGATTACATGACATAACTTTTTAATACTGTATCCTAAATTGTGGATAATTAAGCTATATATTGTATATGCTAAAGTACATTTCTGGACTGTTCAAAATTAAAAGAAAAAATAACAACAAGAACCGTACAGAAGCGAAAACCATGACCTTAAAACCATGATACGAACCAAATCAAGGGTTTTGTGAATGGTAAATTGACTGCATTTATATAGCAGTAAAGCTTTAGATACTCACTTATGTTGAATGTCTTTGTTGTAAACTTCACTCCGTGGATATCCATTATATAGTTTCCAGTGTGTTGAGTTGTGATGTCTGTGATGGTGAGATCTCCAGTCTGATCATTTAACTGCAGTCTGTCTCTGAATCTCCCATCAAGAACATCATCAAATATTTTGAGTAAATTGGCCACCCTTTTGATTCTAGCGATGAGATACTTTTGATCACCAAACCTCCACTCGATCACATCATCTCTCTGTAGTTTAATATCAGTGTGTAGAGTAACAGAATCTCCCTCATACAATGACACTGATTCGATTTTATCTGTAACACCACCTGTTAACACAAAGAGACAATGACAGAAATTAAACTCACTTCTATAACACTGGCAATACAAAGATCAATAAAAGACCATTCAGTGTTTCCCACAGAACAAAAATATACTTGGGTTTACTTGGGTGCAATTTGGCTTTCTACACTTATTAGATAGAGCAGAAGCAGTAAAAGTGCTTCTCTTTCAGAGATTAATAGCGCTTAATCCACTCATTATTTCAGATACAGAAGTCTACTTGCTGTCACTTTGACGGTGACTTAACATTACTGCTTTGCATTTTTATATCTTCAGTCAGCGTACATAATAAGGACTGTTTGCCAGTTTGAGCTATAATTGCTTAAAATGCTTATAATTCAGTGCAACAGGCTTGATTAAAAGTTTTCCATGGAAACCAGAGGCACGCTTGAGACTGCACGAGCTGGTGCGATAGCTCTGAATGACTCTGATCACATCCAGTCATTCTGCAATCGACTCAGGGATTGCACATAAATCAAATTAATCAGACCCAGGACCCAAAGTAATAAAACTGGGACCGACCCGGACCCAACTGACTATTTAAAATATAGACCCGAAACCGTACGGGTCCCGAGTCTTCCGTAGTTGGTAAAACTCTGCTCAAGTTCAGAAACATGGAAGGATACAATGTGACACTGAGCTTGCTTCGCATCGCACCCAATTCATTGAGAAACAGAGATCATGTAAACACACACTCATCAGGGGAGACACAACGTGCTTGCATGCAAAATGAAGCCAACTTGATGTGTTTAAGGCTCAGAGCACATTATAAAACGTATTCTTAAAATACACATTTCTGTTTTAATAAATGGTCATAGTTAATCATAGCATATTGTCTAAAACATAAGGTAGGTACAAAAATAATCAGTGATACATTTGCGACCCATTAAAAATTAGGGTCGCAATGGCATTTCAAAAGGTCGCATATGTGACTATTTTGGTCGCAGTGTAGTTCCCTGCAGCAGATTGCACTATTTCAGCCCTAACTTTGATTCAGTGACAGACAAATGTCTGAAATCACAGGCAAATCGGTGCGCATGCTCACGTAATCTGTAATCAGAGAGAATTGTCGACACCCAATTACTTGTGCAGTGTCAACACAGCAGCTCTGAGCCCTACCCTAGATAGTCGTGCAGTGAGAAAAGATGTGTGACTACTTTGAAAATCGTGCAGTCTGAACTTGGCATAAGGGAAACACTGTCATGAATCTTAGGGATGCACCGATACCACTTTTTCCATCTCTGATCCGATTCCGATACCCGAATTCTGAGTATCGGCCGATACCTGCCGATCCGATACTATTTTTCTTGAACAATTTAAATCACGCACGCAAGGCACGCACGCACAATGTTAAATGCAGAGGCATTCCAACATACATTCCAAAGCATATAATCATAATTTTTACTCCACTACATTTCATAATTTCAAGTTTTTGGTTTATATTTAATATTTAAGTACATTAAACATCTACAATATTTTTTTTTACTTTTACTTAAGTAAAATAACTTTTGTACTTTCACTCAAGAAAGTAAAAGTACACAAGTTTTATGTAATTAGGTATTAAATCAATTTTAATATGCAATATAAAAGGAATACACAGTATGGTTCTATGCTTTAGAATGTAGTGAACATTTTTAGTAAAGTAAATTTTTTCCCAAGACAAACACTCTGATAAAGCGCAGATGCTTGTAAAAGTAATCAAGTAGTGTCTGCCTCTAGTTAAATGTGTTTAGTGCTTTCTGCTACATCTAGTATAATTTTAAATGTAAAACCCAATAATTTTAAATGATTTACAAGTTACAGAACATTAGTAATTATTAACCATGGCAGTTTTTAGGAGAAAATAAAATAGACACGTTTGATCAAATAAGTATGCTAAATATATTTTCCTTAATTGCACAAAAAGTCACAGTAAAAAAAGCTTTAGTGTGCAGATGGTTCTTTTGGGAATTATGCACTTAACCGGACCTTTTATGCACATTTCTGGTGCAGATTTGATGCACCTAAATCATACTGTGCTTCCTGGGCGCAGCATTGATGCTCTAGAACAGGGGTTCTCAAAGTTTACATTCAAAGGTCCAAATCTGAATTCCCATAATTTTCATAGGTCCGGAAAAACTTTATGTAAATCATTTGTTTATATAACAAATCAACACAAATAGTTTGGGAAAAACATAAGTGTATTTTGCATGTAAAGTTAAAAAAATAAATAAATAAACACAAGAAATATGCCAAAAGTAACCAGGTGCAAAATACAGAGCAACCTAATTAGAGAAATGGCACAGTTTGTTCTCCATCATATGCATAAACCATGGCAAAAAAAAGTGTGGTTGGTAGGCAGAGACACTGACCAAAATTAGGGGTGCACCTATAAATTGGCTGATGATTCTTGCTATGCTTCTTAATGAATTACGGTGAAATGACGCTACATCCAAAAGCCAGGGGGCGCTCTTGGGCAGAAACTTAATATGTGCTGCAGACGAAGAACCAGACACACGGAGCTCCAGGAAATGTCTTAAGGATATATTTATATTGCTGTTCTTCAAACCTTTTCAGGTATTTTCATGATAATAAAGCATATGTATAAGATTATGTTTGACGAGTGTTGCTTTTTTAAATGCATGTTTTAAACGACTCAAACCAACAGTGATTGGTAAGGATTGATCAAAAGCCGTAGTACATGAAGTAGCTGTGCATAATAACTGGGTGTGATGGCTACAGCGTCACACAGGACATTTTTAAATAACTCGTTTTATTTTCGGACCAGGAATACTCTTAAATCTAAAAAGAACTAAACGAATGGTTTACAAGTTTAATATGGATTTGTAAAATAGCAAATGCACACATTTAATCAATTACATAGAAATTAATGCACTTGTAATATGAGGTGGACGCGGGTCCGGATCAAGTTGCCGTCGGGTCCGGATCCGGACCGGAGTCCGGACTTTGAGAACCCCTGCTCTAGAAGCATCCTCACATGGGAATCCTTGCTCCACAATGGAAAATTAAGTTCATAACTGTTAAAACACAAAGAGATTAGATGCATCGTGTGCTCAGCACATACTGAATTGCATCCATCCAACAGTTTACAGAGACTTTATAAAATCAGATCTTTAATAAAGCCTACAGTTATCTTGTGTGTGCGTGTGTTGAATGACGCGTTTCATCCGTCCGCTTCATCAGTGGATTAACTCAGTTTGCAAGTAAGTTACAGTGTTTCTGTGAACATTAATATCTTAAATGTTCGTTTGTTCCTTCACATGAAGCTATTGAGTGTAAGATGATTTTTGATTATAGTGCATAAAAACGTTTGTGGTGCTTTTATAATACTTTGTCGTTTTAATCGCTTGTCAGTGACAACCATGGGTAACGCGCAGTATCGGAATTGGATGGGTCTTGTTAGTCCGATATCCGATCCAGCAAAAAAGGCCGGATCGGCCCCGAAACCGATCCAGAATATCGGATCGGTGCATCCCTAGTCATGATTGCAACCTTCTTAAAACTGATGCCATTAATCCGAGCGTGTCATTAAAGCACAGGCGCTCTGAAATTAATGTGTATCAGGGAGCGGGAACAAAACACTTGCTGGTTTTAAACCCCTGCACACCTTACAACCTCTCATGTGCAAGGAAGAGTCAGAATCGTGCGCATTACAAGTTCAGGTGGTAGAAGGAGTCCATGCTGCATGCATTCAGGTCTGAGCAAGAGTCCAAGACACACGCATTCGTAAGGGTTAAATGTGTGGGGGAAGGAATCCGCATGTTACAAATAGGTATGCTCAGATTAATCGGCCGATAATGCTTGCTATGCTTCTCAATAAATTACGGTGAAGGTCGGCACATCCAAAAGCCAAAGGGCGCTCTCGTGCAAACTCAATATGCGCTGCAAAAAAAGAACCATCCACATACAGCTATGACACGCATATATGCCACGGATATATTTATATTGCTGTTCTTCAAACCTTTTCAGGTATTTTCATTATAATGAAGAATATGTATAATGATTATGTTTGATGAGTGTTGCTTTATCAAATGCATGTTATAAACGACTCAAACTAATTGTGATTTCAGATCAATAAGGACTTACTGATCAAAAGCCGTAGTACATGAAATAGCTGTGAATAATATTGGCTGTCTTATCAGAATAGTTATCGGCCATGTATTATTAGTGTACATCGGCATTGATCGGAGCACCCCTAGTTACATCTAAAGCTATCGCGCGCAAAGTGAAGCCCACAAACTGTTTCATGTGAGGAAAAGCACGCAATGCGCATTAGGGATGTTTTGGTGACAGAACTTTCCCACCAGTTATTCAGCGTGTGACAAACCCGGTGATCCTGGTATCAACATGTGGGAGGGGCTTATAAATGCGAGGTAGACGTGCGCATTTTACTTTCACTTTTGAATTAGAGGCGATTGTTTAAATGCAGGGCTTGCATACGCTGTATTAAATCACTAATGAACCCGCGCGTAATGCAAGTGCAATAGCTGGTTTAATTAAGTGCTTGAGCCAGTGTGCGCAGGTACTTTTGACAGAAATCCACCATTCCAAGCTGAGTAACCGGCTCTTTCTCCATTTAAAGTGCTGCTTGAAAAGGGTTTAATATTATTAATAAAAACACAACAGCAAAACAATCTCCCTTATATTAAATGTTATATATGTATATTATAACAAAAACGAGTAAGCACGTGGCTCCTGTGTCTGGTCTGTCAGCTTGCCTTGGACACTCTAGACCAGAGATGGGCAAACTAAGCCCCGGGGGCCAAATGTGGCCCGCTGGGAACATTTATCCAGCCAGCAAAGCAGTTTATAATTATATTAAACAGTGTAGAATTTTGGTCTAGAATGACTCGATGTAATACCATCAACGTCCAAAAGACACAAAATAGAAAGATAAATGAATGATGTTTAAATAAATGTTGAATGTTCCATGTTTAAAACCGAATGGACAGCAAAATAGTTCACCAACATCAGACAGAAGCCGGTATGTGTTATTTGGCATTAAGTATTGCCATTTTGAAAAACAAAAAATTGCTTACCTCGGTTATTAACATCATGGTGATATGTAATAATTATCTACCAATGCACATTAAATGATTTGCCCTTAAAGGGACAGTAAGTAGGGTTTTAAGTGTTTTATTAGTCAAAATCAATGTCGTTATTCATAAATATATCCTCGTTGGTGTCAGATGACTTCTGCCAGTGATCTGACTTTTCTTTGTAAGCTTAGAATTTCTCCTCTTTACTTCCATTGAACGGGTAAGACCAAGGAGGCTTCCATGTCATTCCACCATATTGATAAACTATAATAGCAGAGAGGGACAAAAAGCACTAGCCTACCAACACGTTTTCGTTCAGAACATGTGAACCGGGTGCAACGGACAAGGAGATCAGCGATTACATAAAGGCTACCGTAGCTGCAACACAAATTTGGAAAGGCGAGGCGCTAGAGAGCACTATTCGTTTGAATGCAAAAAACTATTTCACCACTAGATGTGGTAAATCCTACTTATTGTCCCTTTAAAGGTCGTTTTTATTGTTTTATACTGTTGTCTGAGGTCTACTCATGACGTTCGCGTGGTTTTTACATCCAAAAACATCAAAAGCAATAAGTAATAGCCCATTTTGTACCCTGGTTTTGAGGCTGGTTCAAGAAATTATCCATTTTGATGGGCCAGCCGCATTGACGACTCGGAAGTAAACGCCCAATGCTATGATTGGATAACAGTTTTTCGTAGTTAAACTAACTTTCAATACTTATTTAATCTCATGTGTAATCAGTTTACTGTTAAGTGAGTGTCTTAAGACAGAGTTTCCTCTTACACACACACATGCACACATTTTATCACCCTGTGTGTTTCAAAACCAAGCGAGAGTCAATTCAATTCAAATTCCAATTCATGAATTGAATGGAGGCCAATTCTGAAATTCTGAATTGTGCACAAGCCTGCAGTATAGTTCATTAACCCCGCCTCCCCATGTTATTCAATGGGACTTGAGACCAACTAAACAATTTAATTACACATCAATTATCTTTTTCCAAAGCTGGTTTCTGTCATTTACTGTAGTTTTTAATCACGCTGATGTAAATTCAAGTGTTTGTTTTAAAAATAACTTTGTTTTTAGTTAGTTATTTAATGCTATAAAAACAGTGGTGTCATGTCATGATTGACAGCTGTGACATGCACATTCTGCGAGGGTGGGGCTTTACTTCCTGCTCACTACTTTTTTTACAGTCTATGGTCAAAACCCTTTTGACACACACGCACACACGTGTCTTTTATTGTAAACCCTTTCGACGCGTGTGCAGTAGCACACCCACAACCGCACACACAAGTGTCGTTTATCATTAACCCTTTCAACGCGTGTGCAGAATGAATTTGTGTGAATTCGTGTCCCTCGGAAGAGAAGTCCCGGCCTCCACTGATAGTGACACATAAACCCTTTTGACGCGTGTGCAGCATGAATTCGCATGAATTTGCGTCCCTTGGAAGAAGTCACCGGCAGCCACTGATAATGACACAGTACTAAAGTGTTTTACTCACATAAGCTGCGGCATTCTGTCCGGATGCAATACATGGAGGAGCATTGCTTTTTAATCGCAGTCTCTCTTTAATTCCAGCGTTCCTCTGAACATCCAAACACAGAGCAAATGGTATGCTTCCTAAGTTTGATAGGAAAGATGTCTCTCAACAAATACAATGACCGAAATACGGTACGGTTGACATTCAGCCATCCTTGTTGTAACTTGTTAAAAACTCACTGAACTACACGTATTATGTGGGCGCGGTCTCAAGTTGGAGAGCTCATGAATATTAATGACCTCGATCAGTTCCACGTCACACTGATCATCTTTTCTAACTGACCTGATTTCTCCGCTTATTTATTTTCAGTGGCTAGAGCTGACAGAGGAGGTGGAATTTAATTTTCACATTCAGGACCCCACACAAACACATATGGACATAACACATATCAAAAAATACAAGTAAAAACGGTTTTATGTGGAAGGGCCCCTTTAAGAAAATGAAAACAGAAAATGTTAAATGTATTACTCAGACTGTAATACTATGATGTTGTCTTCAGAATTCTTTTTAAACGTGTATGTATTTCCATGATATGCACAGAAGAGATTAATTAATTTTTTATATGATAGTAGTAAAAGTGTTCAAAACAGTAGGGTGAAGATGAAAGTATATAGTACAGTGGTAACTGAGTGTTGATTTTGGATAAATAAAGCTACATTTGTTGGTTATAGTATCTGGCATCTTTATTTCAAATCCTGACACGGCCCTCAAGTAAGAAAAGTTTGCCCACTGCTGCTCTAGACAGTAATAAATGAAATCTGATACCGGCTGCTCTGTGATGCGCATTTGTCGTTCGCCTTACAAAAACCATGCAGGAATCCTGCTGGACTGGATAAAAATCTTACAGGACAGGGTGTTTCCTGTGCGAGTCATGTCCCAGCAAACATGCCCGTGCAAACCAAACCCCCAAAGGGCCCAATGCGGGTTAGCCCATGTGGGGCCCACAGTAGTTTGCCCTTTAGGGGCCCTGTATGGGTTTACTATGGGCAAGCCCACTGTCTATATAGCTTAGACTTTAAGCACATAAAAACTAGGTCTCAAATAAAGCATTTGAAGTATTTTAATAATTGGGGCTAAAAACAATTTTAAAATGTAAAAAAAAACTTTTATAATTAGTCACCTACTTGGATTAATCATGATTGACTTTTTGTAAAAAAAAAAAGGGTGCCTATTTATTGCCCAATGTTCCCACACTTTACCCAATGTGCCCACAGTTAGCCCAAACTTTGCCCACAGTTAGCCCACACTTTACCCAATGTGCCCACAGTAAGCCCACACTTTGCCCAATTGGGCATTGGGCAAAGTGTGGGCTAACTGTGGGCAAAGTGTGGGCTAACTGTGGGCACATTGAGCAAAGTGTGGGCTAACTGTGGGCAACGTGTGGGCTAACTGTGGGCACATTGGGTAAAGTGTGGGCTAACTGTGGGCACATTGAAAAAGTGTGGGCTAACTGTGGGCAAAGTTTGAATCAAAAGATTTTAAATCGAAATCGATCGAAATTAAGTCACAACCTCGAACTTCGAATTAAAAAATTGGATCGTCGATGCTGCCACGCCCCCATGTCACGTCCGGTCGGCTTGCCAAGCAGGGGAAAATAAACTCTCAGAAGTGCCTTTAAAAACATCCATCCAGCGGAACGCGATTTATATTTTAAACACGAGGGATGTATTGCTACAGCTCCTTGAAATGCATATCATAAACAGGATTACTACCTAGTGATCTGCCTTCGGACAGAGCGCAGCTCTCTGCACGTGCACGAGAGAGCCGCCAAGATGCAGCGGGTTATATTTTAAACAAAAGGTATAGTTTGCCTCAGCTCGCATGAAACGCATAAAACTGAACAAATACGTAAGGATTATTACTTTAGTTTATGTTTAGACTTTGGACAGATGCGAGAGTGCGTGCACGTGAGACAGAGAGAAGCGCAGCTGCTTATGACGCACCGGTTTTAGTTCAGATAATAGGAGTCCAAGATGCGCGCATTAAGTCTATCTGCGTGCAAGAAGGAATTCTCTCTCTACAAGCTCTCTAGCGTAAAGTAAAGCCCACAAACCCCCATGCGAGGAAAAGCACGCAATGTGCATGTTAATGTGAAACTATAATAATAATAATAATAATATTAATAATAAAGGCATATCATTTTTTGTCTTAAAAAAAAATCATTTAAAAATCGAGAATCTAATTGAATCGTGACATCAGAATCGAAAATGTAATCGAATCAAGGATTTGGAGAATCGTGACACCCCTAGGGCTAACTGTGGGCAAAGTTTGGGCTAACTGTGGGCACATTGAGCAAAGTGTGGGCTAACTGTGGGCGAAGTGTGGGCTAACTGTGGGCACATTGGGTAAAGTGTGGGCTAACTATGGGCACATTGAAAAAGTGTGGGCAAAGTGTGGGCTAACTGTGGGCACATTGGACAAAGTGTGGGATAACTGTGGGCAAAGTGTGGGCTTACTGTGGGCAAAGTGTGGGCTTTCTGTGGGCACATTGCGCAAAGTGTGGGCTAACTGTGGGCACATTGAGCAAAGTGTGGGCTTACTGTGGGCACATAGGGCAAAGTGTGGGCTAACTGTGGGTAAAATGTTGGCTAACTGTGGGCAAAGTGTGGGCTAACTGTGGGCAAAGTGTGGGCTAACTGAGGGCACATTGAGTTAAGTGTGGGCTTTCTGTGGGCACATTGGGCAAAGTGTGGGCTTACTGTGGGCACAGTGGGTAAAGTGTGGGCTAACTATGGGCACATTGGGCAAAGTGTGGGCTTACTGTGGGCAAATTGGGCAAAGTGTGGGCTAACTGTGGGTAAAATGTGGGCTAACTGTGGGCAAAGTGTGGGCCCAATGGGACATGTTCCTGTAGGACTGTACTTCAGCAATAGCCATGTAGAGTAAACCTGCAGGGCACTACAGTGAAAATATACTTTCATACGTTTAAATGTCAATATGGTATTATGTGTTGAGCATAAGTTATTTCTATATAACGTAAGCAAGCTTCAACAAATTAGCTATGCTCTTTTATTTTTTGCTGTTTGGGCAAAAGTAGTCCAGAATCCAGAGATTTCACCAGAACCTCATGCGCCCCCATTCATAGAGTCCATTTGAAACTATGATGACAATAAAACAACTATCGCCTGTAGGGCCCTATAAAATCCATTTTATTTTCTCCTAAATTCCGTTTTCTCCGTTTTAACTTTTGCAAATTTCTGTTTTATGCGTTTTAACCCTTACAAAAATAACCTACAGGAATCCTGCAGGATTTTCATTTTTTCTGCAGGCATCCTGCAGGAATTATAAAATCCTGCAAGATTTTTCACTTGTACTGCACATCAGTCCTGCAGGAATTATAAAATCCTGCTGGATTTTTTTTTAAAATCTGCAGGAATTATAAAGTCCTGCAGGATTTTTCACTTGTACTGCACAGCAGTCCTGTAGGAATTATAAAGTCCTGCAGGATTTTTCACTTGTACTGCACATCAGTCCTGCAGGAATTATAAAATCCTGCTGGATTTTTTTTTAAATCTGCAAGAATTATAAAGTCCTGCAGGATTTTTCACTTGTACTGCACAGCAGTCCTGTAGGAATTATAAAGTCCTGCAGGATTTTTCACTTGTACTGCACATCAGTCCTGCAGGAATTATAAAATCCTGCTGGATTTTTTTTTTTAAAGCTGCAGGAATTATAAAGTCCTGCAGGATTTTTCACTTGTACTGCACAGCTGTCCTGCAGGAATTATAAAGTCCTGCAGGACTGCCGTGCACCTCACTCAGAAACAAAATGTTTGCTTACAGGAGTTTTTCCTGTAAATGAAAAATAAATAAGTCAAAAAATAAATATAAAAAACCTACAGGTTTTGTTTAGACTAGAGAATAAAACTCGATAGTTACTGTAGTTTAATACAATTTTTATTTAATTAGATTCAAGTACATTTCATGGAACTATTTTTTGATATATTATGCTCTGGCTGTTGGCAGCAATGGGACAAAACAATGAGTCTTAACAAGTAAATTAAAAAAATTAAGAGTAAGAATAAATAGGCAATTATAAAAAAAATTCTAAATCATTTCAAAATGATACATTTATGCAAACATCCACGACATGTCAACATTCAAGAGATATGAGTCTGTATACTGTACATTTTTACCTTTTATAACATGAAGATGCAGCTATTTTGTTTTTAATCCAACTCCCATCTATTTGGTTGGATGCAAAAAAAATTATTTGCAAGACCTGGTAGGTCCTTGAGGTAGACACAGGTTGAATGTATGTCTGTGCATTTGATAAGTTCAACTGAGTCAATCCCTCTTTCTTTTAAAATGCTTGTTGCTGTTATCCCTGATTCTCTGTCTTTGCTGATGTCATTACTTGTTGTTTTCATAACATCAATGAAGGCATGACCCTCTCCTTGCGCATTGCCTACGTCTATAAATGATCGTACTAATGCTATAGACCCATGTTTGGTTTGAACTGCATGGTTGATTCTTTTAGATAAAGACTTTGCTCCTTTTGAATGAATTCGCCTGCCATTAACCACAGCCCTAGAATAAAAACTGAACGCTTTATTTGCACTAAAACCTGACTCTTGAAGGATATGAGACTCTCTTGGGGTTGGCTGTCGTACATGTGGGCATCCAAGAAACATCACACTAGAACTACCAATACACTTTCTCACAATATTGGTGCCTCCCAACATTTTTTCAACAAAGCTTTTGCTTTGCTGTGTTTGTTCATCATTGAATACAGCAGCAATGAGTCGTGGAACATGTTGGTAAAGGTTAAACATGTTAACAATTTGTTCTGGTACAGCTTGTGTGCCATGAAAGAGTTTCTGAAGGTGTCCATTCTGGGACTCATATAAGAATGCACTGTGACTCCATAAAGGACCCCAATTTTTCACAGATGCTGCTGCATGTACAAGTATGTGGACATTATAAGACACATGACACTTTCCATACTGAGACTCAAAACGGTCCACAAATGCTTTTAAAAGGCCATCAGCTTTGTCAATGTCATGGGAGGAAATTGAATCTTGAAGGAGAATGTGTGTAGCCTGCACTAGAAGTAGTAAATGGTCAAGATATTGTCTGGGTAAAATGCCGAACAAACAGGGAAGGCTGTAAAATAAGAGAAAGTGTCTGTATTCCGAAGCTTTCCAATATTTGCGCAAAGAAATTGAACGGGGTGGTCTTGTTATACTTGAAGGTGGTTTAATGGCAAGTAACCTTGTTTCAATTTGCTCGATTTCTCTTCCAATGTACCAAGGCTCTGTATGGTATTTGGAGTCAAACCATAGGGTAGTCAGCTGGCGACAAACACCAAGTAATATGCCATGCATGTAATCATATGCAAATCCAGAAACCATATTAAAAAACATCAGCAGCATTAGAGGAGATGGACCTTTTACACCATTTATGCATGTTCCAGAATCAACAGCTTGCTGAGCATCTTTAGTGTGTTTTTTGTGTGATCTCAGCTCTGGCTCTGTTGACTGCAAAGGGTAAACCCTTGTAAACCCGTTTCCCTTTTCTACAACTTCACCCTTTTGATAACACCAGTTACAACCATGCTCTCCATTAAATTGCTTGACATTCTGTACAGCACAACGAGCCACTGAATCACAAATGCAAAGCAAACTGTATACATGGACTACTGATTTTTCACCTTTCCACTGACAAGGTAACCCTTGGTTTTCAAGACTTTGCAATTCATTAACAAATGATTGCAGAAACGAGTTCATTTCTGGCTTTTTTGGCCCAAACCACAAACCGCCAAGAATGACATGCTTTGCCCTCAGATTAGGGGGGAGCTCGTTGATTGTGACTTGAAGTGGCCAGATATGAAAAGGAGAAGATTTGAAAATTGGAACACCATCAACATTCCAGGACACTGAAATATTCGTCAATTTTGGGTCATTTAGTGCATCAATCGATTTGTACATAGTACCATCAAATATGTCTTCAACATTTTGTGAGTTGTGCTTTGTCCTTGACCATTTGTAATTCAAAGACTCACAAAAATCTGTATCTTGAAATTTACCTCTTAACTGATCTGAAATAGATAACTTAATAAAGACAGAGCCAGATTTGATTAGGTTTTCCATGTACCCTGGGGTACAATTGCATGAAGCACAGTGGGTGGGGATTTCATTACCAAAGAAAAATTGGCAGGATGGGCAAATATACTGGACTTCAAAAGTGTCACAGTGAAAGGATTTCATGAACTTGTATAAGCTATCTGGAACACCATTGGTTGAATCAGGACAGTGGAGATTGATAAGATCTAACAAGTCACTCAAAGCCACTTTGGATGTTGTATGCCTGAGGCTGTAGGCAAGTATACACAGCAGAGATTCTTCATTAGTGATTTTGGCATTTGGATATATTTTTTCCTCACTGGCACACTCCTCTCTTTCTTCTGTGCTTCCCTCACAAACTGCACTGTGGTTTCTGACAATCTAGAAAGTAAATATTGCACTAATTACAGGCTGACACATAAAGAAGTGTGTGCTTTAAAAAAAGCATGAGGCTATAGACTAGATACATATTCTAAACTTTATTCTCACATGAGTCTGTGGAAAGTTCTCATCAGCTGTGCTAAAAACATCACCCTCGTCATCAGCAGAAGAGCCTTCCTGTTAGAAATTGTGCGTTTATTGCACATTAAAACAAAATCCATATGAACACTGATATTTACAAATGTATGTAAAAAACATTGGATTAAAAAAATATCAGAAATTCATTCTCACATCAGCATCTGAAAAGTTTCCATCAGCATCGCTGATGACCTCATTCTCTTCATCAGTAGAAAAGTTTCCCTGTGAGACATGTACAGGTACTTGGACCACTAGTTTTACACATGTACTTAAATTTTGTAAATGTTCTGGGCTGGCTGATAAAGGATCAAAGAATTGCCAACCTTATGACCACAAGGAAGCACAATTCTAAAGAAGATTAACTTTGAAAAATAAAAAAAATAAAAAAGCATATTCTCACATGAGCATCATCAGGGCAGTTCCTGTCAAATTTGCTGATATTGTCACCACTGTCATTATTGGAAATGTTTTCCTATAAGTATGAAATTGTAAACATACAGGAGCATGTAGACACGGTTTCTTGATGGCCATGAATTTATCACTGAAAATGTTTTGAGGCCAACATTAAAACCTGAATTACTTCAACTATATCGGGAATAAGCCATGTCTTGTATGATCTTCTCTTTTTTGCTCCTGACGAAGAAAAAAGCAGATTTCATGCTTATTTGATTAATGTAAGTCAATATGTAATTGTACAATAAGAAACAAATTGCCTAAAATACAGTTATTTGCATTCAGCAACCTATTATATTCTGTGTCCATCGCCTTTTTGTAGCTGCGGGAACAGGTGCCTCTTCATTTAAGTACACTTTATACTCCATATCCTTCAAAAAGAAACATGATAGTGTTATTTCTTAAAGAATATATTTTTGCATTACCCAAATAGCTTAATCCAAATGAGAACATTTCCTAAAAATGCCTACAATAATGAATCTGGGTATTTTTTTTTCTCCTAGGGGGTTTTTCACCCCGGGGAGGCAGCCTTTTTGGGCTTTACCTATCTTCCTCTTCTATACGTTGCTTTAGTACTACGTGCTCTTATAATATTGAGTCATAGCCGCAGCAAATTTAACTGCTCATGCTATCATGTATTTTGTTGTGCTATCTGTCGTTTTTCTGTGCTTTTCACTGCTTCTATTTATGTAAAGCTGCTTTGAAACAATTGACTTTTGTGAAAAGCGCTATATAAATAAAATAAAATTGAATTGAATTGAATTGAATATTTGACAAAATTGACTTAGTTAATTGGAAGACATATTTTATTTCAGAAGGCTATTTCTTGAAAAAAACCCTGAAAAAGACGCTCGTGTAATTTACATAAAGAACCGGTAATTAATCTTTTATTTTAAAAAGAAAAGTTTGGTCGTGAATAACTCCGTGTTTTAAAGAGTAACTAAACCCTAAACCAACTTTTTATAGTTAATGGTCTGTAAGAATGATGCTTTATTAGTGCTGTTCATTGATTTTAGTAAGTTTTTTGACATTTGGATATAAAGTGCTTCGATACTATAATATATGTAGGGCTGCCCTCTTCAGGTTGAACGGTTATTGCAGTTGAATTTTCCTATTGGATGTTGGGCCCAAAAAAAAAAACTCGTGACGGTTTAGTTACGCTTTAATAAGAGATCTTTCACCCTGAAAAAGAAGCACGTGTAACTTACATAAAGAACCGGTAAATTAATCTTTTCACTGAGGTGACGTGTTTCATTAAGCTTGTTTGACTTCATGTGGCGCCGCAAGAACCGACAGCGGATGACGTCAAAGTTCCGCGAGAGCAAGTTAAAGCAAATTCCTCCGTATTATTTGGTGAATCGATCTCGCGGTACTTTGACGTCATCCGGCGGTCGATTCTTGCAG
Organism: Paramisgurnus dabryanus; assembly: GCF_030506205.2. Lineage (NCBI taxonomy): Eukaryota > Metazoa > Chordata > Actinopteri > Cypriniformes > Cobitidae > Paramisgurnus > Paramisgurnus dabryanus. The sequence continues at coordinate 3,647,787 of NC_133360.1, read as the reverse complement.
CGCCGCATGAAGTCGAACGTGCCTATCGACGCCTACTTGCTTCGCGTAGCCGTTTCAAGTGACACCATTGCACGTCATTCATCAACCGTCACTTAGTATCGTGAAGGTAAATCCGCCTTTTATTATATAATTATATCGTTATAATGCTTTAAATTACTGTTTTGTTATAAATTTCTAAATTAATGTGTATTTGTAAGACTAAAACATATGAAGATGTTTTTATTTTCTTTCTTTTTTTTGTTTGTTGTCGATGATAGGCCAATGTATTAGCCTATAATACCGCCTATATCAAAACTTTTTTCAATACATGACTATAAAAAGTAAGCTTTATCTATTGCTAACAAAAACCATTACTTTTTTTGCTAATAATTGATATCATTGTACCGTTTTGTTACCTTAGATTAGAAATAAATTATCTGCACCGGACGAGAGCCTGAGTCGCTGTTTGCGTTAAAGGTAACACTGTTGTCATGGATACAATCAGCTGAAGGCAACAGATAAATGTGAATGATGAGACTTTAGAGTTTTGTACACCTTTGGGTTAATATATATATATTTAACCCAAAGGTATACAAATAATAATAATTATTATTAATGAATAAATGTATTCATGTTTGTTCAATTGTATGTATGTAAATATGTATGCATGTATTTCTTTATTTATTTAGAAAATGAGCAAAACATGGGTTCTGGTGGAATGGAGGGAGGAGCCTCCCACCTATGATATTGTCCCTAAAAAGGACATACTAAAAAAAAAGTTTGAACCTGGGGATGTTGTGGATGTGGCTTATGAAGAGGAAAGTTCCCCGGCCACCATTATAGATTTTGATGGTAAAAGTTCAGCAAACAACAAGACTTAATCATGATATAGAAGATATGTATTTCCTACTTCATTTTTGTCCCTTCAGAGAGCAAAGAAACCCTCAGGAGGAGGATGTTTAGGCTAGAGGGGAAAAGAAAAAATCAGCCATGTTTGCAAAATGATGCAAAAAGAGTAGCAAAGAAAAAAAAGGCATACACTCCAACTCAGTCCCCATCTCACTCCAAAACGTCCTCATCATCTGATCAAGAGCCTCCAGTCAAAAATCAAGTAATACCTACAACTTTTAAATGGCTACTCTTATTTTTCATTATGCTTATTTAAATCACAAATATTAATGACACCGAGATACTAATATTTTGTGTCCATCTTTAGGTCATCCACCGAAAGAACAGTATGTTGATGCAAGAGATTAACAGCATGGAGAGTCAAGCTGGAGAGCATTCAAGCCGAGAAACTCAACTTGAGAGAGAAATTCTTAAATTAAAAAAAGAAAATGAGAATCTAAGAGCACTTAATATAGCTCTGCAACAAGGTATTCTTTTTTTCTTCATGTATTTCTGTCTATCCATCTATATATTAATTTATCAGTCAGTGTGGTTGTCTGTTAGTAATCATTTATTTTGTATTTTTTAAGAAATTCTTCCAATGCTAAAGTGCAGCATAAACCAGGACACTCTTGTTGCTCAACAACCACAAGTTGCTCAACAACCACAAGATTCAAGCCAGAAGAATCCCCCTGAAAAGGTGAATACAAATATATTATATAGCCTATATTTACGTAAAGTGTTGTGCAGAAGTCTTAGAAGGCATGTTAACTTCTTCATGTTTCATTTTACTTTAGTAACAAAATACACATTTGGTATGTGTGATGAGGTTCAGTTCAGAAATAATAAGGAAGGAATAAGACAGGGGTCGGCTTGAGCTGGGACGCTCGTTTTATTCACGTTTCTCACAAACAAAACAAAAGCACGTTCACCGTGCATAAGCACAGCCACAAAACACAATTACTTAGAATATTCTCTCAATGACTCTTTCAGGTTCTTAGCAGCACACACACGAGGTCCCAGCTCGTCTCTTTTGCTGCATCCGAAACCGCCTACTTCATACTATATAGTACGCGAAAAGCAGTAGGTGTTGGAGTAGTATGTCCGAATACATAGTATTCGAAAAACAGTATGTGAAAAGTACCCGGATGACCTACTACTTCCGGTTAGATTTTGCAGTGTGCATACGATGGACACTTCACTATCCCATGATGCCCCGGGAGAGGAGTTATCCAACGAAGAAGAAGAGGCATGCGGCTGTTTTCGCGCTGAAATGACATGACGTGATGACGACGTATGTCACGTGATGTAGCAACATGGCGGATGTAGTACGTCCGAATGTGATTCATACTACCAGGATTCATACTATACAGTACCTACTGTTTTAACGCCAAGTAAGTAGGTACTTCATCTAATTCAGTACCTACTATAAAGTATGCGGTTTCGGACGCAGCCTCTCCCACTCCGGTTTATATCCGGTCTCTCCACACCAATTACTGAAATCAGACACAGGTGTTCATCATCTGCACTTGATCTACTTACGCTCCGCTCTGTTCCATCCTCTCTCTCCCGCTACAGACTCCGCAAAACCACGGCCCCCTCGCCACAGTATGATCACTCCCTTGACTATAAACATTTGGCACACTAAACCAAAATATATCACTTTTTTGTTGAAGAATCTAACAAGCCTAACACTTTTGCACAGTATGTAGTCAAAGTTATATGCTTTTAGATACAGTGTCCCTAACTTTTTTTCTTGACAGACACAGGGGCTAGGAATTAGTTCAGCTGTCCTGACAAGTTGTGGACGGGGGGGCACATCATGTTCTGCCATGGTGAAAGATCTGGCAGTGGCAGTGTTTGGTAGAGAGACGCTGGCCACACATGGGCTGTCTGGAAGGGCTGGCAATGCTAACAAAGGCGCTATGGCAAAGCCAGCTCTTGACAAGGACAAAGTTGTGCTGATCCTAGGTGAGAAAAATGTCCTGCTTTTTTTCTATACGCAAACATGATGTTGCAGTTATAGTGCAAAATTGTAATAATATTATCACATATGATAAGTGGAATTGCATTTACAGACACAGTACAAAAAAAGTTCCCTGATGTTCCAAAAAAGTTCATCAGGGCAGCACTAAGAGAGAAGTTAAATGATGAGCACAAGTTACGAGTAAGGTAATAATTTGTCATACAACACACACGCTCTCTCTCTCTCTCTCTCCTCACACACACACACACACACACACACACACACACACACACACACACACACACATGTTAAAGATCTCTCTTTCTCTCTCTATCTCTCTCTCTCACACACACACACAAACACACACGCTCATGCTCTCACTCACTCACTCACGCACGCTCACTCACTCACTCACACACACACACTTTTTAAAATTTCTCTTTTTTTCTTGTTTTTCAGAAAAACAGTGTAGAGGCTTCATTTAACGGATCAGAGCAACATTTGTCTGTTCCCTGATGTTCCAAAAAAGTTCATCAGGGCAGCACTAAGAGAGAAGTTAAATGATGAGCACAAGTTACGAGTAAGGTAATAATTTGTCATACAACACACATGCTCATGCCCTCTCTCTCTCTCTCTCTCTCTCCTCACACACACACACACACACACACACACACACACACACGCACACACACACATGTTAAAGATCTCTCTTTGTCTCTCTATCTCTCTCTCTCACACACACACACACACACACACACACACAAACACACACGCTCATGCTCTCACTCACTCACTCACTCACTCACTCACTCACTCACTCACCCACACACACACACACACACATGTTAAAGATCTCTCTTTCTCTCTCTATCTCTCTCTCTCACACACACACACACAAACACACACGGTCATGCTCTCACTCACTCACTCACCCACACACAAACACACGCACTCACGCACAAACACACATGCTCACTCACTCACTCATGCACAAACACGCTCACTCACTCACGCACAAACACACACGCTCACTCGCTCACTCACTCACTCACTCACTCACTCACTCACTCACTCACTCACTCGCTCACGCACAATCACGCTCACTCACTCACTCGCTCACGCACAAACACGCTCACTCACTCACTCACTAACGCACAAACACACATGCTCACTCACTCACTCACGCACAAACACGCTCACTCACTCACGCACAAACACGCTCACTCACTCACGCACAAACACACACGCTCACTCACTCACTCACTCACTCACGCACAAACACACATGCTCATTCACTCACAAACACACACGCTCACTCACTCACTCACTCACTCACTCACTCACCCACAAACACGCTTACTCACTCACCCACAAACACGCTCACTCACTCACGCACAAACACACACGCTCACTCACTTACTCACGCACAAACATGCTCACTCGCCCACTCACGCACAAACACGCTCACCCACTCACTCATGCACAAACACACACGCTCACTCACTCACTCACGCACACACAAACACACTCACTCACGCACGCTCACTCACTCACACACACACACACACACACACACACACACACACACACTTTTTAAAATTTCTCTTTTTTCTTGTTTTTCAGAAAAACAGTGTAAAGGCTTCATTTAACGGATCAGAGCAACATTTGTCTGTGAATTGGACTCTGCTCTTACAGTTTCAATAAATACAATAAATAATTTGTGAAAATACATGGTTTGTTGTGAAGTTATTCCTCCTGCATGAATCCTACAGAAGACATAAGAAGACCTGTATAATTGCATATCCACAACAGTCCTGCAGGAACTTTGAATATTATATTTTAAAACCCTGCAGGAATGTAATTCCTTCATGTTTTCCTTCACAAACTTCCTGCAGGTTTTCCTTAATAAAATTCCTGCAGGTATTCCTTCATAAAATTCCTGCAGGTATTCCTTCAGGAAAATGAGCTGAAAATCCTGTAGGAAATCCTGTAGGAAATCTGCATAATATTCCTGCAGGATTCCTGTAGGTTATTTTTGTAAGGGAATTTTTGGCAATTATGTTTTTTTTACCCTTTACTGTTATTTTAGTCATAAAAAGAGTGTGCCTTTAATATTAATGATTAAAATGTAAATGATTTGGGGAAAAACTGGACAACACGATTACTTAATCACTGTAAAACATACATTTACACACGCACGCACGCACACACGCGCACACTCAATTCAATGCATTGTTTAGTGTTGTTGCAGAAGGCTACAACAAGGTGTCAAAGCAGTAGTGCCTTCAGAAGTGCCTTTAACACATCGGTCCAGCGGAACGCGATCCATATTTTATACACGATCGCTTGAAATGCATATAACTTTATAAACATACACAGGATTATTACTTACTGATCTGACAGACAGCATGAACGCGCAGCTCTCTGCACGTGCGAGCGAAAGAGAGACAGAGAGCGGCGCCATGATGCGGATGATTTTAAATGCGAGGGATAGTTAGTTTGCCTCAGCTCGCTTGAAATCCATAAAACTGAACAAATACATGAGGATTTGTGTTCGGACTTCGGACAGATGCGAGAGCGTGTGCACGTGAGAGAGGTACAGTGAGTGAGACATGGATGAGAGAGAGTGCATGTATCTTTGCGCTCACAGTGAACAGAATGTTGACAAAACTTACAAAATAACAGTTCTCCGGTCACATAAGTCATGTGAGAACTGTTCGGAACTAAGTGCTTAGCGTCGAATTTCTAAATTTTATCGTTGACGAATGCAGAGTCGTGGAGAGCCGCCTCGCCATGGTTTCAGTGTTTTGGAAGGGGTCTGAAACGACGGGAGGGGGTGTGTCGCCCAGATTTATTTCCCCCGGTCTGCATTTCCCCCGGACATACGTTCGTCTCCCACACAAAAACTATTTTTATTAAAAATGTGTAAAATTCCGCGCTAATACTAGATTCCGTGTTAATTTGCCAATTCCGCACTTCCGTCCACGATTCCGTGATCGCGGAAATTATAGGCCCTACCGCCTGTCATGAAAGCCCGCTATCCTGTCTGACAGGCGTCGATACACGATAGTATCTTCAAATCAACACAAGATATAAAGAGTTTAAAAACACAACTATCGCTTTGTAAGCACACGTAAAGCATGTTCACAGTTATTTACAGAATTGGATCATTGGCTACATATCGGACCTGCTACCAGATATAAAAACAGATTCACTTGTGACTGTCACCTTTTTTCGTCTCCCTTTCTTCACTCCACACAAGCCAATCAAACCAAAACCACTAACGTCGAGCTAATAAACTTTTTGTAAGTTGCAGTGTAACGTTAGCTCAATTTGAGTAAAACAAAGTGTTGCAGAAATTTTAATATTCTTACCTGTAACGGCAATCAATAGCACAATGGCGCAGAAAATAATAGAACGCATTTTGTATGCATCCAAAACTTGTTGCCTCACTACACCGAGAAAAAACATGACTTTGGAGACGCTTATTGTGCTCTGAAACACGGTAAAGATCTCGCCGGAGATGCACTGCTGTACCTTCTGACTCCTGCCTGATCGGCTATTTCTCGCCGCTGTGTGGCAAGATTCGGATTTAACAAGGAGGAGAAGGGAAGGGAAGGAGGAGAAGGGGAGGGGAAGAGGGACTACTTCTCATACTCTTTGCCTACTATATAGTATGGAAGTAGGCGGTTTGGGACGCAGCGATTGTTGTAGTTCAGTAATGGCTGCGGGAAAAGATGTTCTACAAATGAAATGAATGTACGAGAGTCTGGTTGGACCAGGCTAGGGTGGGGTGGGTATTCTTAAACTTGAAGCGCTATCAGGTTCAGCAAAATAGAATGGCACCCCTAGTTGGATTTTTTAAAAAGACCCCTTGAAGCTTACTTAATAATAATAATAATAATAATAATATATTATTTATTTACTGATTTGCTGCTAATTGAAATATATATATATATGTGTGTGTGTGTGTGTGTGTGTGTGTGTGTTTTTTGTTAAGCAAAAAAGCAGGCACATTACTTACCCAATCCCTCTCCTAACCAGCAAAACGCGGGGGGTTTCCAATAAAAATCTTGTTCCGATGGTAAAATCTTCGTTTTTGGTAGAGTTCATTTCCTGGGGCTAAATATAACATTATTTGATAACGAAAAATAGCCCACAACAACGGTGTAAAAGCAGTCCACTTAACCTTGGTCCCGTCTTCTCGAATACCACAATCGACATGTACAAATGTAGAATAATATAATTCCTTTGAGAGCATATCGCTGCGCGTCAAAGTCCTATAACGTTAAGCGTCTTTCCGTTTGTTTAGTTGCCAGTCAATGCGTAAAAGCTGCCAGTTAACCTCTTTCAGTTTAACTTTGGTGCAAGATGTTGTTGAAGCTTTAGAAGAGAAGATGGCTGACGCAAAAGCAGTTTTGGTACTGTGCCACGATGGCTGCCGAGCATAGACTGAAAAAAAAAAACATTCAAATGTGTTGCACGAGTTCCAGCTTGTCCTCTCCCCTCGCATTTTCTTTATATGGCTAGTGATGTGACGGTCGCTTTCGAAGCACTGCTTTCATGAGGCTTCGAAACATGTTACATGTATGAATCTTTTGTTTCGGAAAATCATAAATCATTGGTTTGGAGCGTTTCAAACGAGCCACGTCACGTGTTTTACCAAACGAGGCTTCACTGCGTCATAATCTTTCGAAATTCACCACTAGGGAATTGATCACAAATGACCATTGTCTAACACGATACGATAAAATAAACCAATACGAAAAAAATAAAAAATAAATAAATAAATAAAATAAACCAATACGAGATATGACATTTCCAAGCAATAGAATGATAACTGGAAGAGTTTATATGGTTGGACTATTTATCTGGACTTCTCTTCACATCTTTAGTTCATCACTTTTTCCTAACTGGTTTACTGTCAATAAACATCAAGATTACTGTCTATTTTTAAACAATTACAGTATATATTGTTTGCTGGCAGTTTCCTTAAAAGGTTTTACTTTATAGATGTATGAATACAGATCATAGGTGCATGTGAGCCACATACATATTTAGCTCTGGTGAGTGGTTAAAACAAATGTTTTGTAGGAATTGACTTTGTACCAGTTATTAAAAATGATGCCGGTCTCCCTGGATTTCCAGTGAAAATGGCTCACTTGTGTCCCTCGCAATACGACTACCATTAGCTTTAGTGGCTCACCGGAAGTTTTACACAAATAAGTTCAAAGATGCTGGTGCTCAAGTTTAAATAAAAAAAGGTGGATACAACAAATACAGTATACCTGTCACATCCAGTGACAGTCTGAATATTTTCTTAGCTTTATATAAACTTGCACTTGGTTTACTCAACTCACCCTTGGGTTATTTGTGACAACTGTGTAGTGCAGGGGAGGGAATTCCTGCTCCTGGCAGACTGCAGGTGGGAGGACCTTATGCCACAAGTAGGAGGGATTTCAGAAATGTGCAAGTAGGAGGAGTTTATGCTTCAAACGGGACGGTGGTGAATCCTCTGGAAGTTTGTACAGCCCACTTGCGGCTAAAGCTCCACCCACTTGCTGCTAACCCACCCATTTGCAGCTGGCTCCGACCTCCGTTTACCCCTTTCGTTCCTGGAGGCTGCTGTCCTACAAAGTTTAGCTCCAACCCTAAAATAAACAACACTTTTTTACTTGAAGGAGGGTGAATGCACTTCACATATATTGTACATATGTCAGTGACATTTAAACAAAAACACAATGTATAGTGCCAAAATAATCACAAGTGTGAATATTTAACACTATGTTCAAGCACGTTAAATACTGTTAAAGATACAGTACTGGACTATAAAGCTAAAGCAAAGCTGCAGAGTAAATCTCTCATGCATGTCAGGTCATGCATGCCTGCTCAAATACAAGTACAAAACACATTATGTGAACTTTAATCAGTGGTCAATCAAATTATACAACATTGGCAAACAACAGCACAGCATCGGACAGCTTCCTAATGCTTCAAAGAATCTTTCTTAAACGTTGTTGATGGCCGGCAGATTTTCTAACACTAAAGTACTGAGAAAGTACGACAAGGCTCACACAACTCACATGCTGAGGCAGACAGGATAACTTACTGATTATCTTACACTCAAACGTATCAAACATCGAAAAATAATTTTAGATATTATAATCATGTTTTAATCAGGTGCACTTTTTAACCAAGAGCTCGGTTTTGTGTGCCTCGCGTGTGTTTGACTTAATGCAGTGTATAACGACACAGCACCACGAGAGTGACCTAAGAACGAAGATGTCTGTTCCTGACTTGCTCTCGTGGTACTGTGATGCCATACGCCCACTGTGATGTCATACGGTGCCCATTTGATCATGACAATGCATATCAACTTTGGCTGCGTCCAAAATCTCTTAAATGCTGCCTTCAAGGCAGGAAGGCATCAAGGCTATCCGTATTCAATGTTTGGTTTACTTCCTGTTACCTGAGAGACCTCCATGTTATGTCCCACAATTCTATGTTGGTATACACAGGAAGCGACAGGAGCACAAATTTAGTGTAAATAATGATATATTTTCATACTTAAGGGAAAAACTTAAGGTGCTTTATGCAACCGCCCAGCTGCAGTGTTGCCAAGTCTGCTTATTACAAGCGACTTTGGGCTTGGGTTTTATGGCTCAACAGCTTATAAAAACTTATTTCTTTTTTTTTTTTGGCTTGTTAGCTGTACATCTTGTCACACAGCAGCTTTTATGCATTATTCTGTTTCTTTTTGCAGCCTCTTGCAATACAAAGTGAATGGAGACGTTTGGATTGTTTTCCACCGAGTGGGTGTGCAGAGTTTTTTTCCCACCCACATCCTGCTTCTAATAGTCTGTGACCCAGATGGCAACGAGTACTAGCCAAACGGAGGCAGAGCAGGGCAATTTTGTTTTTTTTTCTGGTTAGGAAAACATAGTCAGTGAGTGACGTAAACTTTAAATCAATACGCGTGAGTTGCGACTGATGGGCTGTAGGAGTTTTTTGGAGGAACAAATGCCTGGGACAAAGTGTGCGAAATATGGGAAGAAATATAACAAAGACTAGGTGAAAGAGAAAAGAATGGATTCAACATGTCGTGTGGGACGACTCAAAAGCACTGTGCAGAGTATACTATAGAAAATAGTAGATGTATAATGTACTTAAATATTAAATATAAACCAAAAACTTAAAATTATGAAATGTAGTGGAGACAAATTATGATAATATGCTTTGGAATGTAGAAAAACACTGATAAAATGCGAATATTAAAAAATGTACTTTTATGTACAAAGTAAAAATACTTAAGTCCGCCTCTGAGTATCAATTAAATGTAAAATACGTGCACACCATGCGGACCTCGTACAACATGCTGGGACAGAGAAACATAAGGGGGGGGGATGGGTAGAAAAGTCGCTTGTTTTGGGCTTGTTTTCACAGGTCTGGTTAGTTCTTTGTCTAGCACAGGGGTGCCCAACCCCGTTCCTGGAGGGCTACCGTCCTGCAGATTTTAGCTCCAACCCCAATCAAACACAGCTGAAGCAGCTAATCAAGGTGTTCAGGATTGCTTGATAATTACAGACAGGTGTGTTGGAGCTGGGTTGGAACTGAAGTCTGCAGGATGGTAGCCCTCCAGGAGCAGGGTTGGGCACCCCTGGTCTAGCAAGATCTGGCAACACTGCCCAGCTGCCTTAGTTTTCTTCAAGTTACCCTTGTAAAAAGAATATAGTACTTTCCCTGTGAGTTTGTCATGAAAGCCATTATGGCTCCCTCTGCTGGCCTACATAGGATTTTCTCACACATCACCCTCTGGACTCCATTACCCATAATCCCTTGCACCAGTCTGATCACACCACAGCTTTTTTCTTATTTGTCATTATCTGGACTATTTAATCATGCTCACTCTAAAGACTCTCTGCGAAGTATGTCTGCTTTGATGTGTGCCTGTTTACAGCCTTACAAAAATTAACCATGGTTTTATTGTGGTAAAAGTGCATGTTTTGTGTATTGATTAATACCAGCAAAACCATGGTTTTACTACACTAACCATGGTTTAACTATGGTTTTTAAAAGCCATGGTTGTTAAAACCATAGCTATTTTGTGATTACCATGGTTTTACTACAATAACCATGGTTTTTGGTTTTAACTGTAGTAAAAACCATGGTTAATTTTCATTAAGGGGTTTATGACTGTTTGCGGCCTGCCTTGACCTTTGCCTGGATTTGGATATTGATTTGGATTATCCTTGCGTTGTACGTTTGCCTGGTGTTAGACCCTTGCCTGTATGTGGACTTCCTTTAATAAAACCTGCATTTGAATATTACCTGTTTCACCTTGCATGACAGAGTTAAATATTGCTGAAGAGAATTTGCGCACATCAATCAAACATTGGTGGTCGTGTACTATATAAATAACATTTGCCAAATTGACAACAAGGGAAGCCATTTATGTAAAGAGACATTCCCATTTTTATGTTTGGCTGGGCATTTTTTTGGAAAAGGGACAGAGGGAAATTGGGGGGGGAGTCAATGCCCCCTGTAGACCAGGCCTTGCCTACCCTTATGAAAATTAACCATGGTTTTATTGTGGTAAAAGTGTAATAACCATGATTTTTTGGTGTATTGATTACTATGAGCAAAACCATGGTTTTACTACACCAATCATGGTCTAAAGGAACAGTATGTAAGAAATTTATATCAATTAATCATAAAATGGCCCTGATATGTTACTAGACATTAAGAAATCATTTTCATTTCAAATACTTATATCACTCACAACAGTGGTCCGGCCAGGATATTGTCATTTAAAAAGTGGAGTTGCAGCCCTCAACTGATGTTTATGTTGTCATTTCGTGTATTGGCCACCAGCTGTGTGATTGCAGTACCAGTTTTAGCCACAAGTTTTGTGATTGCAATACCAGTTTTGGCCACAATCCTTTTTTGAAAATCATGGTTGTCAAAACATGGTTATTTTGTGGTTTTACTACAGTAACCATGTTTTTTTTTGTTTTAACTGTAGTAAAAACGATGGTTGATTTTTGTAAGGGTAGGTCAGCAGTGTACTTGCATACAGATAGTTCAAATGTAAATGCTCTTTTGTCCACAAGAGTAAATATCTAGATTTTGTTTAAAACACTTTCTGTGAAACAGCCACTAAGTTGATTCTATTAATACAAAACGTACACGTTACTTTATTCTCGCTCTCTGGAGCTTGAAGACTAAAACAAGTGCTTAACAGACAATTATGATGAACGTTTTTTTATAAAATGACTGTACATGGTGTAACTTATTCCTTTGCTCTTCAAGGTTTGATATAAACACAACATGTGATGATGTCACACAAGTTCAGTGGAAACATCAGAAAAAAACACAGAGGTGTGAAACAGGAAGTATGAAGCACATGAAGAATAAGTGAGAGATCACAGGGCCGTCTTCATCTCATTCACGGCAAACAACACAACACCTGATGAAGAAAATGTTTTTCATGTTTGTTTATTTCTCCTTTTCTTTCAGCTGTCTGATAGGTGAGTGAAACATTTTTTTTTTTATTTAGGAACAGTTAATCCAGAATAATAATCATCTGTTTCTCAGCATCTGTGCTTTCTTTTATACTTCTATACTTCTTTTATACTTTTGAACTAAATACAATCGGATTTTATGATCTCACATAAATAATAACATTTGTTAAGTATCATCAAAATTTAAGTAAGAAAAATTCAAAGCACCGGAGTTAATTATTAGTGTTATACTGTAATGAATAGTCCAAAACATGAGAAAAGGCAGGATCTAAATGCAGATGGTGACTTTAAACAAAAACTATAAACATAAATCCATGGCATGAATTGACAATGAACAAGACAATAAACAAGACAAGGCAGTTAAAAATTACAAGCAACAATAACCGACAATGTTACAATGGTAACAAGAGGGCAAAAAACGGCAATGTGAGTGGTAATATCTGCGGGTTATTTAGCCTGTACAAATAATCATGGATTTTATATAAGATTTAAAATATATTCATTATGAATATCTTTTCCCCTACGAAAATTAACAATGGTTTTACTACAGTTAAAATAAAAAAAAAACATGGTTACGTAAAACCATGATAACCACAAAATAACCATGGTTATGTAGTAAAACCATGGTTTTGCTGATAGTAATCAATGCACCAAAAAAAGGTTACTACAACTTTACACCAATAAAACCATTAATGTTAATGTTCATAAGGGTTGTGGCACATAAAGTGCATAAATCTGTCATAAGGCTTATTTACAGTTTAAAATGTACTATGATAATATTCACTATATTATTTTACTTTTGCTCCTTTGGGTGACCCTGTTTAGTTTTTGGACTTTCCATTGTATAACACTGTATCACCATCTTTTTAACATTTACTGATAGCTGATCGATTAATGCACCCTCTTTTAATTGTAAAACTTCCTTACAGTCCTTACAGATTTTCAATAATTTTGTGTAATGCTTTTCATTACACTACACTAAGAATGATCATTCATTTGCATTGGACAATTAGGATCTGCTGTGACAGAAGTGGAGAATAGAAATGTTACATTAGTGCCCATAGTAACATGTTCCAATATGTCCTGTATCATCTAATATAAACAAATATCTCAACTTCCCTTTAGCTCAAAAATGATAGCTCAGGAAAGCAGCTGCAAAAGGCCCATTTTCAAGAAAAAAAGATGAATTAGAAAAAGACCAACTATAGATCAAATGTGGAGAGGGGGCTAAGCATCTGAAGTGAATGTTTAAGAAATAAACATGATACTATGAAATATGTAAGGAATAATTTACGACGGGCCATTGAATTATAAGAAAATAATGCACACCAAGGTGGTAATGCAGCATGACGCGAAGCGGAGTGCCGTTACACCGCAGGTGTGCATTATTTTCAAATAATTCAAAGAACCGGAGTCAATTATTCCGCTTATACCACGGTTACCACAAACATTGCTCTGGTGCCTATTTTTAAGACATTTGACAAGTTAGGTGTGCGGTTTACAGAAAAATAATCAACACCCATAGAACATTTCTCAGCTAATCAGAATGCAGCATTCAACAGACCCGTGGTATAAATATTTATAATTTTATTTCATTGTGTACATGATTATAACTGATAATAGGAAATCTCTGACCAATATGCCATTTTTGTGATTCAATAGTGTCAAAAGTGTTTCACTTAATGAAGTTTGTGCTTCACCTGTGTCAATGTGTGGGCCAGTGCTTCATCATGCCTGTGCTTCATGGGTGTCATTCAGTGGGTCAGTGTTAAATCATGCCTGTGCTTCACCTGTGTCATTCTGTGGGTCAGTGTTTAATCAGGCCTGTGCTTCATCTGTGTCATTCTGTGGGTCAGTGTTTAATCAGGCCTGTGCTTCACCTGTGTCATTCTGTGGGTCAGTGTTAAATCATGCCTGTGCTTCACCTGTGTAATTCTGTGGTCAGTGTTAAATAATGTCTGTGCTTCATTTGTGTCATTCTGTGGGTCAGTGTTAAATTATGCCTGTGCTTCACCCGTGTCATTCTGTGGGTCAGTGTTAAATCATGCCTGTGCACCTGTGTCATTCTGTGGGTCAGTGTTAATTAATGCCTGTGCTTCACCTGTGTCATTCTGTGGGTCATTGTTAAATCATGCCTGTGCTTCACCTGTGTCATTCTGTGGGTCAGTGTTAAATTATGCCTGTGCTTCACCCGTGTCATTCTGTAGGTCAGTGTTAAATCATGCCTGTGCTTAACCTGTGTCATTCTGTGGGTCAGTGTTAAATCATGCCCGTGCTTCACCTGTGTCATTTTGTGGGTCAGTGTTAAATCATGCCCGTGTTTCACCTGTGTCATTCTGTGGGTCAGTGTTAAATAATGTCTGTGCTTCATTTGTGTCAGTCTGTGGGTCAGTGTAAAATTATGGCTGTGCTTTACCTGTCTCATTCTATGGGTCAGTGTTAAATCATGCCTGTGCTTTACCTGTGTCATTCTGTGGGTCAGTGTTAATTAATGCCTGTGCTTCACCTGTGTCATTCTGTGGGTCATTGTTAAATCATGCCGGTGCTTCACCTGTGTCATTCTGTGGTCAGTGTTAAATAATGTCTGTGCTTTACCTGTCTCATTCTGTGGGTCAGTGTTAAATCATGCCTGTGCTTCACCTGTCTCATTTTTTGCGCACTTTACCAACCCAGAAGTCCTTGCAAAAGAGCACAAACATTACTCTGGTGGTTATTTTAAGACGTGACAGATCAGGTGTGTTTTATCGAAAATAATGCATACCCATGAAACATTTGTCAACCAATCAGAATAAAGCATTCAACAGCTCTGTGTACATTTTTCTAAATAATGACTGAAACTAAAATAAATTAAACTAAAACATTGTTTCACTGTTAGTCAGCTTTTCTAATTAAAACTACGGATTGTAAATAAATTAATGCACTGAACTCAGACATTCAGGCTTTTACCTAAAGGTAACAAAGGTAAAATTTAGTTTGCAAAGACGGAAATCTACATCTCATACATAACCATTTTAAACTACTGCTAAGTTTCCAATCTTTATTGTACCGATTTAAACTGACTGAAGATCTTTTATCTGTGTGAATCTGTTTGTGTTTCAGGTGTGTTTGGTGATAAAGTGAAGTCAGTGTCAGTGATGGAGGGAGATTCTGTTACTCTACACATTAATATTAAACTACAGAGAGATGATCTGATACTGTGGAGATTTGGACCTGAAGAGATTCGTATAGCTGAAATCTACATAGAGGCCAATACATTCTCTACATATGATGATGTTCTTGATGGGAGATTCAGAGACAGACTGCAGGTGAATAATCAGACTGGAGATCTCACCATCACAAACATCACAACTCAACACACTGGACTTTATAAAATAATCATCAGCGGCAATCAGAAAACCTCACACAGATTCAATGTTATTGTCTATGGTGAGTAAAGAGTTACTGTTGTCATATTAACTGTCATATTTATCTTAGCAGTGTAAAATAGTTTGGTAAAGAATATACATTTCATTCATACTGTTTTATAAAGGGCACCAATTAACGTACAGATTAGTTGGCCAATCAGGGACACAGAGCTTTTCAGATCGATTAGTTTTGTACAAAATCAGAGCGTTTAAGGAAGGCAGGGATATCTGGAGCTACAAAATTTGGAATGGTATGTGGAAAATAATGTGTTTTTTGAAGCATAAACTATGCAAACACATTTTATTATACCAAATACAAAAAATAACATTGTTTTTTTAGCAATGAAATAGGTGCATTTAATTTGTTTCTCAACATTGAGACAATACTTAAGGTTTAAGTACATTTTATTTATACATTTATACATTATAGATATTAAACATTATCAATAGATCAGACCCCTTGTTTAATATTGATATTTGTTTTAATTCTCATTTCTGTTTATTCTCTCATGTTCTCAGCTCATCTGCCCGTTCCTGTCATCAGCAGAGACTCTTCTCATAACTGTTCTTCATCATCATCATCATCATCATCATCAATCTCAAACTGTTCATTATTGTGTTCCGTGTTGAATGTGAGAGATGTGAGTCTGTCCTGGTACAAAGGAAACAGTTTATTGTCCATCATCAGTGTGTCTGATCTCAACATCAGACTCTCTCTACCTCTGGAGGTTGAATATCAGGATACAAACACATACAGCTGTGTACTCAACAATACCATCACAAACCAAACTCAACATCTCAACATCACTGATCTCTGTCAGCCGTGTTTAGATACAACAGGTGTGATTATTTTGTCTAGTAAATTTACTTATCCCACAAAAGTTTGTGTGTCCAGAAAAAAGCATTCACAAAACTCATCTGGGTAATATACTTATGCCGCAATAGCCTGTCTGGAACCCAGCGATATCAAACCACAATTCTGTGTGACACTTGCATTACATGTAAAAGGAGTTGTTTTCTTCTACACTCTTAGAAAGGATGTGTTCATTTTTTACACATCTTTGTGTGTTAAGATTTTCAAATATAACATAAGTTGTGTTTAAGGTCACATAAAATGTGTTGTTTCAATAATAACAGTAGTAGTTTCAGTGCAGTCATCACGTAGTGACCTGTACCCAAGTACGCTTATGTCATTAAAAAAGAAAACTGAAAGATTTGCACAATGGAGTTCATTGTAATTATGAGTTTCTGGCTTATTAGGTGTGTTTGAAATCATGTGTAGGCCTACTGTGCAGATCGTTTGGGGTACTACATTAAAGGCGCTCTAAGCGCATGTGTGTGACGTTTTTGTTGTTTGAACTGTTTTCAAACAAACGGAGCGTAGCTAACTCCCCCCCTTCCGTGCTTTCATGAACGCACCTAACCCCCACCCTCAAATCCTTCTTGTCGTTTATTGGCTGGAACACTTTGTTATCATTTCTGTTTGTAGGTTTGGCCACCTTGTTTTTATTGCAGTTTGTGGAGCCTGGGCTGTCTACAGAGATCGTGTTTTTTTTGTGTCTGCTCAGCGGACAGGCCCCCGGTTTGAGAACCACTGGCTTAGAGCACCTTTAAATAACTGCGAGAGAGATTTAAAAGCATATTAGGAACAGTCTGCTCTCCAGTGGCATCACAAATGAACGACTCTAAAGACAGGTGAAAAAGTAATGTAAAACGTTTTGTGTTCATCCACCACCACATTCAGAGGTTGTCGATAATGCATTAGACCAAATTGCTTTTATGGCTTTTAAGTGGTTTAATGTGTTGGAGCAGCAACAAAACACCACCTACTCTTCGTCTATTAATCAAATGCGTCCCGAAGCTCAACAAACTCGGGTACTATAGGGCTAATAATGGAGAGATCGAGGCAGTGGCACACAGACAAAATGAAATTTAAAAATGATTGGTAGGAAAAAGTTTTTTTTGTGTATTGCACACTTAACTGAAAATCCTTCAGCAATGTTAAAGTCATCTTCTGATTTGTTGAAATAAACCTGATTTCCAGAAGACGCGAGTGTCGTGATCATTTTTCGGTTGCCGGAAAACAAAGGTCTGACGTTCGATCGAGGAAGAGCAGCAGTCATGTTTATGTAATAATGACCAGCTATCAAGATCATAAACATATGCAAAGTACAAGGCATAGACTTTAAAAGACATCCAGGATTTTGATTGAGGCACTTAGTGGAGTCAAAAAGAGATATTTTGACCTGTTTGACCATGCGCCACCCAGAATCAAACGAACCGTACCTCAGACCATCTCGCATTCAAGCGATTACACTATAGCCAAACATATCATAGCTACTTTGGGGTCAAACATACGATTCACATAATGCGAGTACACCCTTAGATCAGATTCAGTCACAATAACTCTTATTATTCACTATAGGTCTCAATGCAGATATAATTCAGATCTTGCGTGTTGCTGCTGCTCCTGGATGTCTGATCATTGTCGCATCAGTTCTGATGTTCTGGATCTCCAGCAAGCACAGAAACATACATCAACAGGGTAAATGTCAACTAGTATACTAATATAACAATACTACACAATACTTTTTGTTAACAAATCAAAATGAGTCATGTGTTTGTGTTTGGAAACAGTTCTGACCTATGAAGAGGAGACGACTCGCACAGACACAACATTTTTTAAAAAGACAAACACATAAACCAGTAAGATCAATCATTATTGTTTATATTATTACCTGAAATCTTTTTATTTCACCTACCCCAATTATCACAAAAAACAGTTTATTGTTCCATTATTAACATGTCATTATACACTATTCATGTCTTTGTAAACCACACACACTGTGAAGAAGCTCTGAACATTCTTTGGCCATTTAACATTTTGATCAGCTGAAGCACACCAAACAAAAAAGTAAAATGCTCAACAGTTGTTATTAAATGTTTGTATGTGTTGTGTACAGAGAGCCCGAATGGAGAAGTTCTAAGATGATGATCAAACTCACTGTGATCAACTTTCAGCCGTGTGATCATCTTCAGTTTCTGATAAAACTTCACATTCTGACTGTTTGTGAGTTTATTTGTATAATATTACATAAAGTGCTGCTTATATTAAAATGTCTGTGTGTGTAATCAGAGGACTAGGAGGAGACCTCTTTGATCACTATGTCCTTCATTTTTCTAACATTTAAGTGGAGAGAAAAACGCTTGCACCCTTCCACAAAGTCCTCAACACCCCCACCCTGTCTAAAAGCAAACCGCAAGGGATCAAAACTCTACACCTCTTAAACATTTAAACCTTAACAAGTTTTTCAAACATTTCATTATTATTAAGGTCATTAAATTCCTGAGGAGTCTGGGAAACTACCCATAGTGGTTTAAAACACAATTATTTTTTGGGTTGAAGTTAAACCTGATGTGGAAAGAAATGTGGTTTTGTTTTGTTGTTGGACACGAGAGATGTGTTTGACTCTTGGTGGTACTTTGTGGTTAATGTGCATCTGTGTGTATGTGAGAGTTGTGAACTTTGTGTGTAATTTGTGTCTACGTGAGAGGTGTTAACAGCGTTTTAAATTTGTCAATGTTAATATTTGATAATAAAAGATTTCTTTAAATCAAACTGTGATATAAGTCTTAGCTCTGTGTGAATGACTGATATTTAAGGATGTATGCATGATGTTGTGTTACTATAGCTCAGCACAAACATTGAAATTGAAATCAATGTGAAACCAAACTTTAATGCTCCTACTTATCTTTAGATTATGAGACTTCAGCCTAGATTACACAAACAGTGTCACATGTGTGTAGCTGGTAATGCAGCTGTACAATACAACTATAAAATTGCTTCTGAAAAGCCAAATGCATAAATGTAAATGGTTGTTGATGCAAGCAACACTAACTTTATTAGAATGATATCCAGCTTTAGCAAGAGAAGCAGAAGTTACTCTTTTACTAGCTTTAACTAGTTTTGATATCATCATCTCACACCTCCATCAGACTCTCTGCCCTGTCCCTGTTTTGTAAAAGTGAAAGTGAAAAGCTTGTCAAATATGCAACGCATACTCATAATGTGAGCTCTGCATTTAGCCCATTTCATTGAGTAGTGAACACACACACACACACACACACACACACACACACACACACACACACACACACACACACACACACACACACACACACACACACACACACACACACACACCTGCAGCAGGTGTCTTGCTCAGCACCGGCTGTGAGACTCAAACAAGCAACTCTCAGTTTACAAGCTAAACTCTCTTACCACTAGGCTACAACTGACCCTTGTAGAAAAAAGATTATTTTAGAAAAATCTGAAGAACAAATGGAAATAACTTACTGAAATTTGCATAATTTTTTGCATTGTACTGATGTTCACAGGTACGTCAAGATTTATTAAACCATTTTTAAACTGATCAGGTCTAAGCCCTGTATTTACTTTGTATATATTATATATAGAGGGTATGCACTTGACGTCACCTTCAGCGAAAGTGCCTGCGGTTACGCCCACAGAGTGGCAAAAAGAGAGAGTGGCAGAGTTTGTGTACAGTGTGAAATCAGTGGTCAAGTCATTTTTTTCCCAATACAAACACCCTAATAAAGCACAGATGCTTGGAAAATTTAACTAATGTAAGTTATGGAGCTTTATTAATGACAAGTGAATTTAAAAAATAAAAGCATGTTGAATAGGTCTAATAGAAAAAATAAAAATACATGGCATTAACAGTGTGTGTTATGTAATAATGTATGTAACAGTGTAACACAAATTTGTAAACAATCAAAAAACATGAGCACCATTGACTTCCATAGAAAAACACATACTATGGAAGTCGATGGTGCTTATAAACTTATTGCTCAAAATATCTTCCTTTGTGTTTAGCAGAACAAAGAAATTTATACAGGTCTATAAACAACTTAAAGGGACACTCCATTTTTTTGGGAAAATATTTTCCAGCTCCCCTAGAGTTAAACAATTGATTTTTATTGTTTTGGAATCCATTCAGCTGATCTTCAGGTCTGGCACTAGCACGTTTAGCATAGTTTAGCATAATCCATTGAATCTGATTAGACCATTAGCATCGCACTCAAAAATAACCAAAGAGTTTAGATATTTTTCCTATTTAAAACTTGACACTTCTGTAGTTACGTCATGTGCTAAGACCAACAGAAAATTAAAAGTTGTGATTTTCTAGGCAGATATGGCTAAGAACTATAATCTCATTATGGCATAATAATCAAGAATTTATGTATATGTATGTATATATGTAACATGGTTGCAGGAGGCGCAATGATATTACGCAGGAGCCGAAAATAATCCCCTTAGTAACTTTCAATGGCAGGGGACTATTTTCGGGCAGTGATCAGCTGAATGGAGTCCAAAACAGTAAAAATCAAATGTCTAACTCTAGGAGAGCTGGAAAATGAAAAATGATTTTTGATTTTCAAAAAAAGTGGAATGTGAGTAAATTGTGATTGAATTTTCATTTTTGGGTGAGCTATCCCTTTAATAGGAAAATACTTGTATTAGACCTGGACTCTGTATACTAAATATTATGGTAAAGCACTCGGATCTATGCACAAAACACTTCATCAGGACATCTCTAGAAGATAATTATTTAGTTCTAGGAACTTAGTGATGTTGATAACTTTATAATATAGTATCATGACAGCAGTTACCCAAACGGTAAATGACACGTGATCATTAACCAGACACTAAAACTCACGACATTAAATAGAAAACAAAAATTGTTAAGACCTCTTAAATCCTTCCTTAAATTATTTAAAATTTGTATTTTGCCTATTAGAGGGTTAACATGATGGTCAAAGGATGGCTATTGCATGCTGGGATATATGAGAAAATGTCAAAAGTGAAGCCTAATGACAAGTTTAGTGATTCACAGCGAGGTTGTGTTTTACAGTTAACAACATTTTTAAATGGACATACCTGAAAAGTTTGCACAGGTCCGGTGATGAAGTGAAGCCGTTGCGCTAATCAGCGCATGTGCCTGCAGGTGGTTAGCGTCTCCTTCTTAAACAATAAAATACATTAATATCAAGTTTCTCAAATTGAAGTATACATTCACAGCATATTAATACATTAGGATGTTTTGTTATTTAAGTAAAACAGAGTTTACAAAGCAGCAGTAGAGCACCACCTCGTGTTCATCCTGTGCACCTTTACAGATCAACCTTTGCCTGACAGACATAATATATTTATTTATATTTTTAAAAATTAAAGGCAGGGTGCATATACATATATACACACATATACACACACATACATAAATATAATAATAATAATAATAATAATACATTTTATTTATAAAGCACTTTTCATAAAAGAATCTCAAAGTGCTACAGAGTACATATAAAGCTAAGTTAAAAAGAAAAACAGTAAAAAAACACATACAT